>NC_066369.1:1452875-1765500 GCF_013377495.2 Cygnus atratus
AAGTGATGACAAGGAAACTGTAGCATCTGTTTGACGTGGCCTGATCAGAGTTGGACCAAATATTATGCCAAGATTGCTGGCCGACATTTTATTTTCGTCAGACTGTTCTGTAACCCTGCATAAGGAGAGGGGAGAAAAAGACCACAAGAGTAAGAGGGGGTTTCACTACTTCAGAATTATTTTAGGTATTAATTCTAAAGTTATGTCTAAAGAGGCTAAAAGACAAAAATACCGAAGGTGGGTTTGGATTGCATGCAGAATCATCAAAGATGACAGCACTTAACAGCAACTTGGACTAAGCCCTTTCAGTGTGTTTTTTATGTCTAATTTAGTGTTATTTGTGACCATCTGGAATTTTGAGTAAATGAGGCAGGAGGGTAGGCAAGGGTATGTGCAAACAGATTGAGAAATACAAGTTAGAGTCTAGTAACATGACAACTTGAAGACCTAAACCCAATATCATTACACATATGGCATGCTTAGGCAAACTATAAAGTCTCTACGCTACTTTTGAAGCGCCTAGTAAAAGTAATTGATGAATACAAATACAGATCTGTCTTTTTCCATAGGACCTCTTAAAAGGTCAGAACGTGCCTGATTTCATTAAATTCTCTTCTGGCATAAGGTTATGTAATATAGGACCTAATAATATAACTGCAGCACACCCGAATCCACATGTAACTATTTCTGTGAATAAACAGTGACAAATGACAACAAATCCTGCAACTTCTTCCTCTACAGTCATCCAGAAGGGTACAGTGGTTTCCTAGTATACACCATCTAGCATGCAGCTCAATTTTCAACAGCAATTTGCATTTTAAAGTCTTTTCTCACCTGTGAAGGTGTCCAATAAGGTACTGAAGAGTGTTATAGTTTGGTACAGGCAGCTGTTTCAGAAGGTCTTTAATTTTAATGATGATCCTATTCAGTTCAATACAGATTGACTGCCTTTTCTTTGATTTAGGGCTAGCTTGTTTAGCATCCAGTTCCTCATTAACACTCTGGCTTTCCTTTGCAAGTCCAATGAACTCATTGTAAAGCCGAAACAAAATCAAGGGTTCTGGAAGCTGAATAAATAAGAACATTTCAGAAACTACTCAAGCCTGAATTTTGTTTCCTTCCTGTTTTTCTTCAGCCTTGTCTGGTCTAGCGTATTTTCTTAGATGACGTTTTATCTTTGTTTATTAGCTCAAACAAGTTCTCAAAAACAAACGTCAGTAACAGTAAAAGACTCCCTCCTACACTTTTTTTCCATAAATTATTTGCTAGCACTTTACTGCAAGAGCTTCAGCATTGAGCATTTATCAATATACATAGGTATTTCGATAACAAGATTGCTGTGAGAGAAGGTGTTACACTGCAGATGCATGAAACAAACATTTGTGATAACAAAACACAGTATTCTTTCCTCCATTCTTTGATAGTATACTACATGTGGTATCCAGTTTAGTCCATATTCTATTTTTTATTGGATTTTAGGCCATAAAGCATTTTAAATCATGATTCAAATATTCTCTTGGCGTAACAGTAGTGTATTACCAAGTGAATGTTAAGAAAAAAATCACAGAAAGACAAAAAACTCAAACCTAATCTGGTTACTTGTCTAGCTCCAGTTTAGATAAAAGCAAAAAGCAGGAAAACTAGTTAAAACTCAAAATAATTAGTGTAAATAACTATTTTTAGGGTTTAACTCAGGATTCTGTCAAAAAATGTCTGCAGGTTTCTAGAATTATTTCAACATTTAAAATGGACAGGTCTACTTAAAAAAACAGACTATCTACAAAAGTAATTAGACCAGAAGAAAACAAGTTAGCTATATTTAGAGTTATAAGCCGTATTCAAAATACGGCACAGTGCCACAAACTATCCCACTGTGATGTATATAGGACAGGACCTTGAAGCTAAGCAATGCTCTTCTCAGTGTTAACTTTTTTTTTTTTTTTTTGAGTGACTCAGTAGTCACACTGGGCAACATCCCAGCCTCACCTTTTCAGTTACACACTGAAATCCTTTTGGAAAAATCAATCCTAAAGCTTTAAATCTCCATTTTGTACGGAAAAGATGGACAATCCCTCCATGATGAGCACATCATTATGATGATTATGAGTGTTTGATCAAATCATTGTTAGCATATATTAACAGCAATATTTTAGCACGTCTGCATATTGAGGCAAGAATATGAGAATATGGCAGTGCTTTAAACTACATATATAAAACAGCCAAAACACAGTAACCAAAGGTTTTTAAAAGTTTTAGCTTCACTACAAATGGATAAATAAAAGCTAGGTCTGTGTATGATACTGGTAGTTAAGAGACACCATATCACATGAAATCTAGATTGGAGACATCATATCACATGGAATCTAGATTGCAATACAAGCTGTCAGCCGTCTCAGAGCTTTCCCTGCCCTTATCACAGCCTCCATATGAAAATTAAAAAAGCCTACTGCAAATATAGAAGGCATTCAGGTCATCTGCATATGCTGCAGGATTGCTGAAAAGGATTTTTTTTTTTTGTCTTGTACAATGAAATATACTATCCTACTGCGTTTTTTCCATTTGACCTCTGAAGTGCATACCTGGCGGAGATACAGCTTGAGAACATTGCTGATATCATGTGCATAGAGCTCTGAAAGCTCAACCAAATCCTTTCCGTTTTCAAAAGCTTGACAAAGCTTTTCAACTCTTGATTTGGCTCCATTCACACGATAGATGCCCTGAAATAAAAAGACCAGCACAACTCTAATGTGATTTGAAATGCAAGTGCAAGTTTAAAATACAGATGAAAATCAACAGTGTAACATTATCATCTTGAAAGCCTTTTTTTAATTTAAAAAAAAGTGTGTTCATACTTAAGTTTTATAAACAAACTTGGGCATACCTTGACATTCAGTGCTCTGCTTTCAATTTCTGATGTGCACTTTTTGATGATGAAAGGAATACCATCAGGAATATTTTTAGCAGCCTGGGCGAATTCCACTCCAAACAAGTGAAGCCTTCCATGAAGTTTTTTGTGCCCACATTGAATAGCTAAAGTCTCTAAACACTTTTTATGGCATGCAAGTGAACACTACAAGGGGGGAAAAAAGTACATGGTTTGACACAGTCTAACACTATAAGAAATCTCTGGTGTTTGTCACCCCATATGTGAACAAAAAGGAAAATTCATTAGTCAGTGGTGCTTTTGCTTATGTGCCACAAAGTCCGTACTTTTTAGATAGAAAAATGTAGGTTTCCCAAACTCTCAACTTCACATAAATCCCAAGCAGCAATTCAAACTACTTTTCAACTTACCTCCTCACATTCAGCTCCATGAAATACCACTAAGCTGTCACATTCTCTGCATTTAGATGGAGCTCTCAGCTTCCGCAGTTTGTGCGTTTGTGCTGCTTTAGACATATTAGTGTTTCTAAAAGGTCCCGGAGAGTTTGCAGTTTCAGATGTCAGATCATTTAAACCTGGAGAGAATTTTTTTGTTTCAGTCATTGTAATATCTACTATTGGGATGGGCTGTTTATTTTTCTTTTTAAAAGAACTGTGCTGTAGAACACAGAGTTCTATAACAGAAACTATCAAAGTAACCAAAACCATTTCAATCACAAGGAACCAAAGCATTGTTACAGTTTATTTAACAAATTAACCTCAAATAATATTCTATGGAAGTAGAATCAAATAGTTTTGCATAAAGTATTTCAGTTCTCTTCTATCAATGGCACATGAAAACACTAGGATATTTAATTCCAGCTACCATGCAGATCAGGCAAGTTTCTTTCTATTTACTTCAAAGTCCTGTACTAGAATATGAAAGATTACACTATGGTTTGGTCTGTAATCTTTCAGAAGTACTTCATAAGCATACACTGCATATGGTAAGAATTAATACACACAGCAGAACTCATATAAAACAATGACTCCTCCCCAATCACTAATTCTCAGTTTCCTATGATAACATCAAAATAGTTTCTAGAGGATTCTACAACACAATAGCAACTGGTGCTTTTCATGACTTTTTTTTTTCCAAGTTATCAACAGTTCTGTGAAACAAAAATTAAGATTTTATCTGTAGAACATAGGAAAGAAATACATACAGTTAGAAAGCCCAGAAAGCTTCTTAAATGCTCAAATACTGATTAGATACTATTCCAAGTGAAAGTTTGCATTAACTGGTATGTTGCTATGCTTTAAATCTAAATCTAAACTAGTATTAACAACAGGCTCATTCACAGAAGGCAAAGTATATATTTAGGAAATAAGGACTAACTAAAGGATTTCCTAAATGCTTTAATGAACAGTGCCACAAATATAACTGAACTAGTTTGCAGGTACTGCAGATATCCCTTAGAATTATTTCTGATAATCTAGTTATTCAGGCTTCAGTACCTGTGGCAACTTCATCTTCATACAGTAAAAAATTAATTCATATGAAAGTTGGAAATGGTCTGTTCAAATGTGGGACAGACATTATGAAACCAGTTTCTCCATGTTCAAAAGGGTAAAATCTCAATTACCCCCCTAAACATTTGAACTTTTTTTTTCACGGATTTGACTATTACCAGCTCTCCATATCTGTGCATTTTACCTGACTTTATGAAGTGATCTTAAATATCTGACTCAATGCCATGCAGTTAATGAACGTTAAGTGAAAATGGTTAGTGGATCATTCATGTTTACCTCATGAGGGTGAAAACACTAGAAATATTCACTGGTTGCCTACAAAGTTAATCTAAATGTATTAAGACAATTCAGCACCACTTCATTAAAATGACTTGAACATTATTTTTCAACTTCCAACATCAAGTGGAAAATACACTGTACTGAAAAACTACGCTGTTGGTAACCACAGCACTGTACTTTTCTCGAGAGCATTAAAAAGAAAAAGAAATTCCACAACAAAAACATCTTTGGGGGAATTTTCAGGTATGGAAACAACATTACCACAGTCTGAAGGAGATGGTGGTTCTCTTTCATCAAGATCATCTGCAGATGACATAGTACCAGTGGAAGGTGTTCGTGGAAGTCGTCTTTTAAAATCCCCTGGAAGATGACAAAAATTTCAGGAAGCTGAAAGTATCACTTCTGCCCTAAACTAATAAAGTTGTCTTCATTAAACAGTTCAAAGAAAAGATTTAAAATTAGTACAGCAGCGAGTGTAACTATACCTGGGCTAGCAGATGGAGAATCCATAGATCGTGACTCACTGCTTCCCCCTGCACTTTCAGAATCACTGCACATTCCTCCACTCTGGTTTCCAACTGACCAAGATCTGAATGGTGGTGGCCCTCGTATTGCTTTCAGAAAGAAAATCCAAGAATTCCAAATGTAAAGGACAAAGTGACAGTCTTTTTATTGAGAAAAGTAACTATGATTATATTCTAAATAGGCAAATATTGCAAAAGTTATATGAACATGCAGTGCAGTGAAAAACACACAGCATATATTTCTGTAAAAGCTTCAGGATGAAAGAAATTAGCTTTGAAAACTTGACACTTGTACTTTTGCAGAAAAGCAGAAATCAATGCAGTATTTACAAAAACACAGGATATTAAGTTGCTAATGTCAATAGAAATAATTCAATACACTGAGCTTAACAGAACTTACTGTTTGAGTTACCCCCTTACCCTTCTTGCTGGAAGAATCTAAGCTACACATACATGTACTTTTCCATTTCTCCTTATGCTTGAATGTATAATTGCTTTCAGGCTTCAAACTTTAAAATGGATTTTTTTCCCTTCACTGCTAAGTTTCTTCTGGCAGTGAGACATCAAGCACCTATTTTTCCTGATATTTTTATTTAGGGACTGAACTGCAGCTGAAATACAGAAGAACTACCTTGGATATCTGTGCTGCTGGATGATCTCTTTTCTCCAATCCTTTGTGAACGATGGTAAATTGGACTTCCCACATCATCTAACATCTGGGATGGAAAATCTCCTGAACACTGCGATAAGTTACCGTGTGATGTATGGACACTGTTGGTTGACTGCTTATTAAAAACCCTTTGGAAAGAAGAAAGTAATTTGAATAGTGGATAAAACAGAATTGAACGAAAGACAAAGTTGGTCCCCCCCCCCCCCATGCCAGGACACTAAAAATGCTTCATTTAATGAACATTGTTGTTCATTAATGTTCATGAACATATGTATTTTCACTTGTCATTACTAAAGCCCAAATTAAAAAAGGCAATTTATTTCTAATTAAATAAGTGCAGTTTCTTTTTTTTTTTTTCTTTCATGTAAATCAGCTTTTCCACATCTCTGCAAGGTTTTATCTGCAAGGTTTTTGTCTGGTAGATTTTGCAAATACAGCAAATCTGTTTAGCTGAAGACCAGAAAAATTTAGTGGCTATTGCATCCTACTCTCAATCCTTTCATATGAAAGATTCTCTGCCCAGCTATCACCACTATTCATCTATAAACATATAGATGTTAAAATGTTGCTAGATACTGCTGCAGAACCAATAGTCGCTAAAAACCAGAAAATATGTCGAAGCTACCAGAGATGTTAAGTCCACTGTGAAATATTTGTTCTCAAGATGAGGACAGAAAACAGTTAGTCTCATGTAAAATGCTGAAGCACTCTGTGGACAAAATGGCCTACTAGCGAAGTTTAGCAGTCAGGAAGTTGTTGCTTAATCAGTTTTACCCTGTCCAGCTGAAGGAAGTAACAGACTTAAGAAACATTAAAACATGCATTTGTCCAAGCTACTATCCCTTAAATAAATGCACACCTGAACAATAAAAATGATCCCTTCAAGTGCATGAAGAATCACAAGGCCACGTCAAAGAAAACAAGAGGGAAGAAGGGAGGAGAAAAAACAAGCTCCTATGAATCTTAAGCATTAAATAGCTGGGAGACCATAAAAAGAGTTTGAAATTTCATGCTCATCAGTTTCTTGGGGAGCCTCATAGTTAAATCCCTTAAGTCAAAGCTTATGAGCATGTCTAAATCAGTCTTAAAAGGCAGGAAATTGACAGACAAGAACTAAGAATCTCAGCTTTAACTTTGAATTTCCTGGCTTTTGTTGGTACAAGTCTGACTCAAGCATTAGGTTTTTGTATTTAGTTCTCTTTTGAAAGACGATGATGACACTTTCCTGTACAACTGTGAAACATACAGACTGGAATGGGTATTCTGGTACTTTAGTGCCAAGATGACTACTTTACAACAAGTTAAAGGTGGAAAAAGCATTTGGCATACCGACACAAGATCTTTTTGTCTTGCTGTCTTTACTTCCATATTAGCAATATCTTTAATAGATTAACATTAAAAGCTGCTATTTCATACTGCTTGGAAAAAATAATTAAGCTATATAACAAAGGGACACGTGGACTTGAACTTTTTTTTGTCACACAGCAAGAGACAGAAATCAAACAAAACTTCCTGCCTGAAGTTTTCCAAACCTAAACAATATACAAGAATGTACAGTAGCAAGGCCTGCAGAAGGAGAAAAGTACCTTTCCAGGCATTCTAAAACAAATTATCAAATATTACTGCCACACCACACTAGTAAACCTTACAGTTCAAAGTTTATTTTTTTCATATTAACTACTATCTACATTAAAGTAGTAACAAGTGAATTCTTACACAGTAATTGTCAA
This sequence comes from Cygnus atratus, assembly GCF_013377495.2. Classification (NCBI taxonomy): domain Eukaryota; kingdom Metazoa; phylum Chordata; class Aves; order Anseriformes; family Anatidae; genus Cygnus; species Cygnus atratus. The sequence goes on from NC_066369.1 coordinate 1,460,474, forward strand.
TGTTTTAGCAAGCATTGTCATGTTTGAATGTGAATATTACACGTAATCAACCACCAAATTATGTGTCAAAGAAATAAAGAATGGTAAAATAAAACACGAAGATTCATTCAACGCTATTTTACTCCTCCAGAAGTTTTTACTGGTAAACACATATGCCTTGCATTTAATTCTGAAACAAGGAAATGCCGCAAGTAGTTTGGGACTCACCCATCAACCTGGGAACTACGGGTTTCAAAAGAACCTGATTCAATAGGAATGCCTTCCTTTGGCAAACTTTTCACAAACTCTGAATACTGCTGACCAGGGTCATAAAGTTTGGCACTCTCACAGAGGGACTGGCAGTTAACTGGAAGAGATACAACCTGAGCATGCTGCAGCTGGAACAGGTTAACTGTTGCCTGTTAGGAGGAGAAAAATTTGTACATGATTTACTAGGTATTTCAATTCACTATGCTCAACCCAAATTAGCATCACGACAGACAGTGATTTAAATAATAATACTATAAAATGCTAGGAGTTATTAACACATGTAGGGATGGGTTTTGTGCAAGATTCCTGGATATCTACTGCAAATACTTCATATGAGGCAGTATTCCTCTTTTGCTCTCTGGGTTATCAAATACTCAAAGTAGCAAAGGCAACTCCAGTGTTTTCCCACTTTGGGTTAAACAAGCAAGTTTTATACAGCAAGGTTTGTTGCTACCAAAAAGGCAATTTTCATCCTCTGGGAACGTTAGTCAATGCTACAATGAAGTAGTCTACAATGAAGTAGTCTGAGTTCCAAACCCAAATCAGCTCTGTATCACCTTGAGACATGAAAAAGGACAAAATGCCTTGCTCCAACAAAACAGACTAACTGAACATTAAGTAAAATAAAGCTTCTAAAATAGTTTATCCAAGTCAGAGACGAGGGAAGGGGACACTTCATGGCTTCTGCTTCAGGTAGGGGGTTGCAGGAATAACTGCTACTGCTTTGCCCCGGTTTCTGCTAGGATAGAGTCAATTTTCCTCCTAGTAGCTGGTATTGTGCTGTGTTTTGGATTTAGGATAAGAATAATGCTGATAACACACTGATGTTTTAGTTGTTGCAGAGCATTACTTATACTAAAACAAGGACTTTTCAGCTTCTCATACTGCCCTGGCAGTAAGGAGGCTGCAGGTGCTCAAGGAGCTGGGACAGCTGACCCAAACTGGCCAAAGGGACATTCCATACCACATGGCATCATGCTAAAGAATTTGCATGGGGTGGCTGGCTGGGGTGGGTGGGACCACTGCTTGGGGATGGGATGGGCATCAGTCAGAGTGAACAATTACATTGTGCATCACTTGCTTTGTACATTCTATTATCATCATCATCATTTCCCTTCCTTTTCTTTCCTATTAAACTATATTTATCTCAACCAACAAGCTTTTACCTTTCCCTCTGCCCCATCCCACTGTGGGTGGGGTGTGAGTGAACAGCTGTGTGGTGCTTAGCAGGCTGCTGGTTTAAACCACAACACATCTCCAACTTTTTCAGAAGGGAAAAGATTTTTTGCCTTCACACCTTCCTTCTTCTTTGGCCTTTAACAAGCTGGTACCTGACCAGCTTGCACTAATGTGGCAGCATGCAGCCAGGTAAGGAATTCAAGCCTGCTCATTCCATTATTTGTAAATGAGAAACACTTCCATCTTCCTAAGCTCTCCAACAGAATTTCTAACTTCCTTCATCATCTAGCTAAAAGCTTGGGCTTTTGATTTTCACAAGTAGAATTCAATTGCCAGTGAAATTTATCTTGCTAGTGTGTCAGTTGAAGATGAAGATTAAAATGTCAACTAGTTGTTAAGAATTACTTTTCCTCAAACTGTTGATTTCAGAATAATTTGCAACCTAGAGAAACTTGCACTGACAGGTTTAAGCTTTCTACTAAGCTTACTGTGTTTTTTTGTAACCCCCCCCCCCCCCCCCATGACACAGTGCTATATCTGACTTCATCTCATCTAAATGAAAATATGCATCTATTAGCAAAATGCACTCAAGGTTTTTACAACCAGTATATGTAGATATAACATTTTGACAATCGTTTGCTTATTTACACCCATTACATTTGTATATTAAATTAGTCACAGCAGATACTGCAGTAATCAGTAAAGTTTTTAAGGCTGGCAGGCTCCATGCTGCAGTGCATTAACAAACACTTAAGCCAAACTTCTTTGCTAATGCACAAATGAAAATAACGGGAACGTGAGCTGTACTCAAAGTAACAAGATAATACTACTGCCCTCAATATAACTAGAAAGATTCAACATGAATTCTGTAGTCAAGGTTCTTGCAGTGCAACAGCTCGTCAAAAACATCTAAAAATTCAAGATGGGTATACTCACATCTTCTTTTTTTACACTAAAAATACCTCTTAATACAAACAGGAACAACAAACATTAAAAGTTTTCCTTCTTTTTCTACTGGCTTGCCCTCTGTCCTTTGAAAACTTTCTATTTTAAGCAGTTAACACTATCAATGCAGTTTTCTCTCAGTCTTAAGAATCTTTATATAGCTCTATTTAACAATTAGGCCAAGCCACTTTATTGCCAAAGCTATTTTAAAAAGCATACTTACAGCTTTAAGAGTAAGATCGCACTGGAAAATAAGCTCCCGAAGCTGCATTAAAACGTCACTTTTAAAGCTTTCCAAATCATTTCTTTTTTCTTCAATCTCTGCTATGCTTGCTTTATAGTGTTCATTGGCCTCTTCAGCCTATGGAAAAACACATTTATAAAGGGTTGATGGACAACAAACCTTGATACTAACAGGTAAGAAAAATACATACACATGACAAATTGTAACAGGAGATTCTCCCTTAGGATAGAAGCCAGAAAGCACAGCAAGATTAAAATGAAGAATTATGAACAGAACATTCCCATTGAGAGCATTTGTGTGAAAGAACAAGCGAAGCCAGCTAAGACTTATCTTTAAAAGTAAGAAAAAAAACTTACTTTTTGAAGAGCCTCCTCCTCTAGCCTTCGTTTTTTTTCCAGTTGCTTGCTGAAATCTTTTACAAAGCTTCCACTTGAGCTAAGATGTTCCTCCTCAGCACGAGCGGTGCAGGATTTCGCCTTTTCATACTCATCTTGACGCTGTGTATATAGCAACTTTGCTTTTCTTAGAGCAGCTTCCAGCTCTTGCTGCAGAATGCAACAAAGAAAAAAACGCAAAAGAAATTATTTTCATTTTCTGTTTGTTTAATGGGATGTTTAAAAAAAATGTTATGCCCAGATTGGTACTCTTCAGTTCAGACTACAAAGTCATAGAAGGATAACCTCTTACAAATAGGAATATGCCATGAAATTGACAGTTACATTCTACATCCATTAAGTCCTATGGGTTCTACATGTGAATTAAGATGTGTAACATTAGACAGCATAGTTAGAAAATATTGACCTTTTTAAGAATTTGAGATTGAACACTGTTAGATATGAAAAATACCAACCATTTTTTTCTGTTCTCTCTGCCAAAGCTCCTTGATATCTTTCCTTTGTTTATCCAACTCATTTTTTCTTCCCAGAAGGGGCTAGATAGGAAATATTAGAGAAGTATGTCAAGACTTACAGGTTGCAAGTTTGTTCTTTCAAATAAGCCATGATGTTGCAAAACCTTTTACAAACCTAAACAATATTTTTGTCAGTTTCTGTAAGCTTACCTGCACAAATTTGTTAGACTGGAGAGCAGCAGCTGTTTGTTGCCAGAGCTGATTGTTCTCAATATCATTTTGAAAAGCATTAAGGAATATTGATTGGAATGGCATATAATCCTAAAATTATACAGAACAAAACATAAGTGCTCTAGGTAAGGTGGAGCCGATGTTCTAAGTGTCAGTATAATTGAACTAGATTTTCAATTACGTTTAATACAATATTAATGTGTGTGGAAGTCAGGTATGAATATCGAAAGTGGGATTTCTCAGCTATCTTTCATTTTTACTCGAAAAACTTGGGAAGGCAAGTCTACAAGTCCAAATTACACAACATACAAGATGTTAGAAAGAACAAAAAAAACGCTGAATACCATAAGGCTACTCTGTATTTTCAACAAAAAAAATTATTTATCCAAATTTCCATAGAGGATGGGAAGAGATAATAATGCAACAGATCTTTTACAGTAATTTGCAGTATAAATCAATTCTGTATTGACTTAAAAATATATTCCTTAATGTCCCCAAAGTTTCATTTTGCTCAAGACATCTAATGCATATTTAAGACTTAAAAAGAGCTCCTAAGTCACACTCACCTGGGGTCCAACAACAGCTTTAGCAGTTTCAGCCATTTTTGCTAGGTTTTTAGCACACTCAACTTCTGTTAAGAAAATAAATCACATAATTAACTGTTTATGATAACTATTATACCACCTCCCAAATGCTTTTTACATTCTTCCTCTAACAGATAGGCTACATAGGGGACCACCTTCACTTCGTTACAAGCCTTTAATTATAGGAAATGGGTGTTCTGTCCACTTCAGTGGAACAGCTACTGATTTAGAAATCACATTATTGACAGTCTGCAACACAGGGGCCTGACAACAGATTTAATTCTATCGTGACAATGCTGATTAAATGCCAGAAAAAAACACTCACCCAAGCTAAGCTTTTTTTCTACCCATGCGACTACATCCTTGGTGTATTTTGACCATGCTTTAGCATAGGACAGAGCTGATTCAATTCCACTGTCATTCCTTAGAAGCATGTTATCAACCTCCTCTGCTCGAAGATGTCCTGAAAATAAAGAATCAAACACAAAGAAGTGAATTTTAGACATGACCACACACTGAGAGCAAAGCCAGTATTAGCCAACTGTGAATACTTAAGCAGCTCTCATCTTGAGTTGTTCTTTAATGCTAGTTGATTCTAAACAGGACTGACAGAGGTTTTAGAACAAATTAACAGGTCATAGTATTTTATCTTGACTAGTCATATGGCCAGCATAGCTTTCTTAAAGAAATCAACCCGAAAAAACACTAATCAATGACAGAAGTGCTTCGCGTCTTGTTTTTTCCTTCTCCCAAAAAGCAACCCAGAGTGGTTATTCACAGAAGTGCAAAACCTCTGCAAAAGCAAATTATTTACACTGAAATTTTACTGGCAAAAAGTGACCAAACAACTTATTTAGAAGATGAGAACATATATACAGAATTGTATTTATTAAATATTAAAGGAATGACCTACCTTGAATATCATCCCTTTCATGCAGTGAACCCCCAGACTCCACAGACAGATTTTCAAAAGACTGGTGTATAGGAAAGAGATCAAGTTAGGGAAGGTAAGTTCTCACTAGAGCTGATAGTCCAAAAAATTAAACTTCAAATTAAACCCTCCCCTTTTTTTCTCCTCTGCAAAGTAAGGAAAGAACTATGCTGTAACTCCCTCTCATCTAATATAGGATCTAAGCTCCCATAGCTGTCAACTGAGACATAACAAATAGCAGGGAATCATCATATATCTTTAAACCAACAATCCTGAAAGGTTGGGATGAAAAAATCTTGTTTAACATTCAGGGGGTCTAGAGGGGAAGACATAGGAGGAGCAGCTGAGGTCTCTTGGTTTGTTCAGCCCAGAGCAGGACAGGCTGAGGGGAGGCCTCATGGCGGCCTGTAGCTTCCTCATGAGGAAAGAGGAGGGGCAGGCACTGAGCTCTGCTCTCTGGGGACAGTGACAGGACCTGAGGGAACAGCATGGAGCTGGGACAGGGTAGGGTCAGGCTGGGTGTTAGGGAAAGGTTCTTCATTGAGGGGGTGGTCAGGCACGGGGACAGGCTCCCCAGGGAAGTGGTAAGAGCACCAAGCCTGCCGGAGTCCAAGAAGCAGTTGGACAATGCTCTCAGACATATGACTTGATTTTTGGGTGGTCCTGTGTTTGAGCGAGGAGTTGGACTCGATGCTCCTTGTGGGTCCCTTCCAACTCAGGATATTCTATGATTTGCTACCTATCTTTTAAGAAGGATTTCATCCAGACCTGATGTCATATACGTGTAACAGACACCATTCTACAAGCCCTAAGAATCCTGGATTTCTTCCATAGGAGAAGAAAGCCATGATTTCACCTAAATTACTTGCACGTGTGCAGTGTAGGCACAACAGCTGACTAGTAACACTTTCTAATGAAGCACTGATACTCAGTACTACCTGACAGAATTTAATCCAACAATAAGGAAACGGAATTTAGCTTAGCATAAGATTTCATCCCTTTGTCCTCATGCTGCATCTCTTTTAATTGTTGAAGTAGAATTATTTGTAGGACTGTGCTGCAAACCAGGCCAATTAAAATTGAATTAAAAGTTCACCTAGTAAAAAAAAATTCCCCTGCCTTTTAAGACCTGCATCATTTTAAATGAATAAATTACTCTAGACAACTCAGAAGCAGAGAGCAGGCAGAAGACAAACACGAAGAAATAGCTGCAAAATAGCCTTAAGCTTCACATGAAGAACTTGTTTCCATTTTAGATTTTGGTGTGTTTTATCATCAGACAAAGCTAAAATGGAGCATGGTAGCAATGATGCAAGTAGGGTTTTTTGCATTTTTTTAAATGTAAATGAGAACTGATCATAAATCAGAAAAATCCCTGATCACTGTTCACTTCACAGCAAAAAATTTAGCTTTTAAAGTGGGATACAACTGTTAGGTTAGAATAAACAAGAAATGGAAAAAAACAACCACATCTTATACTAATTCAGTAAGTACTTAGAGGTTCTGGTCCTAAAAAATTACTTCCTATTCTATAAAACCTAAATCGTTTTAGCCCTGAGAACTGTTCAGTCTTCTCCAGTAACTCAGGCACACAGCCTGGTTAGGGCAGCTATTTAATGCTCAGTTGTCCATCCAAATTCACCCCACTACAAATATGCAATACCACGTTGTAAAGGCAAGCATATAGACTGCTGTTGATGCTCTGCTACTTCTCTTTATATACTGCTTTATTGTCAGAACTCAACCCACCACCAAAAAGACAGTGACTCATCCCAGCAAGCCAGCCCCCCCCAATAAACCCAAACTTTCTGACTTGCACATAGATTTTATTTTAAATTGAACTTCAACCAAGCCTGTTTTCTCATTTCCCAAGAACTCTCAACCTGTCAGAGGCAAAACTCTGCAAAGAGCACACTTTGACATTTTATTCGTCTCTTATTGCGCTTTCAGACCTACATAATGTCCAATAGCATTCGAATAGCTTGTTGAGCAATGAAAGGTCACACGTGCCCATCTCACTTCTCCCAATATATTCTAAAGCTCTTCTGTTTTTAATTAAGAAATATCTGTTTCTACCTTGTACTTCTGGTTGTACTACAAGGACTAAAATGAGAATAATTACACTTGCAAAGAGGGGGGTATACATATCACTTAACTTAAGCCTTCAAGCTGAATGCCTGAACTACAGAATGTAGGCGCCCCTGTAGTCAAGAGAAGCAAGATCAACCCCCTCTGAAGCCTTGGAGCAATCCTCAACAGCTTAGCTAAGAAGGCCCTTAACTTAACAGGCAATTAAAAGCTTTCTCCTAAATTAACCTTCAAACTGTTTATACGTTAATTTCTATCAAAATGCTATGCTCTAATATTTTTAAGATACAGCTAGCTGCTGTGTTTGACCAGTGAACGTACAGATCTGAAGGAATGAAAAGTTAATACAGCTACTTAAATATTTTGCACTTAGCTCCTCCTAACACATCTACTAGATGGCCTCCAAATTACTTTCTGAATTGCAAAACAAAGTGAAATGCTTTACCTGTTAAATATTTGTCTGAATGCAGTGCATATGTATTTAAGACATATTTCCAACAAATTGAACCATGTTATTCTACCTGCTCCAGAATTTAAATTTGTTCTTTTCCACATTAGGGAAAGCAAATGACACTACAAAAATGGGACTTTAAATACAAGCTGGTGACTTCTGGAGAAGCTAGACTAGAATTTCTTCTTCATTTCACTAAACCGTAATTTTTCCTTGGCTTCCACCTACCCCCACATTTAGAAGCATGACCATCTTATTTCTTGGGAATATATTTTTGCATTATGAAGCCATTACAGGATTAAAAAGCAAATAAATTCATCACCTTCCTTCTGCTGGTGAACTGATCATCTGAAACAGCACTTGTTCAAATAATTTCATCTACGTTACTTGAGATGCTGGCTTCTATGCTATTTTATTACATATTTTCCTCAGCAGCCTAACCCTCTTTTTGTGTCTGCTGGAACCAGTCTTCTGAGCAGCTTCCTTCCCTTCCATGTCCTTTGAGAAGACTAGCTTTGTAACAGTTACAGATTTAGAAGAATTTCTATGATTGTCCATCTTATTCTCATGTGTTAACAAGCATAGCGTAAATTTAAAAAAGACTATTTCTCAGCCATAATTGCACAGCATTCCTATGATCAAGCCTGTATGAAGGAATGCTATGTCTTAAGTAACATATCAATAAAACCTAAAAAAAGATTTATTTTTTTTTAACCTTGTTACAACTTTGCTTGGCATACACACTTTCGTTACATTAATCTGGATTGATTTACCTGCAAGTCTGATTTGACATAAACAAAAATTCAGAGTTGCATGTGGTACTGAGCATTTTTTAAATCTCACCTTCAGACTGTTTAAAAGGGAGTTTAAAAAAACTAATATTTTTCTTTGACTACCTATAAGTTGACACTGCTATTTTCAGTTCTCTCAGTGAATTGTTGGAACAGCTACAGCACAAACTGGGCTCTAGAAGAACAAAAGGTTATTTTGTAAGGAATAACTGTCTTTAAAAACCCAAAAGACGTCATTAAACCTCAATTTAGATTCTAGATCTGACACGTCTATTCCAGCTACTCCTGCATGCAAATAATTCATTTCATCAAGTATCTTATTATGAAGTATTTAGCTTTTTTCACTAAACCAATTTAAAATATCAAGTGAACTTAGAGCAGGTTATCATTTATCCTAACACTTAAGTGCTAGCCCAGTTGAATCATCACTGGCATTGAGAACAGAGAACATGTATGAGTACTTGAAACCCTAAATACTTTTTTTTCATGGGTTTAATCTTATTTTAGCACTCAGACGACTTCAAGCATCCTAGACCCACGATGCACAGAGTTTCAGTGGAAATTAAAATCTCCTTTAAAAGATATGATTTCACGCTCCAAGAGAACGTTTAGCTTACCTGACTTCTCCGAGATACAGGAAGTCCCAGTGACGAGCCATTGTCTACATCTCCCATAAGGAAGTCTGAAACACTACCAGAAAAACAAAGAGCTGTGTTACTTCATTACTTCACCTACGTAATTTCAGATCACTGAGAACAAAAATTCAGATCATCTCTCTAATACTCTTTAAAAGTTCTGCACAAAGATTTTCAGGAATAGTTTTGAATTCCCTGCAATTTCTATACCATGTCCTACCATTTCTATACCATCTATTTCCATCATGGCTTCCCTTGTTAAGAAAAACACAAACAAACGTCAAAACAAAGCAGAAAAAGCATTCTGAATATGGTCAATTTAAATTCATTTTTCAGCCGATATTTGGTTGTAAGGAAACAAAAGGCTTTTTTTGTTGTTGTTGCTCAAATCTTAATTTGATTCAGCTCCACTGAACTCTTTACAACTCTCAGATTCCAACTTACACGTTTCCAAAGGTAAATGCCAATGTTTCAATGGAAGTAAATATTTCACTGAAGAGTTCTCTCTTGTTTTCTTCATTAACTTCTTTGAAGTTCACCGCTTATGAAAAAGATGAAAACCAAAGGGTGAGAGGTGGGGTCAAGAAAGTTCACTGTGCCTGAAGACAAGTTTATACAGTCTCCTATAGAACAGGCAGTATTATAATTCTCAACAATTTCAAAAACACATTAAAAAATTCTAAGAACTTGAAAGGAAAGAAATGACTGCCTTCCAGATGCTTTCCACAATGCAAACAGATTACTATTACTTCCTCTATCTTCCCACTTAAACAGGAGCTTTGTGCAGGAACACGATGGTAATGTTGGTGGAAGAGGTGAATAGTTAAATATCAGCAAGTGTCAAATCAAATCACAGCAGTGACACCATCATAAAAGAGCTCACAAAAACAAACAAAATATTTGAACAATTGCTTCTCCCTTTCTGGTTAGATACTTCAGAACAGGAGCAGCAGTTTATGAGGGTCCCCCCTCTATCTGCATGCAATCCTGTGTACACCCAGAACACCCAATGGTGTTTCTGTTTTGAAAAACAGAAAGCTACTAAAAAGTAGCATCCATTGCAAAACACTTCAAATATTAGGTTCATAGTCTGGCAAAACCCCCGCAGCCTGTTAAAAGTGTGGAAGAAGCAAGGCATAGCTATCATAGTTTCGAAATAGGAAAGGGAACATTTTTGGACAAACTAGATGATTTGAGCTGGTAACCAAGAAGAGTAGTTAGGCAGGCAACACTAACCCTTTAACAGGCTTCCATGACAAACTGGAATAACGTGGAGACAAAAGGAATGATTCATTCAGAGTTTCTATTAATACAACTGCCAGACAAGGGAGAGGACAGAGAAAGAAGACAAAAACCACAACTTTTTTTTTTTTTATCTAGTTTCCAACCCAACTCCTAAATCATTGGTGACAAGGAATTTTTTTTTGTACCAAAGTCAAATATACCCCTTTGAGCCAAAGCTGAGCCCTTTCGATGGAAGTCAGTTTTACATGGGGAGCCGTGACATTCCCACATTAGTATCTTTAAATGCTTGATTTTATTTAAGCAATGCAATATACTTCATCAACTACATGCCTAAATTGCTATGAATTATATACTGTTTCAGAAATACTGCAGTGACACATACAGTTATTCACCCCTTTACATTGCTTCTATCGTGATTTTATTAATTACTTTTTGCAAGATCTGTGACTATTAATCCTCCTTACATCTTAAGTAAGAATATGGAAATAATCGACTGCGATGACTTCTAAAAGTAGCAAAAATTAAATCATTTTATACCATTATCCATTCTACGCACATTTTCTTAACAAATTAATGTAACAGACTTCAATCTTTAGAAGCATTCAAGCTTCCTGCCAGGTGCCTAAACCCTAATGTGTAACAAACAAAGAAAGTACAGTAATCTGCTCCCCCGTAAAAACTTTTCCTTTCACAAAGGAAATCTAAACTAGTAAATTAACACAATTGAATCCATTCCTTTTTACACAGCAAGCCAACAGGCCTGACCAGCATTTCTATAACAAATGTTTCTGTACAAAGCTATTACATAAAATATGTATTCTTCTTGCGGACTATTTCCACAATTACTTGCAGACCTGGAAAAATGTGTTGTAATAAGCCTACAGCAATAAAAAACACCACGTATTACAAAAATGTTAACAGATTCTGTAGCCACAGTTCCCTGCTAAATTAAGGCTTCTCCCACCTCTTAATTCTTCTGGTACATTACATTAAAAAAAGTCTCTGGCAGCTTTGTTTGAAATGAGACTCAAAACACCACAGTTTTTAACAACTTTGTAAATACCAGAGGATTTTTTTTTTATGTATGTATTTTTAAAATTCAGGTTAGTGGAAAGTCTCAGCTTTCCTGAGATAACACTGATTATAAATCTAAACTTTGCATTCCAAATCAGTAAGCAACAACGGTTATTATGAGATCAATTGATTAACAGCCACTAATGACTGGAAAAATCATTTGAGTGCCAACATGACATGCGAACTGTTTCAAAGTTAAAAGGAACTGACAAAAGCTGACTGTATGTTCAAAACACTTACCACTGAAATATTCGGATATCCATTAGCTGCAGAGTCTTCGGAGAAAGAGCTATTCTGTTACTTTGCTATCAAGACATTAATACAGAAAATCTCTCCCTAAAGAAATGCCGTCTGTTTCGCTCTGCCTTTCTTTTCCAGGAAGAGTTTTATTAAGCTTTACGTATTACATACCAGAGAAATCATTTCTTTTCAGGTTCCATAACAAACTGAACAACAAATCTCAAAAATTTTCAGTTACCACTTCCCCTCCACAGCAAAAACAAACAAACAAACAAAAAAAACAATAAAAAAAGGTTAGCCCAATCTCCAATTCAGCTAGATACAAACAGCTTTCTTCTAGCTTATAACCGCTGGAATGCTGATGTACTTAACATCGACTTTAAACCATGCACGCTCTTTCCCCAGGACATCCTGACTGCACACAATAGCTACTGACAACAATGAACTATAGTAATATTTCCCTGTCTGGAAGTGACAGCTATCTATCTATAGTTGTACACATTTCAAAGTGAGAATGCAATGTAGCAGTGCTTTTAAGTAAGACTTCAGATTGCACATGACAGGCTTTAAAAACAATTATATGGTAGCAATACATTAAGATCTAGAAGCTTGTACCTGAACTGCAAACCTGGCTTGCATGAAAGTGTATCTTTATTTCCAATGCTAGCAAAACTGTCTTCAAACTGAGGTGGGCTTGGTATTCTCATGAAAATGCTGCTAAACCCTGGAGAGTTTCTATTTCTGGGTCACGCTCTCTAAAGCTTTCTGAACCAAGCACAGAAGAGGCTGGGGAACCAGCAATCGCTGCAGACCTTCAGGAAGCTGCAATCCCGGGAGCTGGACTGAGGATACTTGAGCTAAGTTTCTGAGACTCTGCAGAAGAGGCTGTCAAGCGTCAAGACCAAAGTGTGACCAAGGTCTTCAAAAGATGAAGCTGAGACAGCTCACAGTGGCTACAGCACACAAGCTCCTGCGTTGCTCTCTCGTCCCCTGCCCGTCCAGTGAGGCCAGCACAGCCCAGGAACCCAGGGGACATGCTGGAGACTGCAGCAGTTTGCTCGCTTCCTCCTTCCCCCTACCAGAGACATGTGCAGGACTGGATGCAGCAAAGTTACCTTGCCAGCTGCATGCAGAGCCCAGGCAAGTCTAAAGTACAGGCTGCAGGTTTTTCTCTTTGCTGATCAATTTTCTCACACCTGATAGGCTGAGATGGCAACACCACCACCCACTTCCTCAAACAGAATACAACTTCAATTCGTGCCTCACCAGCTGACTTTTAAGCAGCAAGCCAGAACCAACTGGCTGATTCACTGGACCCAAGTACCCCTGCAACACATTTTCCTTCCTTGAACTCCCAACAACACTTTCAAGAACCTTTCAGAATTGTTTCAAAAACAAAAAACACCACTCAAACAAGAAAACAGACAAAACTAAAAAACAGATGCCCCCCTCAGATGAAAAGTACTTAATGCTTCTTGTTATTACCCACCATCACCCCAGTTCCACTTTGAGCTCTCTGTGCCATAAAACTTCACCCACCTGTACCTACTACCAGGTTTGACAACCTCCCCACTAGCTTACTCCCAGTGCTTACAAGTTTGAGGAACTGTTTCCTACACATTCCATAATAAAGTTTGCTTAGAATTTACACCACAGATAAACCAAATTGAAATGACTTCACCCTGCTAGAGGTGTTTAACTTTGACACAGAGCTATTATAAGAAACATATCTAAAACAGGAATTCCTAAGTAACTGCAATTTTCAGCTTTACCAGGAATCCCTTTTCATTCTAGGGATTCAGTTAAGTCAAGAAACACAATTTAGAGCAAAATAACATTGCAGCCTTGAATTCAGCATTTGATCATGAGAACCATGCACTTTGTGCTGTCTGTGGCCGTCAACAATTTAAGGATACTGAATGGGAAAATAACAACTACGAGTATGACGGTGTGCCAGACTGGGAAGTGACTTCCAGAAATAGGAGTCTGAATCAGTTCCAAGTGAGAAGCTTCAGTAAGTCTCAATTCTTCCAGATCAAGTGAGGTGAGGTGTCATTTAAAAGACACTCTTCACAAAGCACACAAGCAAGTATGCATGAGGAGTACAGTCCAAGCACAGAGGCACAGTGAACCACGTCATGCCCAAGCTGTATCAGCTGAACGTTTCTGGGGCTTGACAGGATTCACCCCAGAGTACTGAGGAAGTTTGTGGGTGTTACAGCTGGACCTATCTCAACAATTTACCAAAGGTCTTGAGATTCTGAAGATGTCCCTGCTGACCCAGGAAACTACAGACCTGTTAGTTCAACCTCAGTCACTGGAAAATTTATGGAGAAGATTATTCTGTGTGCTACTGAAATGCATCTAAATCACTAAGCTGTTATCAGGCATAGTCAACATGGGTTAAGGAGGGCAACTCCTGCCTTCTTAATTTGATATCATTCTAGAACAAGGTCACCTGCTTGGTGGATGAAGGGAAGGCAGTTGATGTGGTCTTTCTGGACTTCAGTAAGGCCTTTGATACTGTCCCTCACAGCATCCTTCTGGTTGAATTGTCCAACTGTGAGATGAACAGGAGGGCAACAAAGCTGGTAAAGGGCTGGAGGGCATGTCCTATGAGGAGAGGCTGAGTACACTTGGGTTGCCTGGTCTGAAGAGGAGTCAGAGACACGACCTCGTTGCTCTCTACAGCTCCTGAGGCAGGGAAGCCCAAAGGGAGGTACTGGCCTCTTGGCCTCTGCTCTCTGGGAATTGATGACAGGACACGAGGGACAGCACAAAGTTGTGCCAGGGGAGGTTCAGATTGGGCACAAGGAAGAATTTCTTTACCGTATGGGTGGTTGAACACTGGAACAGGCTTCTTAGAAAGGTGGTTGATGCCACACACCTGTCAGTGAGTGTCAAGAGGCATTTGGACAATGCCCTCAATAGTATGCTTTAACTTTGGTTAGCCCTGAAGTGGTCACGCAGTTGGACTTGATGATTTTTGCGGGTTCCTTCCAACTGAACTATTCTATTCAATTAAAGGTGTAACTTGAGAGAACACGGCTGGTTTTTTTTCCTCCACATTTTTCTGCAGCCTCAGTTTAGAATGGTAGAGTCTGACATGATCTGTTCTGCCAAACATCATTCTCTGTAACAAGATTAAGGTAACATGCTACATAGTTAGTTTCTCCTTCAACCTGTCCAAAAGAGAAAGCATTAGGTATTAAAAACGTATCACAAGCCAGATTTCCAACTCTTCTCCCAATCACTGTTTCTAAAGTTACTGTAACTGATTTCATTAAGAACAAAGGCAATCGTTTGTTAAAATCACCATATGTCCCTGTGTAAAGTTCCAAATACAACCTAGGACTGAAAACCTGGCATTCTGCAGATTCACAGAGATCTTTCAAGAACCTAAAACAGTTTAGTTTCTATTTCTGAAAAGGGAAAAAAATAATCATGTGTAAATCCCAAGTTGCTGCTGTTTCATCGTCTCCTATATAAACAACATTAGAAATTTTCTGTGGCAGGTTAAGCTTCCTAGTCATAAATTTGACTACAGAGTGCTTCCACGTCTTTTTATAGTTCTGTCCTCCAGTGACAAGAAGCAGATGATTCAGATGAACTTATTCCGTAATGTCACATTAACACAGCCTGGGAAGACAGAGGAAAAAGGATACTACTTCTATCTTACTGAGTCCTCTCATTCTTGTAGCTTCCTGTTTATCCAAAAGTTACATTACTTCTAGTGAAATAACCACAGACGAAAACCTGCGAACTCTTGTGTTACTGACAGGTCACTGTAAGCAAACTCAAGGTCTGATATGATCACTATTCACTGCAACATGTGATATTTTTACTTGAACTTCCTCACTTCCAGCAGCAGTTTACTTCAGTTTGAACACAGACATTGAGTAACACAATGCTCACACAAAAACCAGCTGTGAGAACCAAACAGGTGCTGAGGAGAGGGACAAGCTGCCCTCACGTTTAGTACAGATGATGCTGCGGGGGGACACAGGCCTTTTTCATACAACAAAGGTTTTGCTGTTCTCTGAGAAGACTGAAGGAACAATATGAACAAGCTGAAGCCCTGTTAACTTCCCATTTCTATCTCCAGACATGAGGAATACTCTGAAGTGGCTGAGCAACCAGTAGTAAGTGATACTACATGTTCATGTTGTTTGTATCAAAGGCTACAAATATTGAGGCAGGACTGATGGAGACCATGGTCTTTAGCTTCAGCTCAGGCTCCATTTCCTTGGCAATTAACTTGGGAAATGCACAGTGCCAGGTCACACAGCGCAGGATCAGAAGAATGATGATTCACCACAGAGCAAGCTCGTGTTTGCTTTAGCCAAAGAATAGTCAGACAATTTATGCCAGCTTCTCAATTCTAGGCCAGCTGAATGTATGCTGCTTATGAGATAGATGAATAACTCCATGAGAAACTATTCAGAATGCTATTAAGAGTAATTTCACACCACAGTCTTTTATTCTATCAGATAATCTATTTATTTATATATTCTAACTGGAAGAACACATTTGTATCAGATCAGCACTGTGCACCATACAATCACTGTAGCAAGAGTCTTAAAGCTAGATTTTCAGTACTGTCAAACTATTGCCTATAAGAAAATTATTCAAAAATTAATGCAACCTGGTGTGTGTGTGTCAAAACTTGTACTCGATTCCAGCTCAAGGCCAAAGTCCAACTATAACAAAATCACCCACTAACATGCTTTTTTCTTTGAGAGGTTTCTCATCACACAAGATCATATTTAAGATAATTCAAGTGAGCTGTGGCTGAACACACACTTTTCAGACATACCTCAAGTACAGTCTTACAACTTGACCCACCTGAATACATTTGCCAGACAACTGGATGACATGACTCTACTGCTTTTGCTTTAAGTGACGTTCTTAGAATAAAGAATATTTACTTCAAAATTCAGTACTTATACAACATGCAGTAGTTTTCCTAACAGTAGTTTCTCTTTCCATCTAGAAAATTATGCAATCCTCTACAACTATAGTTCCTGATAACATATTAACAGTAAGTGAACTTAACTAGCTGCTAACACTGAGGTTGAAGTGCAAACATATTAAATCTTGTTACCATGAGAAAAAGTCAAAAAGTATTTTTAAGTATCTGTATCACCGAAAAGCAGCTTAATACAAGTTATTTCTTCTGCTCATTATCCAGAGAAATGAATGAATCCTAACGTAACTATCCAAAGAACAACTACTCATCAAACCAGGCAGAAATAGATGCCTGTAAGAGAATATATGAAACACCAGTACACCTGACCAGGGTTCAGTGCTATTGAAACTCAATGATGGAACAGAGTGTGAAAAGATGAGAGAATAACTATGCATGGTATTGGATTCAGAAAATTACAAGTACTCTGAAGGAATTGATTAGAATTTGAAACATCCAGAACACAACCCCCATCCAAAACTATGTAATTCAAAAAAGTATTTAATTCTCCACTTCAGAAGAAGGGAATGGGAGAAAAATATGTAAGCCTATATCTGGTTAACTGGTTCTGTAACAGAACTACATAAAGTGACCAAGGATGAAGAACGGACTTTAAATCAAATACAAAAAAAAAGACGAAAAAGTGCACTTGTTATAAAGAAGGCCAACATATTTATGGGATCTATCAACATTGTTACCTCACGAGAGGATGAAAATAATCCTACTGCTTTACCCAGCAATGGTACACTCGAATGGCATAGGAATTGGTCAGTCTGGGGTCACTGCATATCAATAGCAATCTTGATAAAGCACGTAGTCCAGAAAGGATCGATATCATTACAGAAGTTTTTGGAAATGGGATTTAGCAAAGGTTGACATAATTTGATTTACTTGCATATCTCGAGTCAGTTCTCCTCAAGGTTGCTCTAACTAAAGAAAGAGCAGCTTAACATTGCCCTGTGTCCAACAGACAAAGGAATCTTACCATAACACTACAGCATGGGAACAGCTTGTCTAAGGTGGCTGTAGAGTTACATTCACTAAACATTTAACCTGTTCTCATTGATACATATCTGATTACAATTTCACACATGTACTTCAGTCTTCCAGAGAGCAGCCAGGAAAACAACATTTCAGGGATACCCTCTATTTTTCTACTGTTACATACAATGCTCTAAAGCAAGCTCAGAGGTTGCAGAGTTACAATCCTGCGATCATATCAAATACCAGGGAGACCTAGAGCACATTCTACATGCAGCCATAATAAAATGCAAAACGGGCTGCTAGTAGCTGCCATACTCAAGGATCAAACAAACAGCTAAAACTACCTATTAACATAAAGAAGCTAGGAAAAGCCTGGAAGAATCTGAGATACAGGAATCAGGCAGCTAAACATGTTAGTATTTTCACTGAAATTCCTACTTCAATGAGTTGGCAGTATATATTCAGACATACTAACATTAATTAGGAAATGAGGAAAAAAACTATAACAAGGAGAAAAACTAAACTAGACATCTCTGATCAAAGACATTCCACATCATTTAACACAAGAGGTACAGATTTAATCCTACTGAAAGCGTTCTCCATGCCAGGTTGAATAAACTGCTCGTTCCACAGGAATATACTGGATTTATTCCAGAACAGGGAGAGCTGTAGTCAAACGCTACACAGAGAAGAAACAGCTATGATTTACTGGGCTGGAACAGTTGTATGCTACACCATTGGTATTTGTCTGACACACAGAAAACTGCAACAGTAAAGGCCAATAACAGAAAGTATTAACATATATGCCTGCAATCCTTTGTTGTTACCTTTACCATGCTTATTATCTGTTTAAAGGAATTTATTTAAGTGTTAGGCCATTCAGATTTGGATTGCTCATTTAAATATTTCTTCACTTGATATAAATCTAACACCATCCCTATAAATTCACAGAACTCAGCAAAAATTTTTGGCAAATTTCAGTGGATAAACCTGATGTTTATCATTCTGAGATATTCTTCTGAGATAAAGGTAAAGAACAGATCAAGATCAAAGATTTGTGCTTTTAGAATTCAGTGTGGTTTTGCAGCTAGCTTCCTTTCAACTGAATTTTATTACAACAGGAGAACAAACTATTTAATATTACATTTCACTTAGAGAAGGTATATTAAACATATGTTAATGTTTTGCTATTAAAAAACTTGTTTCTTCTGTATACAAAGAATCCCACCTAAAACTCTAAGCCATAGTCAAGCAAGTCACTCATTAAATTTCTCCCTGAATTTAAAAGGCAATATTTCCTTACCTTTTACTTTCGCAATAACTGTTCCGGCAGCACTAAGAATATCAACTGAGTTTAGAGTCTGATGTTTATTTATCACTGCTTTTAAAACACGCAGCAACTCTCCCAAGCGTTCGTGTACTACCTGATGCAGGCCATCTCGATTTTCTAAAAAAAAAAAAAAAAAGTAAATGAGAAGCTATATTAGAACAGGGAATTAACACCCAAAAATTATAATAAAAAATACTTTGATGATATTTGGCTGCACTGAAGTAAGCCAAATGGAAGCTGGGCATGCTTGAAACAAGGAAATTGTTAGAAAACAGGTTATACTTGCATTTGCCAAAAGTTTATATGTAAATGACATGCAACATTGCAAGTAAAGTCATTTTCAAAAATTCTGTATACTCATAGAATTAAGCAAAACAACAAGTTTCTGGCAAATGTTGGTTAGCTTTTAACACATAACAGTTAAATCATAAGCATCTTTAGTACACAGGCCTAGATCCAACAAAGCTCTGTCTTTGGGCATGTCAAACCAGATGAAGTTGAAAACCGAAATATTTTTTGTAGAATTTTCTAAGCTAGAAAAATTCTCAAAAAAGCATACACGGGACAACATACACTCCTTTCTACAGCATAATTCTCCTGCTTTGTGCCTGTGCCTTCAGTCAACCCCCCCCCTTTTTTTTTTTTAATAGTTCCTGCTGTATACATTGCACAGGTTGAACCACAAGCTCTTCCGTTGTTACAGAAAAGGTGCTGGTGCACGGAATAAAGTTTCACATGCATGAGAGTGCTGCGTTGCAAGTTGTGGTAAAAAGCTTTCAAACTCAGGAAAGTCTAGCTTATGAAAAAGAAAAAGAGGATCTAGTACAAGCTGACTCACTTCCCCATAGAGTAGAAAGGAACGGCATTTCTGTGCTGTCTGTGGGCACGATAACAAACAGGTCAATACAGACCATCTAGTACAGTGCAAATTGATCCAGTATTACTCAGAGCAAATTTGAGCCATTTTATTCTGACTACAAGACATTACATTTAGGCCAGAAATACCTGATTTTTCTAAAGAATCAGCAAAGTACAACATGATACGTCAGTACAATATACCACTACTGTTGTGTGTAGGTGGGGAAGACTACAAATCAACAATACTGCGTTATATCGCGTACAAAAGTAAACTTATACAATCCCCAATAGCAAGCCTTCTAAGGATCACTATGCTTCAGGCTTTATGTCCCTAGACGTCCAATATCAGGAGATTTTTTTCAATTCTGGCTGGCTTTTACACGGTCAAAGGAAAAACCCTGACTCAGGAAGTGGACTAAGGCAAAACATTATCTACCCTTCACTGGCACTTTGCATGTTTTTTCCTGCTAGAGGGGGGTAGGAAGCTCTGTATCCTTGACAGGATATACAGAAGACTAGAAAAACCCATCTCACACAGCCATAAATTAAGAAAGCTGTATGCAATTTATTAAAGAGAAACATAGTTGTATCTTGATCTTCATTTACATTTATACATCCAGTGATTTTGAACTGACAAGGCAACAGTGGACAACAGCAGAAAGTGTGAAGACACTGATACAAAAAATGGCAAGAATTCAGTACATACACATTAGTGGTGGAAGTAATTCATGACAAATACGCTTTGATCTAAAGGCTCCAGGTTTGAAATTTAATATGAAAAGTTAACCAGGCTTGAAACAACAGTACTGGGAGTTGGGACACTGGATAAGAGGTGACTTACAGGGGTCTGAAAGAAGCCTACAGAAATCAAGAAAGGCATGAAAACAGTGGACAGATTCAACTGCTTACCACCTCTTTCAGTTAAGAGCAACACACCGCAGAAGATTAAACAGAGCAAGCAGGAGCTAGAGTCAAAACAAGAAATGGTGATTCTTCATGCAAGAGACCTGCATAATTCCTCACCAAAACACAGCATTGACAGAAGCTCATATGGGAACAAGGACGATTAGCAATGGTCTGCACCAGTGCACTATCTGACCAGAACTGCATCTCTCATGTAGCCAAGATGAAGGCACCCAATCTTCTGATGGACACACATCCACTTCTGGCCAGAGAGAAAAAAACATCAGGTTATGATCAGGTGATCTGGAATACCCATGCACATACGCCATAGCCAAGTCCTTTGGGGACATGGTGGGCAGACTTATGGTCCCATAACAAGTATGGGAGGGCAAACAAGGCAGGAAAGCAGGCAAGCCAGTCTACAGACTGCTCCCAGATCCTCAGGAAGGATGGCATTACAGACATATGACAAACTGGACAAGTTCCTCTGCAGGGTTCAGTATGATCTGCAAATACAGGCTTGTTATTACAGGCTGTTATAAACAGCCTCTTAAGGTTCCTTACAGGTTGGGTAAAGGCAAAAAAAAAGTCATACAGGAGGCTAATTAGAGTACATCTGATACCGAGATGCAGTTTCTGAGTATTAACATTTAGTATCTTCCCAGACCAGCAGAGCTGGGGAAAACAAGCAAAAAAACGGGGAGAGAGGGAAAGGAGGTAGAGAAAAATCTCAGGGGACACAAGCCTCTTCAAGTCTGAAACAGAAGCGGTAAGCTTCAAAGGAAAACACATGTTGAAAACAACTGCTGAGTTGAATTAGAGGTTTATCATACCATCCCAGAGAAACACTATCACTAAAATGCATTCAAGCATGCAGTTAGTTATTTACTCTCAAAAGCAAAAATCTGACTACACCCAACTGAGATTTCTTTGTATTCCATCACAGTATTATTTGTTTACAGAATACCAAACACTGTTTCTGTACCTGTGAAGACAAAAGGACCGTGACACAAGGAGTAATCAGGGAGGGGGCAGAAGCCATCAGGAACTACAGTGACCCCGCATTCAGCAAATGAAACTCAAACATACGCTAATAGAGGGATTTCCTGGTCGTGACAGATTTATAAACCTCAGGTTGTAAAAGAATCTTAATATACCAGATTAATAAAAACAGTTTCAGTACTAAAGAGTTCCCAGAGACCAAAACAACGGTAGAGCAAACACTGTTTACAGTGAAAAGATGCATGAGGAAATGTAGCAGCAATTGCTCCTGCAGCAATACAATCTGACTTAAGTAGTCACAAAACTCAGAATTTACTTTCAGTTTTTCTTCCGTCCTTTCTTGCCTCACTGTACAAGTTCATTTTTCTACATGAAGGCAAGCAGAAAATTCCTCCAGCAATGGATACTATGTCAAGTTTAAAATATACATACGTTGTTCTCAAGCTTGATAACATGAATTCCAATACCATGAAAGACTAGTTAGTACTCTGGACCAGAGCAATGCAATGATGTTGGTGGCAGAGAGGACACACAAGTCCAGCTGCTTGCCTCATTGATGAGTCTCTTGGAAGTCTTGCTTTAAGAATCAACCAGCTCTCTGCCCGAAAAGAAAAAGAGAGCTCCTAAAAGTGAACAAAAATGGCTTGGGAGAGCTTAGTAGTTGGTCTGCAAATCTTTTGTCACTGGGGTTTAACCCATCATTTACTTCAGCTGAAAAAAAACTGATTCCAAACGTAAAGGAGACCACAAGGGAAGTGCGCTCTGTAGGAGAAGCAGAGAAAGAAGGATAGGACATAAAAAGCTTGTTTTCAAAGTTCACAAACCTACATTAAGATCTTAGTTGACAGCCTCAACTCACCCGCAGAAAAATCTAATACACAAGGACGATACAGCAAAGCAGCTGGCCTGGCTAACGCCAACAGGCTTTCCACCTGAGGAGCACGCTGTTCTGGCATTAGCATCCCACTCCTCGATGGAGTGGTTGTGAATGTGATTGAAACAGCTACCCTTAGTGTAAAAAACACATTACCTATTTTAATTGTAGATATTTCTCAAAGGGAAGCCCTCATTTAATAAACATTAGCTAGCAGTAATAGCTATGGATTCTATTCATCCAAAACAAAAGAAGATTTGCTCATCAAGCCTGCCAGTGCCAGTCACCCTCCCTGCCAAGTCAGGGCTGATCATAATACACACGGTCGGGAAAAGCACTGCTGTGTCAGTTAGCTGGCATTCTTTTGTCTGATCAGATTTGTTGGCCCAAACATTTCTGAAGCTGTTTATTTCAACTAACGTTTGCCAGGAAAAGTTTCAATGTGGACTAACATACAGCTTTTCCCCTGCACTGCCATCACCCCACCCTACGCTGCTGTTCAGACCCCTGCAAGAGACACATACGCCATCCTGGTCACAGCTTCTCCACCTAGAACATCAACACTTTCTAGCAACAGCAAACTCATCCTCCACCACCCAACTTCCAGAAGTCATGAGACAAAAGAAGCCAGTTACACAACTGTTGTTATGCCATAGCTAAAAAAACTTGTTTAAAACTGAAGCTGGTCACAGGCCATCTAGATCAAACAGCCGAGAAAACTTTTCACATCTGTGAAAAGTTCTTGAAGGCAGGTTACACGCGAGACATTCAAAGCAAATAGTCTAGTGAACACCACATAATGATATCCTGCTTTCCACACAAAGCTTATTAGAAACAGAAAAATTGAATTATTTTAGTACATGCATTTAACAGCTTTCAAGAACATTACACACAATGAAAGATATTATCAGCGTGGAATAACACGCCATGCATTCTTTCTAGAGCCACACAGACCAGACTTTTAACTACGAGGGAAACACATATACACTTATCTCATGTGTCACGAAAATTTTATTGTAAAACAAGCTAACCTGTGTTTTTTCACATTTATCTCCCTTCATGAGTATGATTTAATGTTTTGTCTTTGACAGGGGTCTAACATGAAATAACTAACTAGATCTACGGAAGTTGTTACTAGTTTAAGAATAGTTTAAGAAGATGATAATGCAACCGGCTGAGAACACTTAAATTCCTCTCTTATCTTGGAAGGATTCAGAGGGAATATGTTTGAGTACCCAACATTTCAATCTGCAAGGCCAACACCTTGGCTAAAAGACTGCCATCTCTTATTTACCAAAAAACTCATTTTTGGCATCATGGTAAACTACATTCTGTTTGTTATGTTACTGAGAAAGATTAAATGGTATCGCTACTTATGTCATTGAAATTTGATAAAAAAAGAAAAAAAGAACAGCTTTAGAATGAAGCTAAGAAAGAAAAGACAACATTAAGCTAGAGTTGTGTTACTATCAGGTTCAACAGTGCCCACATTGCGTACTAGGAAACTGTCAGCAGTCAGTTCTGAACCCCATCCAAATGACTATGAGACTTCCCAGTGAGCATCACAGAGTAAGCAAAACAATCATACAGTAGTGAACTGTGTGGAAATCACCTAATTCATATATCCACAGCTCTGGGAGACAGCCTCAGATTAACCCATTGTTTTATTCCTGCCTTTCCTCCTCCCTCTCTTTAGCCCCACTAACACGCCTGGCAGTCTGCCCTACTTGTCTGATCTGACAGAGGTCACTATCAGTCAAAAACCTCAAGATCTAAATCAAAACATACAGTTAAAGTGTCTTTTACACGGTGGTCTGACCATATGTACAGCTGACCTTTGTCAGTGCTTTTTATTCTAGTCTCTTGGAAGCTTTTGTAACAAAATATACGTATCAGCTAGAAGTGATTTTATTTAATTGTACAAACATAAAATGAACAAAACTTATTTACTGTAATGGTAGTGTAGGTATTTTATTTCTTGGTGGCCATGGTTCAGGAGGGATGAGAATAACAGCAGCCTTAGCTATCATTTATTCCTTTATTTGACTGTATAAACATGCCACAAATATAAGGAACAAAGCACTTTAAGTAACTGAAAAACAAGAACTCAAAAGTTCTGAAAGAATTTATCCTAGAATCTTGTAGTGTTAACATCTCTAGAGAGGCTGCAAGCTGCCAGTGGCACTAGGGAAGTCATCGTGCTTCAGCCTCATTTTATGGCACAGAATTAGAAGCTACCTACCTATCCCTTCAACATCAAGAAACAGGCCAGGGGCTGGTAACAAGCAACATATCTTCAGGTTTTTCCGGTGCCAGAAAATGCTATTGCCACACAGCACAGAGTGCTGACTAGTCATAAAGCAGCCTGAGGTTGTTCAAAATGGCAAGGGGTTAATCATTAGACACCACCTGAATGTACCTCGAGCTTGATGCTAAATCAGCTGCCTGTCTTCTCACAGCTGACACAGACTACTGGTGCAGCTGGCACAACACCATGAAATGAGCCCAGACTTTGTATTATGTGCTCTGGCAAGTGCAATAAATACAATCATGCACCCAGATCAGTTTGGGTATTATTCATCTGCTCCACTAATTTTATACCAAATGAAGGTATTGTTGTTCTTCAGCAGCTGGCCTGAACTTTAGGAAATCTTATTTTTCAGTCATTAAAGAAAGTCACAATTTCTACAGTAGCAACGCCTCCCCTGAGCTATGCAAACCAACATGAATGGTTTAGAGAAGGGCAGGAGAGATGGCAATCAAATGAAATCATTTTACACAGAATGAAACCCAGGACTTCCAGTGTATAGCTCCGAATCCTTCAAAAGTCAAAATCTAGAAGAATAAGCTATATTGTTAAAGCAAATCAGGTGTTGCTAACTGCATTTTCATTATTTTTTGTCAGGACAATTGTAAAGGGACTATTTATTCTCCTTGGCTTTGAGCCTTGTACACCTCTGCTTTCGAGATCCATCTTTGACTACAGTTAATTTATTAAGTTTTATTGGGAAATGAAACTACTATTCCTATTTGCATGCATTGAAATTAGATCCTGTACATTTAAAAAAAATCTTCATTTCTGTGAAATTTGTACTTTCACATATATGCTGCTACAAAACGAAAGCTGTAATTGCTGTAGCGCAGTCTCATGTTCAAGTCGTACTCAGTGTATTAAATGGTTCAGACAAAAACTAAGCCACAATGATTTCTGCTCTGATAGAAACCTGTA
Source organism: Cygnus atratus (assembly GCF_013377495.2). Taxonomy (NCBI): domain Eukaryota; kingdom Metazoa; phylum Chordata; class Aves; order Anseriformes; family Anatidae; genus Cygnus; species Cygnus atratus. The sequence continues at coordinate 1,486,357 of NC_066369.1, forward strand.
GGCCTAAAGCCAAAAACCACACACAACTAATCATCTGCATAAAACAGCTAGCAGTGTTCTTCATAGAAAAGCACGTTAAAACAGCATTAGTGTCCATTACATCCTTAGCATTGCTTTGAGCCATTTTCCTTTGCTCTGCATGCATAAGCACCTGGAGAAATAAAAACACCCAATGCATTTTTCCAGCACATAACAAGGCATCTATCCTCATCAACTTTTCATTATTTACCTGGTTCACAAGAGTCACAGACAAAAGCCTACTTCTCACCACAAAACAACCACTAAGATTTTTAGAATATTGCCTCTGTAATTGGTCACTTAAAAAAAAACACACACACACAAAAAACACACAACACAACACCACCACCACATACAACTATTGGAAACCCAACACATGAAATAACTTGTCCTAGAATTTCAGATGAGAAAATGTGACCTATTTATGAATTTTCCCAAGAGTGATGAACATTAATTTTTGCAGAAATAGCTAATAAAATACTCAAAAATTACCAGATGTTTTTAAGAATCTACTGTAAAAACCTCTGAGGAAGATTTATGCCAAGTGAAAAGTATATACCTTTCAGCTATGACTGCTGAGCTCTAACTCTGCAATTTGGAAGAATGGAAAGAAAAAAAAAGCATGCCTATCATTTCTTCCCAAATTACTCAACATATTGAGAAGCTGTCTACTTTTGAAGATTCCAAGGAATAAATTGCCTTAAAGCAGCTTTAAATCTAGAATTTTGTTTATTTTCTTTTTTTTTTTTTCCCTTGTACTAGAAGTTTTCAAAATAACAAGCTGACCAGTCCTACCTTTTTTCGTTAATCAGTATCATGGCAATGTTGTTATCATAGCATCATTAAGAGATACTACACCAAATTCATAGTCTTTGGGAACACGGGCTCCAGAATTCACTGCAAACAGTACTTCAATCACTTTATATTGCAGCAAATGTGACCACTTATGGAAAATAAACAGTTAAACAATTAATTCAATAAAGAAAATTTAAGAACATTTGACATTTCATTAGGAATGAAAGCATAAAACATTGTAGCCCCAATCCCTACATTTGACATAAAAGCATCAAAAATTTAGGACTTCTTTTTAGAAGAATAATGCACATATCCGATTCTATGAAGCTCCGTGGATATTTTATGCAAATAGCTTATTGAGTATAGTACATTAAATTTAGTAATTTTTTTTTCATTTATTGTATTATAAAAATAATTTGCACAAAGTGTTTCACATTTAGCAAGTTGGTTCCCTAAACTATTACATTTGATCTTAAAATCAGGTTACAAATTTAGGTTTAAATGAAAGAATACCTGGTATTTGCAGTTTTAGATATTTTAAGGGCAGTTCTTCCTTGACTTTTTAAGAAAATCAGCACAGAAGTGCAGATTTTTTTTTCTGCAGAAAAATTGCTCTTGGATAAAAACATGAGACTATCCTCTGTTAGAGAAGAGTTCCAAGCAAGATTTCCAGCATGAAAACCTTTTGTTGAGTACCACATGAATATCCAACCTAGCTCTTTTGAAATCTGTCATTTGACCAAAACACATCACTCTACCCAGTCACATTCTACTTGAACGAATCACACCTGCAGGGAGTTATCAATTTGTTGTAAGAAGAAAGCAGTTCTTCTTTGTGGCAGTCCTCTTTTCAACTGCTCTTACGGAATGGAAATATACATATTTATCCCACTCCTCACAGAATACAAAAGAAAGAAATGCCAGGATGGAAGAGGACAGGAAGAGCACACGGGCACCCAACACCTACCACTCGTCACAGCTGAGGCAATGCAGGTTCCACCCACAGCAGGCCTCGCGCCTGAGTGACGTCGGCCAGCAGGGCCTCTTACAGCATGTCTGCATTGCCTCACGTCTCCTACCTCCATTCCAGTCCCCAGCCTGAGCACGGACAGCATATGGTTTTATAACAGTGGGAACTGGGGTGACAGACAAAACAAGCAGACATCCCAATTATTTGGTAGGTAGCTAAGACCCTACAGGGTTAGCTCTGTAAATGGCTTCCCACCTCGGTCAGGAGGTGGGGGCTCAGGTTCTTACTTTACACATTCCAGTCAAAACCCTTCAAATCATTACCAGACAGCAGATGGGTTTAGGTCTCAATGTTAGCAAGCCACTGATGACTCCCTGAAAGTTGAGGTACACTTCACAGGAAGCTTCGGGACCTCTAAAGCCTGTTCTCTGATTAAGATAAGTGTCATTAAACACTCAACGAGGGAATTTAAGATAAAAAGCCTTTGAATGGGTCCCATAGAAGGAACAATAAGACAATGATCATACCAAAGACACATTACAGAAGGTTGCCTAAGTACCTCTTAGACACTAAGATGCCATTATCAGGGACACCCCAAACTCAAGACTTCTGCAACACCTGTTTTTTTTCCCTGTTAGTCACAAAAAGAAAAACACTGACAGTAAGGAGTTATGTGGTGCATGGAAAAGCTGGTATCGTACAGTATTCGTCCTGGAGCTTTAAGCATGGAAAGGACTGGGTGCCAATTGATGCCCTTATTTTTCCCAGGTAGCAAAACTGAAGGGGGAGGAAATAGTGGCACAGGCACATCCTAGGAAGAAGCAGAGCAACACCAGATACTATTGGCCCCAAATGACCATACCTTACCAATGCTGGACATAAGTGACAACCAGTACAAAAAAATCTTACCAGGTTATTCACTTCTGTTCCAAAACGATTGCCTGCAGCCATTTGCTCGAGGACAGGGGGTTGCCTATTCTTTATAGCAAATATTACCCTCATCAGTGCAGGCAGAATTAGCAAATAAACACATTTCTTTTTTCCCATGGCTCTGTAAAGGAGCTCAAGTGCTTTTTTTCCAGTATTTTTTTTTAGGGGTAGTGGTGGTGGTAAAGTAGCCTAATTTGATTCCAAATTTCTTTATAAGTCTAAATTGGTATAATGACAAACCCATGAGAATTAAGGATGTACAATTAAATTAGAAATTATTAGAAGTCAAAGAAATTAAAGTGGCAAAAACTAAGACATCCTAACAAAAAAATCTTTTAGAAAAGTCACAATGTACACACGTAAAATACATTAGAATAATCAAAATCTTGTAATTCTGCCTACACTGAAAACAGTTAAATGTTTTCATTATGTTTGGTGTGCCAACTGATATCAACAGAACAGTTGTTACTTCACATCCATTTCACATTTAAATTCACAGATAAACTCTGCGTTTGTGTGTGGGAGGAAGCCTTTCAAAAAACCTACCACAACGCAGCTTTTCATTAATCTATTTCAATATGCTGTAGGCCACATTCCTCCAACTTTTGTATTCTACTAGCCTTGAAATTCCAGTCAACTAACCTAGATGTGCTCAGCCATGCAGTTTAATCTTTAGAATACGTTAATCTTTTATTAACAAAAAATTTAAATACCAAAAAACAGGAATGAAAACTGTTGAATTTTCCTTCCTTATTTACCTGTTTCTGACAAATGAGAGTGGCATAACTATAGGGCCGTTTTAGTCACTATTAATATTTCTTCCGCTCTCCCCCCACCCCCTACCCCAAATATGCCAGCAGTTTAAGAATAAAACCAGGTGAGGGTAATGTGTCAACACTTCCAGTACACATTTTGAAGTCAGAATTGTAAATTGTCAAGTGGATGCAAGACTGCATTCTTAATGAATACAATTACAGTAAGTCGGACCCAGTCACATTTCACCAGTCATATCCATCAAGATTACTGACTACTGGCTATACTTCTAGTAGTATGCTACTAATTTCTAATTCAATGGCATTTCACTACAGCCTAGCACAATAGTCCCAGTTTACCAAAGATGCTCATAAAATAAAAAATAGAAAACAATTATGCCTCATCAAGCAACTATGTTTCTTGTGTACTGCTTCAAATTGAGTATTACTTTTTCTTCCCCCCCCCCCCCCCCCCAGAACTTTCACAACACCGATTTCTGGAGGAAAAGAAAACAAACACCACATCCCCCAAAACCACCACAAGTCAGAAAAGAAAAAAATATCCCCAGAAAGTTGATCACACTGTACCAAACAGAAAGGACAGTATGGACTTTTTTTTTTAAATTAATTCAAAAGAAAATAAATTTAGCATTTGGTAAACCATATCAAGATATTATCAAAGAATACTTAACCTTTAACTCATTTTACTTTTAGTCTAAATACAATTTGTTCTACATGGCTGCTCCTTCCACTTTTAGCCTAAGTCACTGACTGAGTGCAGAAGCTATTTTATTGCTGCCAGCCCACCTAGCTTTCAAAAGACCACACAAAGCCAGGATTATGAGATTATATAGTGTTAAACAAGAGGTGAATTTACTTTGTCCATTTCTTTTAAAGGATCTTTTAAACACAGTTACGGACTGATATAGGGTATGATAGCATTCCACTTCTATTTTGTTGAAGAAAAAAAAAATCAACTCACATTTTAAGTAATACTTCAAATCATTGCAGTAGTCACCAATCACATCCATTATCTGGGAAACTGGTGAACATAAAGGACTAACTGTTTGAAGTTCCAGCACTGAAGTCTTGCTGAAACAACCACCCGACAATAGAGTACAGCCTGGCTATATGACTTCCACAGGTGACAGCAAAACGATGAGCCATTTGAATGCTCAAAAGGAAATACTTTCAAAATCTTCCCATTTCCTAGAACCAGGAACAGCCAATTCCCATTGCAACACAATGTTTTGGTACCAGCTAATTCACACCAAAACATCTTTGATTATTTTTTTATGGAGAGAAGACACAAACACTTTTGTTGTAGTAGTAACCAATGTCATACTAGTACTTGCACACACCCAAAGACAACAACAATCCACAGCACAGCTCATTATATATTTTTAGCTGAGCAGTATTTCTTCACAAATAACTTAGAATAGAAAGGTGAAATAAAGCCAGACCACAGAATGTTTGCTTTATGGTCCTGGATTTACACAGCTGTTGTAGAAAACAAAACAGTAACAAGCAAAAGGAAGTGCAGGCAAGTAAAAGTTACAGAAGGAGAAAATTGTAACAGAAACAGGCAGAACTTGGTCAACTACATACTTAGTAGCCCCATGCATTTCATTTTTCATCCAGGGGCATGCAGCATTCGAGGTTGCCCAACAAGCTTCTCTCATTATTAAGAAAGCAATTTACTTACATGCTCCAGACCTATTGCTTTCTTTCCAATTAAGATCTCAGCCTGTTTCTCATGTCTAGTCATCAGCTGAGGCCAGCTACTGCTAAAAGGAATTCTCCATTCCTTGCTGCATTTGTTAGCATGCTCTTACACAAGGGTTTAAAGATGAATAAGATAGAGTATTTAAATATGACCACTCTGCAAGCTTAATCCTACTGTTAGTTTCCCCTTCTTCATCACTGACATAAGCTATTTATCACGGTCACTTTCTTTGTTTCACATTTTCACAAACTGTCTTCGCTCAACCAGCACAATGCCAATTTCAGTCACTTATGCTACGATACTTTCAGGTAAACAATTCACATCTTACCAAGTGAAGCACAAAACATCTGGGATCATCCATTGAGCAGCTGCCTCCTTCAGCAGCCCTTCGCTGGCAGCAGTTAACCTACTTGTGTGACCATGGACCATTGTCCATTTTGTTGACCTGCACCGTTTTGTTTCTTGCACCTCTGCTTTAGTGATTCCAGTAAATATTTTTTCCACTTCTCGACAGCATTCAAGAATTTCTGGATGGACTTCTTTGTTCCATGAGTGCAGTAGCATCAAGAATAAAGTGTCTTATATACTACCTTACTTAATCAATGGGAAAAAAAAATCTTCAGGGAAAAAAAAAAAACAAACAACAAAACACAACAAAGAGATTAAAGAATTTAAACATCCTAAAGAATCTGTTCATATCACTGTCAACACTAGAACAGCAATAGGAATTTGTGAATATTTTGCAGTCTTTTAAGGTAATGCTACAGGAATTCCACGTCCATAGCTATTTCAGTAACATTCTGATCTTAATAATGGAGTGAAAACAATGCTGTAGTCCAAAAGTAGCACATCAGCTGAGATGTTAACTTTGTTCACAACACAGAACCCTAAACTGATCACACCTGCATGAACTGGGAAAATCTCAATATAATGTTCACAGAAGAGCATCTTTGCAAAATCCTGTATAACAACACTCAAATTTGGCCCCAAACCATCAAGATGTAAAAGCCCTTTGTTGAGAAGGGATTAGCATGGGGTAAGAGAGAACATACTTGTGCTTAAACTCCATCCTACAAATATATTTCCCACAAATTATTCATCTACAATCCTGCAACTTATTTTAACCAAAGCCAAAATTTTTTCAACACATCTTAGCTGAAACTTCCTCACCTGGCCTTCCACATCTTGCAGATTCTTGAAACTAGAAGATAATTAAGACATAATTACTAGAGATATTATTTCCTTTATTCTTTCTAAAATATACACTTTATTCTTTCCAAAATAAGAGCCTGCCTTTCCCCTCGGCTTTCAGTGTGCATGGCCACATGAGCGGTATCACTGTCACTATCTCATCGCTTAGTACTTAAAATTTTTAAAATATTTAAATATAATAGTAATATAATATAAACCCAGGTAATATACAGCACAGAGAATCAAAAAAGTCTGTATGTTACTTCATGAGTTACAAGAAAAATATGTCCATGAAGTCCTCACATTCATTCGTCTTTCTAGACCAAATCAACCAGAACCATTCCAAATGCTGCCTCACGTGTAAAAGCACTGCAACTGAGAACTATAACCCCAGAAATCAGTCCTCTAAGTTCCTTTAAAAGCTTTTCAATGGTTCATGCCTTAGATATATCATCATTGCCATTTGAAATTTAAACAATAATAGAGCTTTCGTTGCCACTTCAAACTTAATAACTGGGTTTGCTCAAATATCTCAAGCAGCTTAATCACAACACAGAGCACAGCTCCAAACAGGTTAAGTCTGATCAACCAACCTTCACCTTCCTAAGCTGACAGCGTCTGTGAAGTAAAGGTAACTAAAACTGGAAAACATGAATTCCTACAGATTTTTAAAAATTAGCCCAAGAACGTGCTTTGAAACAGCAAGGAAAATGGTAAAAAGGAAGAATCCCTTGTTGAGCTAAATCACAGCCTCTACAATAAAACTGCTTCAGTCCTCTGCTTTCCACTTACACTCTTCTATAATGGATGTCATTAAGATGAAATTTTAACCTGAACGTAACAATTTGCTACAGCATCATATAAGTCACTTGAATCTTCTATTAAAAAAGTGACATTTTAGGGGAGACAAAGGAATGAGTCCCCATAAAATCCCTATTTTCCTTATAAAAAGGCAAGCAGCTCCCTATGAAGATCAACGTCCCAGATGCATATCAAACCTATTACCCTGCCATACAGTTCTAACTCCAATCCATTAATAAGACATTAAACCAAACATAACCAAATCACTGCAACTGCCAGATTACATGAACATTTACTCCGAATTAAGAAACAAGTTAGCTTCAGTTCTGTGACCTAGCAACATAAATAGGAAGCACACTTCCACCAAAACAGAGGGAAGGTATGATTTAGTCTATGAAAACTTTGTGAACACAAAGTCACGATCATTAAAGGGACAGACAATCACAACTTGTTTCCATGCTGTTAGGTACACAGTAACCGTTTGTACTGATGTTCTTGTTTTACATCGCAATTCATCAAAATTCATGCATCAGAGAAATGATAAAACAGAATACATTTGTGGATATGCTATAATGTATTTTAGCGATACTGGATATATTTTCTTTAAACACAAGTACTCCTACATTCATGGAAACTGCCATTAAGAACACAAGATTTCAGTGGAAATGGATCAAATCTAATCTTTCAGGTGTTGGAGCAGAGTTCTCGGAGAGACAAGTTTGTGTGTCCAAGTGTTCCCTTTTCTCGATGAAGCTGCCAACTATATCAGAAAATATTCTGTTGTTAAGAGGCCTAACTTTACATTTAAAGTCAAATAAGAGAAAATCTGACTTGATTTTCTACCTCACTACTCACATTTCATCTTGCTAATCTTACAACATGTTTCATTAGTCTAGTTGCTGCTGCGGAAAGGAAAGGCTCTAATCCTAATTAACAAAAAACTAAGGTTCTTTAAATGAGATGTCCTGTGATTCTTTTGCACGTTGAAATGCATAAAGACTGGAGGTTTTACTTGTATTACATTTGTTGGACTTCCGAAGCAACATAAAAATGGAAAATGCTGATGCTTTCCTAATAAAAAGAAAGTTTTCCTCAAGACAGATATGCTAATTATTTAAGTCAACAAAAATATCCGGAGTACCCATAAAGGTTGATTTTACATTTTAAACACTCACAGACAGCCAAGACACACACACCCCTCCTGGCTGCTGCTCCTGGACACTATAGCAACAAGTGAGCATTTGTTCTGCAGGAATGCTGAGTATGTGGCTGGGGGAGGGGGGTGGTATCAACCACAGACTTGTCTACCAGTCCACTAAGTTATTGTTTAACTTAAATCTTCTCCAAACCCTGAAATTGAGCAAACAGCATTTATTATCCAACATTAGCAACCTGCATTTATTTAGTAGCTTACACTTCGACTATGAAGAACATGGCTTTGCTGAAATGAACTTCAGGAAGTGTTTTTCCTCCTGTCGTTCAGAGAATTGGAAACAGCAGACTTGTTCCATGACTGCAGATTAATTAAGCAGTGTTCTAATAGTACAAACCTGCAAAGAAAAGGAATTGCCCAACTCCTCTGGTTCTCCTTAGGTCACAGTCACTGAAAGTCCAAGACTCCCTAACAAAAGCCTGAAAGATGTAGACTGGTGAAAAACAAGCAGCTTGGGTAAAACAGCTTTTGGAATGACCTGAAGTGAAGAAGCAAGACAGCTGGAAAGGTCTCTCCCCTGGTTCAAGCGTAGCACCCCCTGGGAAAAGCAGTCTGTAGCTACTGATGTCTCCCATCAGGTTTGAAGGCAAACTTGCCTTCATACAGGTTTCACTAGTGTTTATGGACTGAACTCTCTGGAAGTACATCAAACTTCTGCTTTTCTTTGCTGAAATTGTCATGTCATTGAGAAATCTAGCACTGGACAGGACAGGACTCTCAGCCAGGGATCTCAATGCTGTGCTCATCAAAGAGACAATGAAAACACAACAGCATGAAGGAAAGGGAAGCACAGGAAAACGACCACGAGGTCTTCAGTGTGCTGTGGTCACGGAGCTCTTCTGAAACGTTTACAGGCCTGGTTATTTTTCCCCTCCAAGTTTTACCATAAAAAGCATCAAAAGCTCTGAGAAATGAGTAAATCACTACTATTGGCTTTGAGCTCTTAGTGATAATTTCTAACTTGTTAAAACAAAAAGTTTAAGGAACTATTTACTTTGCTCTTATCTGTGTTTACATCCTGTAGCTTGAAAGACATTCACATTTGTCAAAGAACAGTTTCAATTCAGATTGGCAGTACTAATATTTAGAAGTGACTACTAGGATATGTGTGCAGGGGTATGCTGAGAAATTTCCAGGTCAGAAAGACTAACCTTCTGTTTTTGCATACATATGAAAAGCAAGTTTCAGAAGGTGAGTTTAAGAGATGACTGTTCAATTCAAATATGCCTAAAGCTCAAACAACTGATTAATTTGCCATCTACAAAGGGCATTTTCTGCTTGCAGTCCTTTCCTCGCCACCTTTCATATATCTCTGCCAAACATAACATTCAACAGAGATGATAAAAAAAAAAAAAGCTGCGAGAAGGTTTAGCAGTGTATGCTGTAATGTCATGGTTGAGTACCCCAACCATCAAAGTCTCATTCCATTTTTAACCTCTGGCCACTTGTTTCTTTGCCAGCTGCCTTCTCCCTCTTTAGCTTGTACTCTGTACAACCTTACAGTTCATAGAGCTGATCTGGCTGAAAACTATTCCTTTTCTTCCTAGGACTTGTAATCCATCAGATCTGCTCACAGGAGCACTATGTGGTCACCAGAGGACTACTGCCAGTGCCAGAAAGAAGTGGTGAGATCACAGCAACTCACACTTAAATTTAAAAAGAAATACATTATTAGCACGGTTTAAAACAGAGTACTAAACATAACAAGCTTTATAATAATGAGTGATCAACAATGTCTGGCAGATATTCAACACTTACAGAATTGTACTATCATTTCAGCTGTTGATGGGGAAGAAAAACCTGGAATTTCTGCAGGATCACTTTCAGAAATTCACTTCCAGCTTTGCCCAGCTGCCTCACACCTGTCCCAATCTGTTTGAATCTTGGCTTCTCTGCTACTGCAGTTCACAAGATCACTTCTGCCAGTTACGGGAATGACAATATCCAAAACAGCAAATACAAACTGCTAGAATTCAGCTCTTAACACCTTATTTGGTTCAGCAGGAGTCTGAACAAAGTTATTGTAAGCTAATACATTTAAAACACACTGTTAGTCCCTTGCGAACCAAGGGTGAGCAGAGCTATGAAATCAAAGAAATGAAAAAAAGGCATATTTTAACAGTAAGTTATAAGATTTACAAAATTATAACACAGATATTACATGTATCACTTCAATAGATCCTGAAAGTGATCGACCTGAAATTCCACTTCAGTCTGTATGTTAGCTTTCTGAAGCGGCATGATTTCTGTAACAGGATTTATGTTCCAGATGGTTTATTTTCCCTTTTTTTTTGCGCTACATGGAATAAAAGAAACAATGTCCTATGCTTTACATGAATTCCCCTATCTTTTCCAGAGGATTCTCAAAGGTCACAATCACTTCACAAACAGATTGTTTACATATTTGATAATCACTATGTTCTCACGGTCCCTGAAAGTTAGCTGCTCTGTCAGCATTTCACTTCCCCAAAAAGCTTTTTAATTTAGGACATAAAACACTATCAAGAAGAAAAACAATATCATCTTCTCCCCAAAACTAAAGAAAGCAATATATCACCCAAAAAAATAATTCTTTCAGGCAGTGCTACAAAGAAAGGTAAACACTATTAGAACCTTGCTCAGAGCAGTTTGCCCACCTAGCAAGCAATACTTCTACCATACTACAAATTACATTTTTAGACTCTACAGTGTCATTAGAGAGGTAATACATCCAGTTTAAGGTGTATCAAAGGCAGCAGTTTTCACTGAGAAGCAACAAAACTGGAATAAAGAACAAACAGCAAAATTACACTCGGTATTATGAATTATCATAATTTCAATCTGCAATCTTCACTGCCAAAGCAAATGAACTTCAGATTTCCCTAACAAAACAGGACAAGCTAACTTTCCAAAATACTGCCTCAGAACTTTGCTGCAAAGAACTTGAATGTTTTACACTACAAGCAGATAAAGAAATAAAAAGCTAAAAATACAATAGTGCCATAATCATACTAAGAATGTAAGCAGTATGAGAAAAAGCACACAGTCAAACCTGGAAGGAGTGAAGAGAAATTGTTCATCTTTGACCCTCAGGCACTATATTTAAGTAGACAACTTCTGGCTTTTAGTGTAGCATGCAATTAATACCAATCTCCACAGTGGTTTTGAAGTCACTAACGACTACAAGTTCCTTATTTTGAGAAACTAACTATTTAACTTGACACACCTTTACAGACATCCTGTCCACTGGGCTGAATATCTATCTTTCAAGAATAAGGGCCTGATAGGTTTCAAGTTCGGTAGCATTCCTGATCCTTTTGAAAGTACTGCTGCTACTACAAGGAGGATGCAAGCATTCCTGACCAGGCCATCCAGCTTCACCAGTATTTTCACTTCTGCTTTGGATAAGAGAAGGAAAAAAACCACCTTATCAAACTCTAAGAAACCAGACAGTGAAATCTGATCCTCAAAGTGAAACTTGTGATGAAAGCCAAGAGCTTTACCTTGCTATTCCTTGCCGTTGTTTTCTAATCTATCTGGAAAAAAGGTACATTACCATTTTAGAATAAGCTCCAATTTGCATTAGTTGAAGACAGGATGAACTTGAGGAAAGAAGCGTTTGCTCTTGAAAAGTATGCAGAACTGCCCACATGAAGCACACAATATCATACTTTGAAGATTACTTCAAAGTTTGTGATAAAGAAAGCAGTAACACCTAAATATATTTTGAAGTAGAGTCAAGCAGATTATATATTCAACTATAAAGTATAATTACACCAACACTCAGACCACATGCAAATTTTACCCTTACAGCTATTCATAATACAACACTATTTCCCACAGTCCCAAGGGTAGACCTTACAGTACGAAGCATACAATACATTCCTTAAAAAAATAAATAGCAGATGTCACAAAACTAGTAAACTATCTTCAGACCAGGGAAACAGGAATGTTTCCCGTCTCTGACTTCATACGAGTAAAAACTACTATTTACTGCTTAAAAATGAAACCCTAAGTAAAATATTCTAATTAGGAACTCAGACTGTGCCCTAAATATTCTTTTGTGTGATCCTTTTAAATCTAAGTAAAAGACAGTCATTTGAGCAGAGACCACAGCGACATCATTTGCTTAAGGCAGCAGTGGAATTTATTATGGGCAGTAAGAGTATAATGGCAGCGGCTTCACACAGATAGCTTTTCTTACGCAGATTCTCAACTTTGCACATCTATGCAATACACAAAACTATTTTTGAATCAATAAATTCTATAATAGAAGTTTTTAAGAGGTAGGTCTTCTTTGTTTCACCCCCAAAAGTGGCTTACATGCTTTCTATATTATTTCTAAGTATACGCATCCTTATATTTTGAAGAGGTTGGACAGTATGAAGTAATTACCCCATATCTCCTCTCTGCCAAAGAAAGATACTCTGCATGCAAAAGTCACTCAGCCTTATAAAACTGAACAGCATTTACTTGCAGACACATTAAACCCATGCTTTGGGACAAGAATTATCCTTCTTTCAAGTCACAAAATGTAGTTCACTTATATTCCACGCACTTCAAATTCTGAAGTATTTTCAGTCCTGTGGTCAGGTTACCGGGCCCTCAGCAGGTCTGTGGGAGCCAAACTATTCAGTTTCTGCAGCACTCTCAACTGTGGCAAGTTACTTCTTCTCTCGTGTACCACTACCTCTGAAGATCCAAGATAGCTCCAGCCTTTAGACTGTACTTCGCTGGATGTCCTACCATTTGAAAGCGGGGTGCCAGTTGGAGCCAGCAGTCATTTTCTCACACTCTCAACCTATAGCTGAAAAGCCACTATTTGAACTCGAAACACAAACAGAAAACCCATCAGCTTTCAAGCCATTACATCTTCACAGCTTGTGTTTAACATGTACATTAAAACTGAGACAAGAAGTAAACCTGGGGTACCGAATGCAGGATGCCATCAATAAAATTGAACACCAGATGAACAATCTTAGGAGTAGCACAGATTGTAGGTGACAAAAATAGTGTTGAGTCTTCTAGGTATTAATTCAGCATATACACTCAAGTTTGGCCTTCCAGGCAGGGATTCCTGAGGAACTGTTTTCCTTTTTTTCTTATCAGAAAGGAAAGACAACTGACTTATTTTGAGCCTCCTCAATACACTCCAATTATCTTTGACCTCAGAAAGTACTAATGCTACAAAATTACCAGGCCTTTCAGTTCGAGCACAAATACACAACGACAATTAAGTTATCCTTATTAATATCAGCCATATGACACAATCTCACTCATCTGGAAACCTAACTTAAGACCAGACCAACAGATTGATCCATTAACTGTTTGTGCAGTTCAACCACCACAGATACAGCCTGTCATCAGCTAGAATTAAATACAGTTTTTCTTGCAAAACAGTACTGGACTCATTGACCTACGTTCAAATAACACATGCAGCTCTTCTTTAATGAAGACCTTGGTAAGCGCCTTGGTCCTGTGCCTCAAGATGGATTGCTAATAATAGATTATTATGACCAGCAAGTACAATGCCTGGAGTCAGAGAGGGAGTTGAACTGAAGCGTAGGGAACACATGGTATTTCACTCACCACCAGAGGCAACTGCAGCTCCCTCATGTCCAAGCAGCTGAAAAACTTCCAGCCAGCAATTCTATTCAGAGGATGGGTTGGTTGTTTTGGGGAAGGGGGATGGTTTGTTTAGTTTTTGTGTGTTGCTGAGAAGGAAGTTTACTACTTGGTGCCAACAGGGAGACTCCTCGTTTCGTAGATTTCAGTTTACACAGCAATCATCATTACATATCTACATTTAAAAGTAATAGCCAGGTTTCATTCAGTATTATGACAATGAAGCTGCTGTAAGTAATTAAGTGATATTAGTATAAGTAATGCAAAGAGAAATAGCACCAAAGTTTACAAAAAAATGGCTGAGAAATTTCAGTTATATAACACTCTCCACCTAGTATGAAGTTGTTGAGGTCTTTCATTTATTGACTCTCATTGGTACCATTCAAAACAGTACAACTCTGTGTCTAAAGACACTTAGGATCTAGTCAAGACATGAACGCATATTATAGACCAAAATAGCTTAAATTTTTCACTCCAGATATCATCACTACATCAGGAGAACATTAAGCGAACTGCTGGCAAGCAACTGCAGACGTTGGCAGTGCGCAGCTAACGTGAGCAGGGCACACACCGCCCTGCCGGCACAGCACACAGGGCCAGCACCTCCAGGTGCCAGCCCACGACTGATGCAGACCTGAACCATGGAGCAGCCTGGAGCCAGCTGAGTCCTGTGACCAGAGTGAAGTTACTGTGCATTGCAAAGGAATTTGTAGACAAGTCTGCCAAAGCAGTGACACTACGGCTAGGAGTAGATGCGGAAGCTAACTGGGGAACAGCAGCCACAAGTCAAAAGACCTGCACCAGGCTCTAGGAATGCCTGCCAGACAAACACCAGAGCTTGTGGTTGCAACCCCAACCCTGCTGCACCACTTACATCGGTCACTCCTGAGCTGCCTGAAGATGCACGCAGTATATGCACATCAGGGTAAGATGTCTGCTGTAGCTAGAAGCAGAACTTATTTTTGGTTCTGACTTCATGAACTTCAGAGCAAAGCTTTACTATTCAACAAAAAAAATACATCAAGTCATTATATTAATGCTGTCCAGAAAGGAAAAAAAATAATTTCCTGTCCTGATTCCACCTTGAAATAAATCACATGAGAAATTCCAGAATGGTGGTATAAGCTGCAAGCCTTACAAGCCAGAATTGTGTAAGGAGTGTGTTCAGCCACCTTAGTAAGTTTTTGTCAATTTTTGGATAGAAAACTATAAACGTTTCTAAAGATAGGATGGAAAAATGCAATCCAAACTATTCAGCTTCAGAAGGGCTGTCTCCAGCCAGCAGTAAGCAAGCCCAATATTACAGAACTCACTCTATGATGAGATTCTGGGAACAGATATCCAAAAGATGTTCCCAATGAAGGAAAAGAAACATCTCTCCTTTATAAATAATCCTTTAAATGAACAACATTGTTTCACAAATTAGTTCTGCAATCTAATATAAAACAAGAAGACAGCTCCCGTGTCCCATATTAGCTTCTCCAATCTTCCGAGTCCAAAATTTTATATTGAATATTAATTAGCAAGCACTGCATGGCAGCTGGAATACATTCGTATTTTGATAGTCCTTTCCTAACAGGATGCCTACTTCAGTGTCAGTAGGCACCAGACACCTGACCTCACAAATAACTGTGCTCATCCTGTGTGTTCAGCAGAAATACTGTTGACATGAAGCAATCACGAGTCTCAAGTTACTGCCCTGTTAAGATTTGTTCACGCTTTTTGGCACAGCTGCTTCAGCTGTGTGCACGCTCAAGCACTTTGGGTTTACAAAGCACCGGATCCATTCACTGTCTAGCCTTCTGCTCAAAGAAGGCTCAATGCAAAACCTGAAATCACAGGGTAATCATTCTTTTCATTCCTGCTAAGGCTTATTATCATATCTATAAACAAAGTGGTAATCCTAAATACAAAGTTAGAGGTAATAAGCGTTGCACTGACCCAGTATACAAGATGAGCACTACCAAATTCACTGCCTTTGAGCTGAGGAAGGCTCTTAAAACATTATTTTACTCTCCAGGAACAGCATTTTCTGAATATCTACACAGTACCCAAATCTGCTTATTGGCAAATTTGAACCAAAAAGAGAAAACAGACATTTATAGCACTAAGGCATGGGGAATGGCAAAAAAAATGTGCAACAATGCTTCGTATTCAGGACATTTATATAAAGCTGCTTTGGATGTCAGTTCAGCTATTAACATGAGAACATTTCTGTAAAATGTAGATAAACACTTTCCTTCTGATGATCAGACACGGACTAGTATCTTTTCCCTAAAGGTATCTGAAGGCACAATAAGAAACACTCCTCGTAAGCAAAAAAAAATTTGCAGTTTCCACCTGCTGGCAGAAGATGGTAAACACTTACCATGTAGAGGAAGAAAGCATGAAGAGTTTCCTTCTACCTTAAATTCAAACTAACATATGAGCATCTCAAAAAACAATCAAAACAGAAAAATCAGAGAATCATATGAGCCCAGAAAACTGGAACGTTGCCACCATCAACAGAATTCTTTGAAATGACAAGAACATTCAAGTGGTTAAAAACTAATCAGTTGACAGTCTCACTAATTTTCAGTCGCAGCCTCAACAGCCTGCTCAAAACCTACTCCCCCTTGCCCTTTTAAATATTACATGCTCAAAAGCACTACATGACAGATTATGAAACAGATTGCAGTGTTCTGATGAGGAAACACAGAACCCAAAGTAACAACCACCATTTCCCACAACCATCATGCATGGGGGGGGGGGGGGGTGCAATAAAGGGGAGAAGTAAAGGGGAAGATAACCACAGCAAACACTAGATAAAACCATATGAGTAGAGGTGTGGGAGTTTCAGAAAACCTAAGAATTTAGGATAAAAATCAACTGGCACATACCTTCTGAAAGAATGGCTTCCTTCAAATAGAGTAGCACATCTGCAAATTTTCTGACATCATTCACCAGGTGCATGATATATTCCGGGTCCACAACAGGATTGTCATAACAATCAGAGTTGGAGCTAATGCTGCTCAGAGAGCTGCTCTTGGTGCTGCGCCCCATTCCCCAATTTCCTGAATTAGAGATGGTGAAGAAGTTGGAGGTAGACAGCCGGGCTAATCCCAAACCACGTTTGTTACTTCCACCGTTCTGTCGCAACATCCCAGCAGCCGCTGTGCTTATAGAGCTCCCGCAGTTAACATTCAGTATTGGTTAATGTCCATTTGACAAGTCTAAGATGAAGCCCTTAAAAATTGTGGGAGGGGGAAGGAGGAGGAGAAGGAAAAATGCTGATTAGTGTAGAAATACATGTGATGTAACATTTTGTACTGACAAGATCCAAAAATTCTTTTAAGATGACACTACTTTACATTACAATGTTTAACTGAAGCTTTATAAAGGTTGTTGACTGTTCAAATGTGTTTTTTTTCAATTTGTACAGCAAATAAAAATCAGAGGTGTGCAAAACTCATTTCTAAAGCTAAGCATGTTGCGCGCTTATTTCACGAGAAAAAGTCTGTTCCTTAAGTACTTATTTCGGAAACCTTAAGAATTAAGTATTACACTTGTCCTTTCTTTACCATGAAATGTTACTACAACTGAAAACAATTGCAAAAACCTTTCTGATACAGACCACAAGCAACAACCCAGCTTGCATCAACCACCAAGCTGCATTCAGCATCCTGTCTCTTAAGATAATAGCCAGCTGTGATCTGATAGGGTGATTTTCTTTGCATAGATCGTGCTGAGCAAGAGACTTTGACTATCACCTTCTGAGAAACGAAAACATCCTGAAAGAAGTTATATGGGCCTTTAAACCTGCTATCTTTTAATATGAAAGCCAATCAAAGGAAAGACATTGCAAAGTGAAGCCATTTTACACGTTTTAGTACCACAGTTTATCTGCAAGTCTCGGTGCAGTTAGCTTGAAGGGTGTTATTCTGCTTTAGCACACCTTAAAATTCCACCATAAAAATACTCAGATTTGGGGGCTATTACACTGGTATAAGTAAAAAACCTATCCACATTGGTTTAGTTTTGGGAAAACAGAATGCTAACTACATCAGGTTAAGCCATTCTTCCCCAAGCAGCGAACTCCAGGTGGTGGAGCCAGGTTTGGTTCCAGCAGCTCTCACAATGCCTGCTATTATTTTTTCAACACCAGGAGAAATTCTCAGCATTTACACTACAGGGTAAACACTACAGGGAAAAAAAAAAAAAAAGAAAAATTGGAACATGTCAGATTAAAACGTTAACACTGGTTGCAGATACCAACCAGCTGGAATTTCAAATTCAACCACTTTTAGAGAAAAATAAGTCACTACTATTTGAGTATTAAATGCAGGTTGAAATGGGCTACCACACGTATTTCTGTTTTTGGTTAGACTAACTAAAGGAACAGCGCCTTTAATGTTTTGAACACTCCCCCCACGTACTTCAACAGGCATTATTCTAATGCACTGCAATTATTTTCCCATTATTTCTACTTTATTTCTCCTTGCAATTTCAGAATATCAAGGGAAAGGTGGTGAGAGCAGTTGTTTCTGTAATTACCCTGGCACTGCTTCCAGGGACTGCGCACAGGGGGCAGGGGCCAGGGGAGAAAACTTCAGAATTTAACCCAGGTTAGCTGCTCTGCTTTCTGTTTGGTGTTTACAGGCTGTACCTGGAGGAGCACACATAAGTCCATACAAATAACGCCGATAATTAAGCAATTCTAAACAGCTCAGCTGGATTGAAGTGCGGTTTACATTAAACATCAAGCATAACGTTTAAGCAACTTTCTTCTGTTCCCACATAAAATTCTCAGGGGTACAAAGGCACTTCGCAATCACAAAAAAAAAAAAAAAAAAAGCCGCCCAACCTTCTCTCCTGTAACGAACCCGCTACCTATCTATCTGTATCAGGACAGATTTCCCTATCATCTAAACCAGGCTCGTCCCTTTTAAGTCGGGCCAGCTCCAGAGGCAGCTTGGAGCAGCGTGCAGGGCTAGACCCGCTCCCGCGGCGAGCCCACGCTCCCGGAGGCACCTTGCCGGAGAGCTACGGGCCGGCGGCCAGCCACTGCTCCGCCGCGGGGCGCTGCCAGCCGCGCCGGGCCGGGGGCTCGGGACAGCGAACCCGGGGGAGGAAAAGCGAGCCCCGGCCTCGCTACCGACGCGTGCAGCCGGTCCGGGGCCAGGCGCCGCCGGTCCCCACGGGGAAGGGAAAACAAAAAAGGCAGCCGGTCCAGAAACGTGCTCTCCCAGAGCAGCTTCCCGGCTGGGATGGGAAGGGAAGTGAAGCACGCGCGGGGCAGCGGAGGGCGAAGCCGCACCGCCAGCCCCGCCACAACCCGCGGCTCCCCGTCCCGTCCCGTCCCGTCCCGCCGGGGCGGCAGCCGCGGCCGCCTGGAGCCCAGCGCCAGGGTCCCGTGAGGGGCCGAGCCGCCCGCCGCTCCTCGCCTCGCGGCGGCCACGCCGCCCTCTCTCCTTCCCTCCGCCCAGCCCCCCCCGCGGCCCTTACCGGAGAGCGGCGGCCGACGCAGGCAGCAGCCGGGCCGCCGCGGGCCCTGCGCGAGGCCGCCCCGCTGCCCACGGAGCGAAGCCCCCGCCCCGCCCCGGTGCGGCCGCCGCGGGCCACGCCCCCTCACGCCCGCCCAACGCCGTTGGCCGGCTGAGCCCCGCGGGGGCGGAGCCTGAGGCAGCCACGCCTCCTGTCTCGCCAGGCCACGCCCCCGCGGTCGACGCGCGGTGCTGGCGGGGCGCGGGAAAGCGCGCGGCGCTCAGGCGCCGGGGCGCGGGGCGCGGCGCGGGCAGGGGCTGTGCGCGCACACACCCGTGCGTGACGGCGTGGTCAGAGGACGAGGGAAGCCGTTGGAGCACCGGCCACGCAGCACCATACAGAAACCAAAATCGTTCCGCACCGGCGGGGCCTTTGGACCTCCGCACAGACCTCCTGCGGCAGCTCAGGGTGGCCGGGGGCAGCGGGAGCTCTGTCTGCTAGAGCAGGGGCTGCAGCCCACGCCTTGCGCCTTGCTCATCGAGGGCCACGTGAATCCAGCAGTCCTAGATGTGAAGCTCTGGAATGGGACATACTCTAGATCAGAGATGCTGAGGGCCTTGATGTAAGTCTAGGCCCAGTCTGCCATCCCCAGCAGTTCCAGGTCTCCCATCTGTACGTTCCCTGTCCTCGCTCCTCCAGTCTCCTTCCCCAGCTACTCCAGCACGCTTCATTCAGGGCTGTGTCAGGGCACCACTCTCCTCGGACCATTCTTCCCCTCCATGTATGCAAACAATTGCTTCCAGTTGAAGAACTCTGTTCCCAATTCTACCAGAATTTCTGAAGCCCAAAACTAAGCAACCAAACTAAAGCAACTTGTGACATCACTTATCTCTCGTGCTAATTTCAAGTATCGTTCAGTAACTTCTTTACCTTAAAAAAAAACTCCCCACCACTAAATAAAATGTGGTGTAAATTTAGAAATTAAGTAAGTGGTCATAAATTCTTCAAGTCTTCCAAGTGTGGAGAAAAACAAACACAGAAAACAATGCCCTAAGCTTCAAAAAGATTTTGATGATTCAGGTAATTGATCCAGCAGATGTCAAAATCAGGCCAGGACAAACAATTGTAAACTAATTTAATGTGAAAGCAAGGAACAATCATGCGGAATGTGCGTTAAACAGTACAATCAGCAATCACATAATCAGGAAAAGTATTAAAGGTTTATTTTGGGAAAAGTCATTGAAACTGTTAGATAAGTGTACGATAGCAATAAAAAGATAAATAAGAAATTCCACCTATACTTATCAATTGATAGGCTACAAAGCAATGGATACCATTCGGTTTCCCAAACCTTTCAGAAAAGCATATAGCAGCTACAGCAGACTCCTTGTCTTTGTTACACTTCTTGAAAAGATAAAGCATTTTATTTTACTATAATTACACCATTTCCAGGCACATTTTAGAAAATGCAAGGAAGAATAAGCTCTGCTGGCCTGAGTACGTATCCCGCTCTAGTCCTTTTGCTGTTTCTGAAGCAGACGTACATTTCTTCATGCCTCGCCACTCTGTGCATTAGTCTTTTCTCTTACTTTGGTCCTCCCATAGACTAACATGCGTCTATATTAGAATTCATCAATTTATTTGGTGAACCATTTATTTGCAGAAAAAAATCAGAAGTGAAACTGAAAGTGATGGAAGTTACAAATCCTAAGATTAAATGCATTTATGCTTCTGAAGTATTTTATTGCCGGCTCATGATTTAAAACACGAAAGAGTTCTACACTGTGGGAGAAAAAATGATTTGACCCCACATCTGCCATGTTACGTGAATGTTAAGTGAAGTTTGGGGTTTTCTTCACCAAAGTACTTTTCCATTTCAGTTGTTCAGAGCTTTTTTTCCTCCCTGATTTCAGTTTGGCTGCCAAATTGAATACATAATTCTCTGCATTCCCCCTGAATCAAAACTAGCACAAAACAGCCCCAATCATATCACAAACTGTACAGTGTTGATTGTCTCCTAAATTGCCTTAGAAAATACGACATGAAAGATACACAGAAGTAACAGATACACCTTCAAGAAAATACGGCTTGCATAAAAGGCCAGGTCTACATCCTAGCTTGCAATTTTTGCTGCAACAGGTAAACTGAAAGGAGGATTGAAGTCTGACAGCTGCTATGCTTTTGTCATCTCTTGTTACTCTACAGGGCTAAGGTCCTTTCTAGCCAAATATAACCTACAGCATCACTAATGCAGGCTTCAAGAAAGCAACAGAAGTTGAACATGTGAAAGTTATTTAAAGTCACCTCTTTTTTCTGCACATCATCCAATGTCATAGTTTACTTGGAATGAACAAGAACAATGAACAGTCAGTTATTAGGCAAATAGTGAACAGCAGGGCAATAAAGATAGCATAGTACCTCAACAATGTATTCTCCAAGAAGAGAAACCAAAACTGAATTTAGTTTCATCAAAAATGCTGAAATTTCCTCTGAGCAGGCACTGAACTCTAACTCATTAAGAGCCACCTGTACATTTTTTTAAACAGATTTTTCCCCATATAGCGCATGTGTACATGGTGAAATAATAGCCACAGCACATCTCTTTTATGAGAAAACGATCTATGGAGTAAACTCCAAGTGCCCGTTTCTCCCTTCTCTGCATTGAATAGTACTTTGTTCACAAAAAAAAAAATGTCCGTTTGAAATCAAGGAAAAGCCTCCCTGATGAAAGCTAGAAAGAAGCTAGAAAGAAGATATGTTTCCATGTAGCACCATTAATGTAACTAAAACTGTGAAAGTGGTATTTGTTAATAAATTCGTTTCAAAATACTGGCTCTGTTCTTCAATTTATCTGCTGAAGAACCAAATATTCTAGATTAGCTGGAAGACGTAATTAGTATATAAGTTAATATGAGCAATAAGAGTTCAATACAGAGCTGGGTATTTGTTAGTATTGTAACCCCCCTTCTACCACACACTAAGCAACACTGCAAATAAGATTAAACAAATGACTTACGGAGCTATGTTGGAAGAAGATTCCACATTCTGTTTACATTCCAGCAAAGAGAGAATTCTGCTCTGAAGAAGCATTTCCATAAACCATTTCTTTCCAAGAATCATTTCTTACATACAAGCTCCTGCAAAAGACCAATATCATTTGTGTATCAGAAAACAGTTCAGGACTCAGCTACTGTTAAAGGAAATAATGTGACATTTTTGGTAAAATAAGATCTTATCCATAGCCATGTTATAAGATTTAACAAACAGTCAAAGAAGAACAGCTAGAACACAAAACTGAAAATTCTTTGTACAAAATCATCCTACCCAACAACGAGAAAACTCAGAAAATTGTTCCTCCGCCATTACACCTACTGCTGGCTTGGAAAAGTGTTTTTTCCTCTCACGAGATCTCCAGTTTGACTGTAATAAACACCGCCTACCTGAGAACCCCCTGAGATACCCAGATCCACATGCACTTCCTCGAATGAAGCATATTTCAAGCAGTGCACCAAATGCCCTCAGGCAAACTATGTGGGTGAAACTTAGGCAGCCACTGTGCACTGGAATGAACTCGCAGAGCCAACTGATGAGGAACAGAAACCCCCATCACCTGCAGACACAGGCCTCGCACTGAGGGATCGTGCCGTCCCTCCCTGCGCAGTCCTGATCTTCAAGGCAGACCACAAAACACTTCAAAAGACGAGTACAGGAAGTGAAAGTCACAGCTCCAGCAGGTATTAAAAAACACATATTTGGTTTAAGGGCTGATTATAATTCACCTCCAAGATAATCCCTCCATACTTCTTAACGTGATGAATAAGGCCTCAGTCTTTTTCACAGGAGATAATCACTCAATCACCTCATCCCCTGCGAATAGTCCTCTTCTCCACTAAGCTCTCCTTTTTCACAATTACTGACTTTTCTCTCTCAGATAACCTGGTTGATATATATATGGTTCAATGTAGAGCAGTTCTTCTCAGCTTTATATAGTTTTGACCTTTCACTGCCTCTATCTCAAACCCAATGCCCCCAAACTGGCGGGCTTTTCTTTTCGCTTATATCAGTTGGCCTAATTTCAAACTCTTTCCCTGGTCTTTCCTCTTTTTGTACGACATCCTGCCCTGCTCAGGATGATCTGCATACTGTCGTAAGCTATTCCTCAAAAAAGATGCAAGGCTGGAAGTGTGATGGAGGAGTTGCAGCTGGACACAGGACAGCTCAATTTGCTAATCCTCCAGGGGAAAAAGATCGCTGCTGGCATGGGCAGCACCCCATTTCCTAACTTTTAACAAGCCATGTCTTAAAAACTTCCACCTTAACTAGCAATTGTCAAGGACAGTGGGTGGTGAGGAATGAGAGGAAAGACTGCATGAAGGAAACTACTTCCAGAACCTTCCTGGCTTGCCAAACACACTATTAACCAACCCCAATTATGGCACAGCGACCTACTGCTCACAGAGCCAGGAGGCCTGAAGCTAACCACCCTCCTCCCTTAGCCCCACCTGCTGTACCAGTACCAGCTGGATTTAAGGGAAACAAAGCCCAACAATTAAGGAGTAGGAGAGAACAGGGGTTTGGCTGGGAACTGCTTGTAGGTAGTATCTTGCTAAATGCTCTTAGTCAGGCTGTTGTTTTGATATGCTCTGGGTTACAGGGTTATTGCCTGCTGGCTGAGAAAGAGGCAGTACAGCAAACAAGAGGCAGTACCGCAAGCTGCTGGTGTTGGGGTTTGTCTCGTGGGGGAGCTTCTGCTGGCCTTGTGTTTTGAATTCAGAGTTTGAAGTAGATTAAGAGATACAGAGAGTGCGTTAGGTGGCTTCTGATGCTGCCCAGGATGCTAGCAGGTGCCTGGCAGCGTGTTGTGGGGCCTCCTGGCACCCCTGGGCTGTTTTTCACTGCTCTGGAGCATGCTAGAATCACCCTGAAACCACCGACCATCACCGCTCTCAACAGCAAAGCAAGAATTCCTTTGTACACTCCTGAAAGTTTTCAGTAGCTTAAGTGTTTGATAAATCAGATGAAAACAACAGAAAAGTATATATGGCTAGAAATATGGTTTTTTTTTTTCCTCTATTTGCATAACTCCTTACACAACAGTAAGTGATTTCAAATGTGGCAAACAAAACCCCAAATCCTCTACCGTTTCATAAACATTGCTAGAGAAAAAGGAGATGTAAGAAAAATGCTGTGTAACAAGGCTTAAAGCAAACTTTCAGAGGTAAATTAAAAGTACTTCTCTGCAAGACAGAATGGTATATTTCACATTAGGAAACCAGGTAAGGTCCTTAAATAACAATCAAATGCATGATGTGATTAAGAGGTTAGTACTTCCAGAGCTATATTTTTGCCTTCTCCTTCCTTCTCCCACCTCTGATATTCTGGTGTAATTGTCCTACCAGGCCTGATAAAATGATCCAGTTTAAAATAACCCTGTATGGTTCAAGGTCTTGTAGTCAACGAGAATCATTTTGTCAAGAAAGAAAACATGTCTTGCGTCTGTGCTGATGAATGTAAGCGTAACAACTTGTGATGGTGTAGAGAGTTGCAGTTTCTCAACCGGTTTTAGGTGACGCTGAAATACTTTTTTTCTCATTGTGGATTAGAGTTTCCTGGGATAGTCTTGTAGTCTTTTTTGGTAAGCATATGCTGTTTTGCTGCGAGGGATCATATTTTTATGCCGGAGCATAGACAAGCATAAGAGAGATTCACTAAGGACCAGCACTGTTGGTGCCTCAGCCATTGTAGGGTTTGTGCAGGAAGAAACTCTCATATTCACTGTTCGTGCCAACATACGTTTCAGATATAGGGATGTGTGTTGCTTTTTTTTTTTTTTTAATTCCATCTACCTTAGGAGAAGTAGGAAAGAAAAAGAGTAGTTAAACCAAAACTATTCCTAGCTGCTTGCAGTTATGCAGGCAAAAAAAATGTCTTATACTACTGCATTTAGTAATCTCGTAACAATGTATGTTAGTATAAGTATGCTTGTAAGAATACAGCTGAACGAGCTGTATGTAACGAGCAGTATGGAAGAATAAAGCTGGTGGATATTGGCTAGTAGGGACAATCGACCTATTTGTGGCAAACTTGAAGTACGGTGACTGTGTGTGCCATTGTATCACAGCCTGAAACTGTGGCTGGGGGCCAGCTCGGATATGGGGGTGGAGGCAGTGGGGAAAGTGATGAACTGTGTTCTGCTGTGCATGACTAAAGCCCAGCATCTGATACTTCAGAAAAGGGCTGGAGAATATAGGCTATTCTCATCATTACAGAGCAAGGTATATTTTATCCTTACCATAGCTCATAAATAGTGAATCTCTATGCTAGAGTAGATCTATCTGATAATTTAGTTTTATAACTAGAGGCAACATCTAACCGTAATATTAATGATGCTACAAAAAATAATCCAGCTATAATGTATGGCTGATCTGAAGATTTTACTGAATTCCATATGCTGGTTGCGTTTTACTAAAGGAAGTATTTTTTCATATAAGGAGCTCATTCAGTATTTTTCATTCTGGAATTTATAGCTTGAATGTCTCAGGCAAGTTCTTTCTAATGTCTTCTTACCAAATCAAGTAAGTCTGCTTTGTGATGCAGTAGTCTTAGTCACCTGCATTAATTTAGGTCTTTGAATGTTATCCTACTTCATTCAACACTGATGAGTACACATGCTAGAGGCTATGATAGTGTTTAATGAAGTTGTTAAAGTGATCACAATGTGTTCATAGGTTTTTGAAAGTACAATGCTATTGCCCGTCTCTCTTGCCTCGGGATGTTAAATTTGAATTTGCTAAGACCAATTGTGTACGTAAGTAGGGTCCAGATTACTAACAGAGGTGAGACTCGGGAGAGAGCTCTGCTCTTAGTCCTGCTGAGCACTTTACATAAGTTGTCAATGCTATTGCTCATCTAAAAAGTCTGTTTGCTTCTGTTAATAATAATTATGAATGTCTCAATCATGAATATGAACTTCAGACAAAGCTTTGGGGAGAGGATTAGCTACTCTAACATTTCTGTTTTACATTATCAACATTCTATATCCTGGGGCCAGGTACTGAGCTTTTCCACCTATCAGTATTTCCTTCCTTTAATCCAAAGTATTGGATCTTCACTTAAGTAATACAATTATGAATAGAGGGTAAGAAAACACATGACATGCAGCTGCAAGACTTGTCCATGTGAACAGATCTGCTACAAATAAATGTAAGTTGAAAAGATGTAGGTATGGGTGATCTAAGCAAGTTAATAAACATCTCTTAAATATCCTTGAGTGTTCTAATTCCTGGTACAGTAAGAATAGTGAACTCCAGTCCATTTTTGATGAAATTGTTGTAAATGTTTGTGGACCTTAGCTGTGAACTTCCCTGCAGGCTACATGCAGCACCTAAACTTCTCAAGGTGTTTTTCTGCTGACCTTCATGGCTCTTTTCTCAAGGCACGGGTTGTTCAGCTGTTGTTTAATGAGGCTGCTAATTCTTCTTGGGCACAATACAGGGAGTGTAGGTACCAGTACATAATTCTTTGCAGACCACAGGCTGGGACACTGAGTGTTACAGCCCATCACTCTCTCACTGGACTTGGCCCAAAAGTTGCTAACCGAACATCAGCAGTGGTTTGATTGTTGTTTTGTTTCCTGTTGTTGCTTTAAATAGTAACCATGAATCTCAATGTCTGTAAGACAGCAGATGCTGTTGTAATATAGGATTTGAATAACATGTGTGAGCCACGCTGTGGCCTTTGTTTAAATGACATGTTATTTACTATTATTTAACATTCTACTGTGCAATGAAAAACAGGTTTTCTGCTCTTTGAGAAACTCCTTACTGAACAATATGCACAAAATCAGGACCATTATTTTATACATGTATATTAGAAAATACTTCTCTAATAGAGCAGTATATATTCTAAAGTACCACACTGATCACAGAAGGCTTACGTGATAAGGTAATATGACTGATCTACTACTGTCATCTTGCCTAGATAAAAGAATTCAGCATGATATTGGTTAAAGGTCAACAAAGGAAATATGTAAAGCTCTGGTATTTTGGGTTATATATATGGCATAAGAATACAGAGTACAATTAGCTACACTGAAAACCACTGTATTTTAACACTTTTATTCTGATAGAAGCCATAACTGGCTGCCATTTATTGCATAGCTATTAAGAAAGAGCTTGGTTTAATCAAATATTATCTTATAAATCTGCATCCCTAATGAGATATCTGAATAATACATAACTCAGTATAAAAAGAAAATTGCAAAATTTGCAAATTGCAAAAATAATAATTGAAAATAACCAAAGCTCTAGTTGTTTATGTCCAAGTCATTACTGGCTCATTGGCATATTAGCTTTATGGAATTGTGCTTGCTAACAGCATCAATGAGAAATCTACATTGACAAGCTTGCAAATCCAGTAAACAGAAGTGCCACTGATGTCACCTGATCTGTAGCAGAACACACTCTGACCAGAGAGCCCCCCCTCAGCTTTCCATTGTGAATCAAATTGTCTTGCTAGGAATGCATGAGGAGAGTCACCACAAGTACCCCAGCTCGTGCCATGGCTCAGAAAGGTGGTGGTCCCCATGTATGATGGGGTGCCTCCGTCAGGAGACTTTGCCACGTCAGGCCTACATGACAAGGGCTGCTGTTGAACATGGAGGTTCAGTGGCAGGTTCTGTCTGTCCCTTCTTGAGGGGACCATAAAACCTGAGGGATAGCAAAGAACCTAAACTAGCTTCCAAGTGGCCGAGGTTCCCCCTCCCAAAAATGAACGTGTATTTCTTTAGGAACTGAGAAGCTGCTTGGTTAAAAGGAGCTATTTGAAAACCAGGAACCTATTTCCACGAAGAATATAGGAGGTATCTTGGGAACCACAAGGGAACTCTCGGGGCAGAGATGAGGGCTGAGGTTTGTACTAGTTTTCTCTCACCTTGGTATGGTAGCCCAGTACCTTAGCACCTCCCCTTGGGACTGTAGATGGAGACCTTTTGCTTTGGTGAACACTGCTGGTAGCTGCTCTGGAAGAGACGTCTGAGTAGGTCCAAGCCTATGGAGAAGAAAATTCCGTTCTCCTAGAGCCAGAGGTCTTTACTGAGGGCAGGCCACAAACCAAGGCTGGTTTCTTCCTTGCCACCCTGATACCATTTTGTGGAGTGCTTTTGGAGACCATCCTCCCCAGCTACCAAATCAAGGTTTAGCCATGAAGCAGCATATAGTCAAGAAAGCAATGCTGGCAATCTTCTCTAGGGTAGGAATGTGACTCCAGTGCTGATGGAGGATTTGCCACTTAATTTCAATAACTTCTTCCAACCAGAAAAAAGCTCTGAGACAGGCTTGACTGCCAAACATTGCAGGCTTTGAAGTCTGTTGGCAGGTAAAAGCTGTATGTCAGTGACTTACAAAAACATCAAAAGGTATGTCAGGGAATGCTGCTGCAAGGGCTGGAAGCCAGAAAACCATGAGAAAATCCTCAAAGATAATATGAAAAGACTTCAAAGGTGGAAGATACGTGGAAAATTGATAACTGTGTTCAAAATCAGACAGAGAAACAAAAATCTTCAGACTTGAGGAGAAGTTGGAAAGGAAATAAAAGGAAGAAATATGCACTGCCTCTTTATGGTCTTGTGTGCTGTGTCAGCAACAGCTATCTTGTCTTCAGACATATATAAGTACGCTCAGAATATAAATATATACAGTTAGTGTCTCGAAAGGAGACTAACAATTGATGTCAACATTTTTTCCTTACACTTAAAAAGCTGGTGTACTACATTTTTAAATGTAGCTTATCACAGTGGAGGAAGTAAGTAATAGTGAAAGGCACCATTGTTATAGAGCAGGTTCTTCACATAACTTGCCAAAATCCAAGTGTGGAACCTAAAAGAACTCAGTGCAGGATACTTACTGGGGTATGGGTTAGTCTCACTAGTATGTCTTTTTATCATCTCTGGTACCTTGTCTCTCAAATAAGGAGTTCTCAAGAATAAAAATGTAACGTGAATGTAAAATGTATGTAGAAAGAACTCTGGAGAGAGGTAATGCTTCGAAAGAAGAACATAAGAACGAGCAGGCTGGGTAAGATCCTGTTTCTCATAACGCCCATGAATGGATGCCTAAGGAAGATAAGCACTGGACAGGAATGTATAACAGCTTCCCTGAGCTCCCAGCCATTTGCAGCTAAGAGACTTCCTGAGCCAGGCATTATTTCTGTATATTTAGTATTTTTCAGTGAATTCCTCCTCTGTTAACTTGCACAGCTCTCTCTTGAAACCATGTAAACTTTTAGCAACTCCAAAATTCTGTAGCAGGGAGTTCCACAGCTTTAAAAACTAGACTTGTGGTATTTTATTTATTTATTTTGTGCTGGTGGTTTGTTTTTTGTTTTGACATTTGAGAATCACGGCTTTGTACTGAAATTCAGTCTGAGTTTCTGAATCTGGTTTCTGCCACAAAACCTGATCTGTGAGGACAGACTCTACCAGAACAAGTTGCAGGAATCGGGGTCTCCATCAGTGCCACTGTGCAACGAGTGAAACAAATCAGTAAGGAGAAGGAAATAACAGCACATGACCCTGCACATCAAAATGACCTCTTGAGGACATTCCCCAAATGCGTTCTAGCACATTTTGTATGCTCTGTGTGGCTTAGCATGGTGCCAGAATACATAAGGCTTTAGTTAAAATTCCATTGATAACTTTTTCCTCCTTTTGTGAAGTTCTGTTCTCAATTTTCAGTGTGTAGCAGTGTTACCAAATATGGGAGAATCTGCTACTGCTCTGGACTTGTGTGACTGCCTGTGCACTGGGGATGCAAAGCAGATTCCTCCCCCTCCCAGTGGGAAGCACTGATTCCCTGTAGCCTCCAGCAGGGACAGAGAAACTTACAGGTAGGTGGTATGTTAAATCAGAATTTTCCTGCTTTGTACTCCTACAAATATATTTGTTTTAAAAAAAGACTACTGTTGAATATATCATACACAGCAGGAAAGGGTTAAGCTGTTCAGATCACCTGCTTTAGGTGGAACATAAAACCTTTTTTTTTTTTCTTCAAGAGGAAAATAACCAATTCTCTTATCCCTAGGGTGGCAGCACGCCCTAACAAGGAAAAGCAGGACTCCTCCCTCCCTCCCTCCCTCCCTCGTAGTCAGTGGATTGCTCCCAACACATTCCAGATCTGGTAGGATAGCTTAATTGTCTTCACCTGGAGGCCACTGCCTGAATTCCTGACAGTTAATATAACACTTATCGAGTAAGGCACCACGATCTTTCTGATGAAAGTGGGTTATGCACCCAGTCCCATGGTCATAACCAGTTTCATGTGTTCATTTGCATCTGAAGATTTAGAAGTTTCCTGGATGGAATTGTGACTACAGAAACTTGAGTCTAGAAGCGTCATCAAACACAATTCCTCACTAAAGGCTTAGAACAGATATATGAAAGAAGAATTGTTTATTGGAATAAGTTGTGGTTATGAGTGCAAGTTTTAATTGCTTCCTTTACAATGAAAGACCTGTATGGAGAAGGGAATGCTGCTGGTTTGCTTTCACTTGTGATGAAAGAAGAAAATTTCAGTTACGATTCCTGATCAGGCATGCAATATTATTCTATAAAGCAATGGAATTTTGCAAAGCTGTTCAGGCAGATTAAGACAAAATAATTCTTGTCCCAGAATATTATCAACTAGTAGTCTGGATCACAATTCCATGTTTCTGTAGCTACTGACATAATTTGCACAGAATAACAAGAGGAGTCCCATGATCAACACAAGACAGATCAGTAACATACCAGCAAGTTTATACTTTTTTCCAAACAATCAACTAAGCAATTAAACTAGGAAAATAAAATATTTGAGTATGCAAACTCAGAAGTAATTTGTCACTGTTATGTACTTGTCCTATTCCTATCACCATTTCTGAGGCATTTTATAAGCTAACACCCCACTCGTGTTGCCTGACTTTGTTCCGAGCAGAGGTAAATGTCCTTATTGTTACAGGTAAAGTCTTAAGAATATAACTGAAAACAGTTGCTTCCTAGAAAACGTTTTGACAGTTCTGGTGAGGCAGCAGAAGTTCCCCTACAACATGCTAGCGAAGCATTGGCTAGATAGCCAAAATAAGTTTCAACATAGAGCAGCAATGGCTCTTTTTTCATATGTCCACAGCAGAAATGAAAATACAGTAAGAGAGACCAGAAGGCATCTAAGACTTGAAAATTGTGGTAAACATGATTCTGAAAAGAGTAAAAACATGCACTACTGTAACTGGGATGGTAAGTAATAGAGTGAGAACATTAACAGTAGTATTTTTACTCATGTTTATTGATTGATAAACCTCGAGTAGAATAATGGCTTAATTTAAGACTTTTGTCAACAAAATTAAAGAATTGCATACTTGTAAGACAAGTACAGAGGGGAATGAAAAAAAGAACGGCATCTGTTTCACCAGTGCCATCCTGACTTACCCCCAAGTGTTAATCTAAATTAGACTGAAAATTTACATAAATTAGAGCTTTGAATTCCTATTAATAAAGAAACAGGTATTACTTTCTGAAAACTGCATATAGTTATCATATGTTGTATATATTTCGTATCAACAAGTCTGTACTTTGAGCCGTGTTCAGAGATGCTGGTAGTCTTGTCAGTTCATGTAATTAATTTCAAAATGAATCTGAAATAACAGAGGGGCCTTCAATAACTGCAGGGCTCCTGGTACAGTGAAATTAATGGTATCAATTTGTTAACCTCAGAAGGTTAAGGTCTGTGACCAACAACAAAAAGCATTTGACAATCTCAGTCACTTTAGTTTTATTTTACAGATCACTCCCTGAATATTTACATCAACTATTTCAGTTATGTAGGAACTCTTAGGAACACTTTTTTTTTTGTGTATAAAAAGCTCAGCATACCACAGAAATGGAATATCATACCTGTTTCTCAGGTGGTCTTACAAGTATACCTCTTTGCTAGTCCCCGAAGTACTAAAACACTACCCAAAGTAGACCAACAGTGACTTAGACTGGTTTAGCTACAATGACAGCAGAAGGAATATGCTGTATAAATACACCATTGGTAAATTAAAGGAAAATGAAGAGATCTGTAGACTACTAGCTTAGTAGTTACACTATTCATATTATTTGTGCACTGTTTTACAAAAACTATAAAATCGAAGTTATGATGGCAAAGAAGTCTACTGTGTTTCAACAGCAATAAGCCCTTAGCGTGCAGATGTTCACTTTCACTGTTGTTGGTCCACAGAGCTACCTCTAATACGTGCATGAGATCTGAGGATGAAGAGGAAATGAATACAGACCGAGAAAATAACTAACCTAGCTTTAGGATGTAAATTACCTGTCAAGATTACAGCAAATGCAGATATTGCCCTCCATTAAGTGTATAATATTTGCGTGTATTGTTTCCTTTAGCGTTGCTTTTTCATGAACTTAATGTAAGTGACCTCTGAGTGATCTACAAAGCTAACCTGATGGCGCCATCCCGTGGCACACTCGATAACTGCACGACTCCTAGCTGCTGTGATCTGGCTGTGACTTTTCAGCAGTGAGTGGCCACAATCTCTAACAGCGGTGGACAGAGGATAGCTTAGAGTTTACGTTTCATGTCTGTCTCAGGCTATGATACTGGGTACTCTCGCCAAGGTTCAGATAATCCATAGCAAAGTGCTTTGAAGGGGGGGAGCTTTCCCTACGATCCTAAAATGGGTTTAAATACACTCCTCAAACAAGGCTAGTATGATTAACAGAGAGAAGAATACAGCAATAGGGTATGTGTTTGAAGAAGGGAAAAAAAAATCAAATTGCATGGGCTGAACATCTTCATCCCCAAATTCTGCAACAAACCAGAATCCGAAGGCTGTTGGATCAGTTCCATGGGAAATATTTCAAATGAGTATAAAGTCAGAGTGGCACTATGGGAGAGCAGGGAACACAGTAACTGTAAAACGGGATTCATGTCTCATAGGTCCCTGAATTTGACCCAAGTTGTGTGCAATAACAGTGAAGTGGTGAATAACCAGATGTCAAAGTAGCAAGAGTGTATTGGACTTTTTTTCCCCAGAAAATAAATGGATCTTCTAGACAAAAGCAGTGTTACATACACTGTCCAAGTGAATGTTAATAGAACACATTATGTGATGCTCAGAATTTTTTTATCAAGCTTGCAAAGCTGGTAATTTTTATAATGGATTATAATATAGGCAGGAAATTGGTTAAAAGTGATAATGATAAGGTACTGAATGATTTTTGAATGGTGAATCCAGCCTAGAAGAAAGCTATTAGATTTTTGTAATATTTGTATTTCAGTCCTTAATTGACTAGAAAGCCTCTGGGAAGAAACACAGAGCCACACAGCATGGTGTCATGTATAGCACTGCGCTCTCCAGCGTTAATTTCGAACAAACTGTCCTTCGCGAAATGTTATTGAGTCTTCCACAAGCTGTCAGCCCAGCTTTACCTGTGGTGGATCAGGTGTTCCCAAAGACTGGTTGGACATACTAATTCATTAGAGCTGCTAGGAATGATGCTGAATGCAACCTTCAAAAGTTAAGAATGTAGTTAAGTAAGATATCTATACCAGAAAGCGAATGGAGTGAATAGTCACAAGCATAGAAGAATTTTCTGTTTTTATGGCAGAGGTTGACTAAGAGTTTTGTGCTACATCTGAGTTCTCATTTGCATTACTACTACCTTGAGAAAGCAAACAAACAAAACCTACAGTCAAAGCAAGTCTTTGAAGAGCTAGTTTGACTTCCCAAACCCAAGAATTCACTACCATGTATCCAGTTTTTGAGTTCTTTTTCAGAACTCAATTTTTATTACTTAGCATCTGGGAAGAAATCCTGAGCTACTGTGTTTAGGTTGGGTGTTGGTCAAAATATTTCATGCTCTTGGAGGAAACTCTGTAGATTTAAAGCAAACTTTAGAGCATTTTAACCCTTATTCTCACACTTGTTCAACTTCTATTTCCTACTAGTTCTCTTGCAAATTCTGAGAGCACAAGCGACAGTATCCCTAAAATGTTAATGCTGTGCTCATTGTGGGATTGCACTTTGCATTCAAAAGGAAGATGACAAATCTAGAACGTTTGGAGAAGAACCTTCAAGTTTAGATTATTATCCAAAAGTTTGAAAAGATGAATTAAATTTTATAGAACCAGTGAAGTACTGCTTATGTAACCACAACTGAATAAACTTGGCATCTATGGCTTGCTATTGTGATTGGGAGGTCCTATTATTCATCTCTAGAATTTCTAGGGAATGACTGTTAAATTTAAACTATGTTTGTAGGAACCCTCCCCACTTCTGTTTCCTCTTTCCCTAGACCTTTTTTGCTTGTTTTAACCTTTCTTGTTCTTCTGAGATTTCATTTATTAACTTGTTTCCCTTCTTTATCCAAGGCAGAAGTCACAGTGCTCCAC
This sequence comes from Cygnus atratus, assembly GCF_013377495.2. NCBI lineage: Eukaryota > Metazoa > Chordata > Aves > Anseriformes > Anatidae > Cygnus > Cygnus atratus. Next base: position 1,521,245 of record NC_066369.1, read on the forward strand.
TTTCTATAAAATCCTACTTTATTCGGGCATTCAATCTTTTCCAGATACTGTCCTCCCAGCAGAGGAGAGAGAACAGGCAGTGGTTGTGCTACACTGCTACCAAAGCCTTATTTCTGTTACTAACAGAAGCTTCCAATTTTCCTTAATGAGAAGGAAAAAATAAAGATGTTTCTGAAGAAGTAAAGGTCCACCAGTAAGTAGAACTATTGCTTTAACGTACAGTGGCACAGATGAGCCCATTGAACATCCATCTGAGAAACAGCGATTTAAATGGTGTCTGAAGTAACCTCTGCAAAACGTGCTTACAAGGGATCCTTAGAACTTGTGTCTTGATCTTTTGCCTGCTTTTAACATTTTCATTCATCTTTCTCTTCCCAGGACCGTAGGGCTTTTTGTATTGAAAGGTATTTCAATACAACCAGGACAACATAACTGTTCTGCTTCTGATTTACTCAGGCAGTCACATGAGTCAAGCCTGATTTACAATTTCAGATCTGGAAAATCTAATATGCTTAAAGATTAGGGAGGGGACAGGTGTTCCCCAAGGACAAATGTATGGCACAACTAAGTTCAGGAAAAGAACTAAGAGGATTAAGTTAGTTTCTTTTTGCTTAGTTAACACCAACAACTATTAAAGGTTTGGTCCATACATAGTATTGCTTATTTTTGCTGCCTGTTTATGCTATTCTCAACAAGTTAGTGTGAGATCAAATAGGGTGTGTAGGGTAGTGCATTAACAAATCTGGGATAATAACATGCAAACTTGCCTTTACTTGTGGTAAAAGCTCACTCTCATCTTCAGATAAGAGGGCAATGACATTTGACTTGTAATGATGTAATTTGGATGATGATTTACTTAATAGTTAAACTGTGTATTTTCTATTTATATATTCGGCATTAAAATGGACTGTGTGGGTTCAGTCTTGCTGAGCTGGAGCAAAGAATCCTGCCCTACCCTATAAACTCTGCCCTAGCTGGCAGGCAGGTAGGATGAGCTTTCAGCTGTGGCTTAGGGTGTAGCTCTACGTAGGAAGGAACAGAGAATTTTCTCACGTTGGTTAGACATACAACTTTATGCCTTAAGGCAGAAGAATAATATGATTTTTTTTCCTTCTGCTGGAATGGGATAAAACTTCACTGTTCATTTTTTTTGTATGAAAGATGATTTTTTTCTGTATCAATAAAGGAAAAAGTGCATTTGTATACATCCACGTGTGTATATTTACATACCTGCAGAGACTTTCACCATTTTTTTCTAAAACATGTAAAGCACTGGCCTATATAGTATGAGGGCAAAAGTCTTGAAGGGTAATGCATTTCGACAGTTTTCTACATTATATTCCCTGAGGAATTCAGTTTCAAATTTTAATTTCCTGTGGACACGAGCTATACTAGAAAGCTGAGTAAGCAGTATCTCTGCACACTGAACAAGTGAAAACATGTTTAACTGCAAGCATCGTCTTGGGCACTAGTAATCTAAATGACTTATCCTAGTCATTTGTCATTAAATATAATACCGGTATCATCACAGAACTACTACTAGTACCAATATATAATATACATAAGTAATAAACACTATTAGTAGCAGATGTTGGTAGCAATATGTAATAGTAGTAACATGTACTAGTCATGTCCCTTTTTTAAAGAACACCAGCACTCTTTCTACGTGTCTTCACGGAGAGGAGCTTTATATTTAACAGTTTACTATTTTCTTCACATTCCTTACGGATCCACTTTCTGCATCTATTGTTTTTGATCCCATACTTATTTAAGAAAAGCATACTTGTTTCACATTTCTGATTTTTCCTCACTAAATTATACATTTTATTACCTGTTCCACAATATATTAAGAACATATTTCTTCCTGCCTGTCCCATTCAACTAAGAGGGTTTCCATGTTAATAACCTTATTTCCCTGGCCTTTTTCATTCCTCTCTTTCTATACCATCTTTTTGAAGTCAATCCGGATGGTCCTAAAGGTACCTTCCAGTCCAATTTTTCACAATTTTATGATCTTTAACCAACACTGAAGTCTCTGTTGGTCTCCTCAATCAAATTCAAAGATCCACCATTTTTGTACTTTCTGTACAGTTCCATTGAATTCACTATTTTCCTGTCACTTGACAAATCATTGGTCATTCATATTTGCCACACTATTGCTGCTTCATTTGGTGAATAGACAGTTATTTAGTATTCATTTGTAATATTGAATTCACTTGTAATCAGTATCTAGCTCTAGACTTTAATGAACACCATCCAAATACTACGCAAAATTTAAAAATATGTTATTAAATGCTAAGTACTTTAAGAATTACTATGTTTAGAGCAAGCGCCACTTAACTGCAACTACTTGGTAGCACAGAATGCTTCTGTAAATGTATCTCTGATATATCTCATGCTGTTCTTAAAATGAGAAAATGCAAATTTCTATCAAGTGTTTCTCCTACACTCATAGACTCACAGAATATCCTGGATCCTGGAAGGGACCCACATCTCCTCCACCATAAATTGCTAGCTCAGGTACCACAGGTTCCTACGTCTAGACAGTTCCATATCGTAGCTCATCAAATTTAAGTACCTTCTTTCAACCTTTTTCCCCTCCAGTCAGTTAGTTCTAAATCCCTCCTTTCTGTTTACCTCACTAGCTCAGTGTCATCCTTCTGTTTTGCAACACACATCCAGTGTGGTCTTGCTTAACCATTTGATTCCTTCCCAATACCAGAATCATTGTTCAGCCCCTCTAATCTCCTTGCTCAACTGGTCTCTAAACCCTTCTTCCACTGGCTTCCTGACCAAGGTGTCTCAGTTGCCTGTCCTACATGCTGTCTTGCTAAGACGCTCCAGTTTCTGCAGCCTTTCTTCACCAATTTCTTGTCAAGCCCTTTATTTTTTTTTCTGGTCTCAATTTTGCCTCATCTTACTTGTATTCATTTCATCCCTTACTTGGTCTTCCTCCAGCATTCAGATCAATGGGATTATTCTTCAAGCCAAAAACTGAGGCCCCACTCAAACCCCAGATCAAACTCATGGTATAATCAGCATATATTTCACGGAGGTGGAGGCTTGATTTTTGAGTGGCTGATAGCATATCCACATTACTTCACCCACACTGGAGTTTCAAGCTGTGTAACTAAACATATAACGATTCCATTTGGTTGGTATTAGCTGTATTGACGAGCTTGTCATTGGAATACTCCACTCACCACACACATACATACACTGATACTTAATTAAATGTAGCTTAGCTTCAGAGGTGTTTTCCTTCTGTTAAAAATCAAGCAAGAAATTAATACTGTGGCATGTTACTTCAGTAGAACTGACAAAACCTTATCATTTAACATTGGTGCCTGCACAAATGGAGTAATCATTAATTTCCCTGCAACCCATGCCAAATTCTAAAACTATAAGCTAAGAATGGCTGGATATATGTAAGAGAGAACACACATTTGACAGAAGACAACATGACAATCCCTGGAACTGTTCCGTTTGCTCTGCTAGTTATTGAGTTTTCAAATATTGCAGTACTCAACATCAAACAAGTGAACAATCTTACTGAATTTATATGGGCTTAGAAATCAAGCAAGTACAGGTCTACAGATTGGAGACCAGCACTATACAAACTACTTTCAAACTTAACTTACATATGCTGTACAGTTTGCATCTTACAGCTTACTTCAACTTACATAAATTAATCTAATTCTTCTGACACCTTTCACAACACTTGTAAATTGCTCTCCCTAATATTAATGTTACATTGGACCGACAATAAACAGCATGATTTTCATTTAATTATTAGATATGTTGCTCTCAGAATGTAGTTGGTTGTTGTACGCCAAGTGCCAACAGCAAATAATACAGGTTCTTCCTGTTCTGAGAGAAACCAAATCAGAGCATCTTATTTGTTAACCCAGACTACATTAAAAAAAAAAAAAGGTATTCACATAATTATTAGTGGGATAAAACACTCTGTACAAGTTTCTTATGTTCCTGTCTTAGAGACGCTTCCTAAAATTCAACAGGCTAAAATCAGTATTGACAGAGGACACGATTTGAGAGTCTGAACTGTTTAGCAATTTTTTTACTACTATTTATTACACAGACATTTCACTTATTGTGAAATTGATGCACAACACATTATGTTTTACCCACTCAAGTATTAGTGGGGTTGCACTGCAAAACTTGTCAAAAGCTCTTGTATTTTAACCTGGATCAACTCCCTGACTCTCTTCTGTCTCACGGTGTTAATTTTCTGAGTTATTTCATAAGCTGGTCTCACAAACCAGCATAACTGAGAATGTGTCATCCTGTGTAGAAAAAAGCAGCCAGCTTGGCTGGGAAGTGTTTACATGGATAGTGCTGCTTGACACTTCAGACACAGGACCATAGCCTAACACTTGCTGTTACGAGGTCTCCTTATTTCCTTTACTGGGTTTTAGGCTTTAATAGTAAATAAGCTTTTTTCTTCCTACAGACTTCAGTCTTCCATAGCGCTATTTTAAGTGCAAATAGCTTTCTTTCTATGAATGTTCTTACACAGCCAATGAGAAGTTGAACCATACCATGGACCATATCAAAAGCACAGTTATCAATTTGTTCTTCCTTCTTCTAAGAAACTCTATGTGCCATCATTAATACAGATGACAGTCCTGGTACTGTTTGCTTTGCTTTCTTCCAAGCTACCTGTCCACCTCTAGCTTTTATATTTGAAATACATTTTAATTAATGTTGTTGTTACTTGCTACCTTGGAAAACTCTCACAATTGCCTTCTACCAAGAATGCCAAGAACAGAAAGTGGCTGCAATGTGTAAGTATTGAAATGCAGAAGATCTCAAACTGCAGAACAAAGAAGGAATTTCTGCCACAAAAGCATTTGATCAGTGTGAGTGATTTTATCAAGAATATGCTTATCCATGAGTGCAGCTGTAAGTCGATGAAATAATGGATCAATAAAAACCTCATGTTTTACACTAAGTGCACAGTTACATTAGGAATAACTAACAAAGCTAGTTACACAAAGTAGCAAAAAGCAACACTGAAAAATGGAGACAGAAAGTAGAAGAAACAGTAGAGGACTGGATGCATGGTACAAGTTTCTTAAAAAAGATGATACGTATATGTAAAATTATTTAAAGACAAGTTAGAAGAAAAATATGTAATAGGACATGGTATTGGGCAGCCTTAAAAAGTGAAATAAGGACGCTGAAGAAGATAAACATAGCAGAACACAAGTCACATAGACAAGCAAACAACAAAGGTCAGCATGGCCCAAATAGATGGACGTTGAATGTAAATAAAGTTGGACTATATTAGATTGCTAGTTCCGTGGAAAGGTGCAACCAACCTCAGGTTATGGAGAGAAGAGGATTTGTAAAGAAACGGGTCACAATACCACCCTGCTTTTGATCTCAGCACACATAGAGAGATGAAAAGTAGCCGCAAAACTGTAAGATTCAGAAAACCCGAAAATTTGTAGACTTTCATTTTCATAGTGATATGAATATAGGAAATTTGATTTGATGAGGAAATGACCTCTTTTTAGGTTCTTACACTTACCTCCTGCCAAAGTATCCAAGGCTTAAGAAAACATGACAGGACCTCCAACTTTGAGCAACATATACAGCAAAATCTTGATATGCAATAAACTTAATAATGTTTTCTGATTCTGCTGTATATTTTCCTTAGGATCAGAAAACAACTTAAATAGTTTATGATTTTTCCCTTAAAACACAAATGATGCTTTAAAACAGAGAGATTACCAGTTTGAGGTTACACAACAAATTAATGCCATAAAACTAGATTAAACAGCCCTGACTCCGGTGCTGTAGAAAATGTGAACAATTTGATGTTTTGGGAATCCAGTTTTGGCTCCAAAAAATAAACTTGCCCCCAAATGCCTGATGATACCAAGGATGTGGAAAGAGAATGAGAAAGAAAAGTATATGTGGTGATTCACTATGAAGAAACAGATTATTTCTCAATCAACTGCAGCTTCAGCCCTGCTACTCCTGGCATACATATTTGAAAGAAATATGAATATTTGAGAAATGGACTGACCTATGCACACAATCTGATACTACAATGACAAAAATGCAACATTCAAAAGTATTTAAATATTTTTAAAAGCCTTTATCAAAAGCTTTTCTCAGACTAAAAGCAGATACCTTGATTTTAACTGCATTGTGTTCTGCATTTAAAAGGTTGACCAGAGTAATTGTCATTCCAGCGTCAACCATTGCACCAGTACAGGCTCTAAACGTAAGATCGACCCGATCCTGCATGAGGTACCGACACTTCATCGCAGTATCAGGTGTCTTTTTGAGGGCTATGTCCCCAGCGGGGATGATCTAATCTAAACACGGTTCTGCTGGCACGGGTGTTTTGCTGGGATAACTCAATGTGTCAAACTGTTATCGACTCTGAGCGAAAAAGCACTGCGCGAGTCTAACTGGTTTTGTAGGGGCTGGCTGGCACGGCCGCACCTGGTGTGGCTCCGACTGACGGTGTCAGGGATTGTTTGCCCGTACTCACGCAGCTGACAGCTTGTTCCGCCCTCTCAACGTTAACCTTGGCAGCTGCTCGCATGGCCCTAAAAAACAGCAGGGCAAAACTCACACGAGAAAGCTCTCGGGAAGGTTTATTTCGCATTGCCTCTACAGGCGGGCAGCGCTCACCCCGTGTCCGGCGAGGAGGCCACAGCGGACGCCGAGGCTCCCGGCCCAGGGGCCCGGCCGGGACCCCGGGAGGCCCCTCAGGAGGCCCGGCCTCCGGCGGCGGGGCGAGGCTGCGGCCGGGGAACCTCCCCCTTGCCTTTCACCCGCTGCCCGCGGCCCGGCGGGGCCTGAGGACGGAGCTGTTCGCCGTCGCTCCCATTGCACAACCCGCCCGCGGCCCGCCCCTCGTCCCGGCATTCCCAGCGCCCGCTCGGCTCGGCACGGCACGGCTCGGCTCGGCTCGGCGGGGCTCCGCGCCTGCACTCGCGCCATGGCCGCCTACAGCAAGTACCTCACCGTGCGCCATTCCGCCATCGCCGGCGCCACCACGGCCGCCGCCTGCGCGCTGCTCTGCCTGCTCAACAAGCGGCGGGCGGCCGCCCAGCACGGGTGAGCGAGCGAGCCGGGCCGGGGAGGGTGGGGGCGGCCCCGGGGGGACGGGGACGGGGACGGGGACGGGGACGGAGCCGGAGCCGGAGCCGGGGCAGGGGCCGGGGCCGGGGCCGGGGCCGGGGCCGGCCTCGGCCTGGAGGCCCGAGCCGGGGCAGCTGCCGGCCTCCTCCCCGGCAGAGGTCCGCAGGGAGGCTCCGGAGCTCCCCGTCCTCTAGGTGCGGCCGCGCATCCGAGCGCCGCCGCCTCGTTGCTCAAATTCTCCTCGTTTGTTCCATTTTCTCCTCAGTGGACTAACAGTGACGAGCAGGTGACTTTTTAGGTGCGTCCTGTCTGCACAGGCAAGTAGTGGAGCCGAGTTGTTCCTCAAACACGGCCGTGTGGCAGTAGGGTATGCTGGCAGCCCTTACAAAGAGCTTGTAGCTGCTTCTCGTACCTGTGAGGGTGTTGTACAGGTACATGTGTGCTCCTGTCTGTCTGCCAGCCCTCCGTGAAGCACTTGGCTACCACAACGTGCGGCAGATCAAGGATGTGCTCCCCACTTGATCCTTTGATGATTTTAGTGTCTTTGTGGATGTAGTCTGCTGATCATATACAGAAGACCTGCTGTGTTACAGTGGTACAGTTAGATGTTGTGTGGTTACTATAACCTTATCCCAGTGCTAAATCTTGATGGTGAAATGGGCTTACCCAACAGACTTAAGTAATAACATACCTGCAGTTAAGCAACAATCTAGTGTTATTTTACCTAACTCCTTTCATATACATGATATCTTTAGAGCTTTGTGAAGTTAGGTAACTTTGTCATATAACACACGACTGATCAGTAGCATAACTGTTTACGGAATTTGCTACGTTTTGTTGCTTCCATAAGAATAGAAGCGAGATCCCAAGTAGAGTTACTCTTTTATCAAACTCATAGGGAAGGATGGTCTTTTTCAAGTATCTCTGCTGAGGTTAGTGAAATAACACTGTAAAAAGGTGAAAAGCTATATAGAAGGGCTTGAAAGTGATGAGCTGGGAGTATTATTAGTACTGTAATGCAAGATTTTCACACTTAGCATATGGTAATGGTGTTTGTAAGAAAGACAAGGCCAAGCAGATATTCTGGGAGAATCTACTTCAGATTCTTCAGATGAAGAGTGTGCTTTTAAAGAGAACCTCCTGATTGCTCTCCCTTTGTTGAGGAGCACATACTAGATTACATTCAGTTTGGAGCACATCTTCAAATGCAGATGGAGGTCAAGTGTAGTTTTGAAGTACATTTAGTATACTCCAAGCACTAGTATTGAGTTGATAGAGTAGGCTAGAACTTGTCCAAAGTCATCTCCCTACCCCTGAAATCTGTAATGTGGGTTACGTCCACCTTTAGTCTCATTAGTTCATGTATCGTTCATTTCCTAATGCTTTGTTGCTAATGTAAATTATAGCATACTTTTGGAAAGGACTGTCATTGTACCTTTAAGATTGTGCCAATTCTTTATATGTTCCAGCACACTTGTGCTGGTATATGATACTGACATAAAATAATAATCGGTAAACCTTCATGCAAGGTTTACCTGGGTTGTCCCCATGAAGTGTTTTTTTGCAGGTCTCCTGATGTTGATCTGCAGGATTTGACAAGAGCAGTGCTGCTGTTAGTTTGAGGGTGTTGGGTATGCTGAAACTGAGCGTTAGCCTTACACTGAAGATTGTATTTAGAATGCATTCCTGCTGTATGGATCGTCTGATTTTGCTAGGTAGAGTGTTAAAATCAGAGGTGTTCATATGTATTAGCCGTATCAAACACTGCTTCAAGATTAGTGACAGCTGGAAAGTGGAGAAGATTGATAAATTACATTCAGCAGTTGAATGGAGTTGAGATGGTCTGACCTGATCTGTCCCTTTTCTTCTATCTGTATTTCAGTCATCCAGATACTTCATCCTTTATCTTTACTGCTGCAATCTTCCTCTTAAGCCATTTTTTCCTCAAACCTGGTAGAAAATGTAGTTGCTAAAATAAGTACCATGTGTACCAACTAGGTTGTTCCACCTGTGTGTGTGTGTTGGTTTGTGCTTTTGAATCCTTCCACAGTGTAGTTCTTAGTACTGCTACCGTATTGTGGCTGTAGATTCCAAACTCTACATCCGCCATTCAGTTCTTTCAAAAAGAGCTGTGCTGCTGCATGAATGTTGTTTTTGAGGATGTTTTTTTTGCCATTGGTTGTCATTCTTTTCTTCGTGTTTCCTTGTGTGGCAAATCTTGCCAGGAGCCTTACAGAATGCTACCTATCAAGACTAGGTGGTAAGCAAGCTATATTGCCTACACCACTTGCCTAGACAAAAGCATCCACTTATTATCATTGCCTTGTCCTCGTTTAGTCTCATTAGTTCATGTATCATTCATTTCCTAATGCTTTGTTGCTAACTTAAATTATAGCATACTTTTGGGAAGGACTGTCATTGTGCCAAATCTTTATGTATTCCAGCATACTTGTGCTGGTATATGGTATTGGCACATAATAATAAGTGGTAAACCATCATGCAATAATGATAAAAAATCTCCAGGGCCTAGTGTGCCCTCTAATTTGTGTTGCGTTTTTCTCAGAGTCTTTGAGAGAGAGAAGTTGAGAGTACGGCTGGCCTAAATTTATTTACTTCTTCAAAAGGAGAAGGATTTTGTCTGGCAATCTACATAGTCTGTATAAGAACTGTATTGTATCTGCAGCGTGAGGTTGGCTCAGAAAAGCAAGTGAGTAGTAGCAACCTATGGGATAGTTTAGTTTTACGTGTGTGAATTCCTTCGTTCACCTTAGTATATAATGCCAGAAAATGTTATCTTGTTCAGTGTGAGATGAACTTCAGCTTCTTGAATTCAGAAAGGTGAAGTTGTGACTGTGAGCCCCTTAAAGGCAAAGGGTAAATGTTGCAGACTTGAAATTTGAAAATGTTGCAGACCAGTGTTTTGCTGTTCACTTTCAAGTGAATCATGTAAGGGTTCTAGTGCGACTGTAAACTTTACCTGCAAAACTTACTTGTTCCTAGTATAGCTTAAATATATATACCTTAAGTATGTATAAGTATAAATACTTAAATTCAGAATAAGATACACTATTATATCATGCTTTCCCAGAATAACTTCTTTCTTCATGTCTGCTGGCAGGCTGACAATAGCTCAGTATCACTGCTGACCAAAGTTAAGAAATGATAAAAATATCAAATGCAAATGAGAAAAACACATACCATATTTTAGCAAATCAAATATCTGTTAAATCTGTAACATATCAAGAACAGACTTATCTTACGCAGACTTTGTATTGTGTGTGTTAATTGTGATGTGGAATAGTCAACTGTAGAAATTAGAGTAGGAAAAAGGGACAACTTCCACCTACATTTCTGCTGTCAGACAATAGGAGCAAGGTCCAGTACAACTCATATCAAGTAGTAATGTATGAATAATTAAGCTGTATGTTATGCTAACCTACCTTAGTAGGTCAAAGATCCCTTAATTAGTGTGTTAGATTAGTCACAGCTGTTCTTCTGTAGTACCTATTACATTGCTCATCAGTTTTGCAGGACTGAGAGGTGGCATCCCTTGCAATTTACAATATATTTTAACCACAACTTCCTAAATTCCTCCAAAAAGGCATGATGTAGAACTGTTTGCTTGTAGTAAATAACTTGCCAGTATTTCATGTTACTTCCTCAAGTAAAGCGTAGAAATAAAAAACTGCACTGTTTCTCCATTTCAGTAGCTGTCCTCAAAAAGTCTGGTTCCTTGGAAAAGCTTTCATTTCCTGGGAGAGAGGAAGTTATGTGTAAATGCAATTATGGCTTCGGTTGTAGTATTGGCAGTCTTCTTAGAGTTATAAGAAGTTCTCTTTTGAGAAGCTACGTTATTCTGGGAATATAATGCAGGAACAGGGAAAATTAATTGTGGCATTAGTCAATCCTGATCTGTTTCTGCAAGCACAAGCAGCTGCAGCTCTCGTCTGTGTCTAACAATTGAAAAATCTTGATTCTGTTTAGGGAAATTACTTGTAAAATCTTTTTTAAAGACTAGTGGTACTATTTTTTTCACTATTGAGTATCGAAGAAAGATTTGAAGTGTAAAAGAACAAAGGAAAACCAGTCGAAGTCAGATCAGGTCTGTACTTTGTTCGCTGTAAGATTTAATAAAAAAAAAAAAAAGTTTAATGCCCAAGACCTTGCCACTGAGCAAGGTCTGAGAAGATTGGGTTTTGGAATTGATTTTTTTAAGTAATGGAAGTACTGAAATAAAACTTTGAACTAATCTTTACAATTTTTCTAAATGATCACATATTCTGGTCTAATACAAGTGCTGTTTGGATGTGTGCAAATCAAACAAATGTTTTTCTTTTTAAGAGCTGCTGTTACTATGGGTAGCAGTTTGTTGCTATGAATTGCTATTTTAATGAAATGCAATTGGCTTCAACCTTATGGACAATGCATGAGTGGGGTTTGTAATCCGTACTTGTGTGACATTAAAAACAAGCAAGACGGTTGAAATGTTGAGCCCCTCTTCAGCCCTTCTCCCTGCTTCTCGACCTTTATCTTTCTGCTTCTCCTCTTCGGTTCACCCAACCATTTTATGTCTTTAAACAAAGACAGTAAGTCCCTAGTGGGTATCAGCAGTCAAAAAGATGGTAAATGATGAAATAGGATTATACATTATAGGACTGTAAAATGGAAGGGGGGGTGGGAGGGAGCAAGCCTATGCTGTATAAGGTGTAAAATAGAATGAAGTTAATATATTATCTTTCATCCCCAAAAGTCTAACCCCGTGTTCTATGAGCTTTGTCTTGAATGCTAGACATTACTGCCTAGAACAAGAAGCAGAATATTTGCTTAAGATTTGATTGCTTCAGAAATAAAATTTTAATGGGTATTACATAAAAAAGCTGGGCATTGTCTGTGATTCCCCCCAGAAAGAATTGTTCCTGATCTCTATGTGGTTTAAAATAAAGTACTTATAAAAATGGAGAATGTACTTAGATTAAGTATTTAACACTTACAGATTTCTGCTGGAAGAGGGACTGAAAGGAGTATTAGGAGGTAGTTAAGGTAAAGAGTTTGGAACTGTAAGATTAGCAAATGAGAATATGGAGAATATAGGAGGAATTTATAGTAAATGGCAAGGTGCCAAAATAAAACATTTTTAAGATCTTCTCCTAGAGACACTGGCCTTTCCTATCACCTAATATGTCCATTAGAATTCAAGGGGATGCCAGAGTATGGATATTTAGTTTTCTATAAATTCAACTTCTGAAATCTAGGTGTTTTCTGTCCATCCTGTGTGGGGAAGAAATGCAGAAGGGAAGAAAAATGTTTGCTTGGGTCTTTAGAGTTTAGGTCTGCCTAAAGCAATGGGAGAGGCTCGTTTGTGTTGAGAGGAATAAGCAGAGCTGCTGAGGCAGCGTGCATCAGACAGGGCTTTACGCAGGTCATCTCAGGTGGTGTGTTGCCCATGTGCTCGCCTCTTGTTGGACTTCCCAGCCCTGGGCCGCTGGCAGTGGGAGTGGGTGTGCTGCTGGTGCCATTGGTGGGGCTGCCTGTCAGCTTGGTGGTGCTCGGTACAAGCGCAGCCAGAAGTGACAAAAACTTGTACAAATGCTTGGAAATGTAATTACAGAAGTTAAAACCTAACAAGTGGCAGTTGTAACTTAAAGCAAGTCACAATTTTGTTTAATTCTATGTTTGAGTCATTCTCTTTTGTTAACATGCCTTGTTTCTTTAGATTCGGAGAGCCTGGCTTGAGTGCTTAGCACAAAGGGGCCTGTTCTGGTTTGGAGTCCCCATGGCTGTTTGACAAAAAGGGGGAGGTTACGTTACAGCGGATGAATACACCGCTTACATGCATGTAGAAGCTTTAAGGAGAATCTGTGCTTCTTTGCGAAGTGGTTTAAGAAGGTGTCAAGAAAAACTGCAGCTACATTAAGGTAGGCCTATCCAGAATGGGAATGGGACTGTTCAGTCCACTACTTCATACATGTGCACAAAACCAAACATAAAAAATAAAACATCACAAATGCTGAAACATAGAGATAGGATTACCAGAAAAAGCATCTAAAATCTAATCTCATAGGAAAAAAACCAACTGCCTGGGGCTCAGGAAACCTGTTTTTACCTGGAGGCTAAGGAGGCAGGAGAAACCAGATGGCTCGGGTCTACTCCTAGCATTCAAACTGCCTTTGTTTGGAGCCTGGGTAGTTAATTAGTGGTTTCTCTTTCACTAAATCGCGTAAAATGACTGCTCTCAATGCCAAATCGAGTGTAAGAGTGTGTAATAGTGTGAAGCAGATTTCTTCTCCACTTTGCAGAAAGCAGGAAATAAATTACAAATCTTTTTCCACTGTTGTACATGAGCGAGAGCTACAGCCACAGCTTAGGTGAAAGCACAAGCTTATGGAAAAAACTAATAGCTTTTGCCTTTTTCCTTTGTGTTACTCTGTTACTGAGATGCAGGCTTCTACTGAAACGGACATTTTTCTCTAGAACATTGCTGCTTGGCTGCCTTCTAAAATCTGTATAGAAACTTCCAGTGCAGCGAGGAGCCAGCGCTCGGCTTGCAGTTACATAGCTGTGACCTTCTCAGTCCCTGTCCTGCTTGCCTGAATGCATTCTCTCACATTATTTTTGGTTATGCTGCAACCTAGAGCCAAGAAAATTTTCTCTTGGTTTCTGTGTGTGCTCATGGTGTCCTGTGTAAGTGGGCGTGCTTTCGGAGCGTGCCTGTGCTTCTGAGTAAGGTCGCTGCCCTTGACCCAAGGTAACTGCGGTGTTGCTGCCTCTCGCGCTGTGTGCAGTGTGAAGCTGTCTGCCAGTGACTGTGCTGGGAGGTTTATGCTATGCGATTCTCAACACGTGTTACTCCTTCACACTGTAACAGTGCATGCAATTGAACAGTGCGTGCAAGCTTCAGTTGTTTGAGTTGTATTCTGCCTTTACAATGTCAGAGTGGTATTCCAACTATGAAATGAACTGAAAGCTGCACCTAGAATCGTGCATGGTCTGCAAAAGACAAACACAAGAGCTGCTTAGGGGTAACAACCATCTGAAAAGCTCCATTTACCCCTATAACAGACACTTCTTCGTCCTGCATTGAGCAGAAGCTTGGCAGCCTACTCCACAGAAGGCAGGTAGCATGACCTGAACTTTGGACTTTCTCCACAGTTACACGCGGCATACCATTTTCAACCCCAAATTTCCTTTTCACCCATCATTAAACTGGAAGACTTGCTTATCTCGTCTGCAATTCCACGTGGTTGTGCCTAGCTCGGTGTACATTGCTTCCACAGAATTTAAATGAACTTTATTCTGGAAACAGATGGATAATCCTAGAAGCTGTAATTCTTTAACTTTCCTGTTTGCTAATAAATGCCACAGAGCTACTGGTACTCCTGAGACCTTTCAGTAACTAGATAGTCTCTGGAAGACTTTTCCCAGTGCTTCTCAAATCACTTTCTTCTGCAGTAGTGTTGAGAGTGATCCTTTTTGAGTAACCACCATTGCGGCCTGTTTCTTTAGGAAGAATAGTTCTACTGATAAGGAAATAGAGAGGCAAACACAAAACCAAGTGACCAACACTGACTTGCAAGTTGAAATTGCACAGTATTATCATCTTCAAGTTTTGTGCTTCACTGCTTCCCTTAAAGGGGGATCAGCTGTCAAATGCCTGTGCACAGTCCTGAAACCACATCAGCTTCTTTAAAATATCTTGCATTTTTCTTACCTCATCGTGTTTCTTGATGTTGGGGGAAGGTGTTTTGTTTTTATTACCTGCTATTTATTAGGTAAGTACTTAACTATTTACTTATTTTTAGTGAGTTGCTATTTATTCAGTAACCATGCACGTATAAATGACAAGTTTGGCACAGCTGTTAACCAAGTACTGCTGATAGCTTCCTTGGCTTGCCATACGTACATTTGTTGTAAAAGCTCTGTGCAGTTAAATAACAGATAGCAGGCTACATACGGGATGTTCCTTTCCCTGAAATTTCTTCGTGCGATACATGTCTCATTGTATCTCTGGCCTTCTCTTTTTTTTTTTTTAAAGTTGTAGAAACATAGAATGAATTGCAGAATAATTCGGCGTAGAAGAGACCTCTGTGTGTCACTTAATCCAAGCGTGTGCTCAAAGCAAGATCTGCATTGGAAGTTTGTCTGCTTGTCATCTACTTGCTACTTAGTGAAGCCAGTTATTTCATTACTGTGCTGGTAGGCCTTTTTTTTCTTAATTCTCCAGCGGTACCCGTAGTTTCAGTTCATGTGAAACTCTTCCAGGTGGGAAAACAGAAGAGCAAGCAGCCATTGAAGATAAGTTTTATTAAGGAATAATTCCGCTACAGAAGTCTTTATTCCTCTTGTATGCTGAGAGAAAAAAAGCTAGGCTTTACATTTCTACGGGGTTTGTTATTTTGGAGGAATAAATTAATAGGGCATTTCAATATACAAATTTTTGTGTAATCTTGACTAATGTTACTGTATTAATTTGTGTTTGAGTCATGCTTTCAAGATATTCTCTCCATCTGTAAACTGCCATGATTCAGTTTAAAATCACATTGTTTTTAAGCTGCAAAGTTAGGCATTCATAAGTTCAAAAACTTAATAATTTACTTTGCTGGATGTCATTGCTTTATGGCATATGCCATAGTGTTTCGGCTTTATTTTTGTTGCTGTAGGTGCTCTTAAGTATTTATTCTTGTACCCTTATTCTGTCACCTTAACTTTTTTTTTTTTGTCGACTAAAACAAGGTCTTGTATTCTCCTGCTCTCTGTAATCTAACTGTTGAATTCTGCTTGGTAAAATCTAATGTCCCAGGGGAACTATTCTCTAGAGTTTTTTAAAAAGTGTGTGTGGGGGACTTTCTGTTGTAGAGGGAGAAGGTGGAAAATGAATGGTGACAGGTCACTGCACGGTTTAGACCTCAAGGTAAAGAGGAACTGAAGTGTGTTCCTTATGGGACATCTGTCGTGTCACTGTTAAATCCAGCATTACTTCCATCCAGACTGTCTGGAAGTTGCTCTTACTTGGTATTTCTCGTTACACCAGCCAGTCAGCCTCAGGATGTCTGCTCTCAGGAAGGGTTTCATGTCAGTATCGTGTGGTGGAGTGAGAGCAGCTGTGCTACAGCTTGGAAGTAGAGCTCTTCTGCAGTTCAATACTATTCCTACAATTCAGGCAGCTAGTAATTGAATAATTATGTGACAAACTGTACTAACCTGAGCTGTACCCGTATCTGTTATTCTGCCATGTCACTAGGCATCAACAGCACTTGAGCTTTGAGGCCCACCTCTGACAGGCCCATTATCTCAAATGAAAAGCACCATTTAACTCAGACTGGAGGGTGGTGTGTGCGGATAGGGTAATCTCTCAGATGAACCTGGCAGTAAAAAGCAGCATTATGTTTCTATTCCAATCAGCCCTTACTACTCAAACATGACCCCTGCACTGGAGAAGTCACTTGCAGCAGAGGATTTGGACAGCACGTAGCAGTTACCTTCCTTCAGCGCTAAGGTTTGCGATGCTCCAGCACCAAGTAAGTGAGAGGGCTGGAGTAATAGAGAGCTGCATCGATTCAAATGACAGAGCTCTCTGCTGCAACAAGATAGTCTTGTTGCATTCTTGCTGACTAATTTGGTCTTTAAATTCAATGGGAATGCAACCACAATTCTCTCACACAAACTTGTACAATAGTATAATGGGGTCTGGAGTAGCGCCAGTTCTCAGTCTCGCTGAAGAAGTGAGACTTCGGGAAGGAAAGTTCTGCAGTTTATTCGAGGCAGAGCTATGCCAGAGTTTCTTGTTGAAAGCAAAGTAGTTTTACTTTTTAAAGTAACAATGGACTAATTTTGTTAATATTGAGAACAACTTTATGGAGCTGTGTAGCCAGTTATTTTTCTGCATCTAGACAATCCACAGATCAGATGTAAGATTTGTTTTCTTTCTTGTTGAAGCATTAGTCTTGTTTTGAGCTTGCATGATCTTTTAAAAAGGAAAAGCACTGTTGAAAACCTGATGAAAATAGAGCTTTAATTTACAAATACTTAGAGTATATTTATAAAGTTTAAGATAAAAATTAAGTAAATGTAAGTTCACAAATATAAGGTCACTATTTCTGGACAATTCTTTTCCTTTAATAAACAATCAGTTTCAGATGAGTTCAGTCATTTCAGCTACTGTAGGAAAAAGTGTTTTAATAAATACATCAAAGGTTTTTAACTGCCACAACAGTTCTGGGCCCCATGTTCCTAATATTACTGTTTTGATGTGTTTGCTTCTGATCCTTTTAAAGGTGCAGTAGTTGTATATTGAATGTTGTGACTTCAAACATTGGCTAGCCTTGAAGCAACGAAGGTAGGATTTATGCGTTACTGCAAGTCATGAATCATCCAGAAAAATACCCGCTTAGTTTGATCATAAACTCCTAAGAGTACTACTTTTCTCCTTGTCCCAAACCAGATGTGATTGGACTCCTAATCAGATCCATGCTTAGGGCATTTTTAAAAATAGGTTACTGTTTTGTACCTTGAAAAATTAACAGATGTGTTGAGGAGGAAAGAAGTTTCTTGTACCAGCAGTCATCACTCCGACATCACCAGGATGTAGTCTCTTAACTAAGCTGTTCCTTAGGCTTTGCACGCTGTTACCATTTCCAGACATTTCCATTGCGTTACATCTGTTCTGAAGCTTTGTTTCTCTCCTGTCTGCCATCTACTGTCTGTCATGTTCTTTGCTCTGTGTTTTGCACAAGTAGTCTTACAAGATTTCTGTCTTCTCCTCTCAGGCTTATGTCTCACCATTACCTTTAATTAAGTTCTTGTTAAACTGGCATCTCTTCCTTCTCGCTTTCCTGGTCTCTTCTTTTTCATATTCTGCTGCCTTGCCTCTTCCTTCCTTGTAATTAAGTTACTTTTCTTCATTGGTCAATGGCATTCAGATCTGTAGTCTAATCATGGCAAATTAAACCAGCCATAGTTTCATCCTAGGTACTTCCTTCATGGTGCTTTGAAGCACCAGTGCAAGGTGCTGGTGCTGGCAGAGGTGTGGGGTAACTGGTCACGGGGCGGCCTGCAGTTGTTTCGATGTTGTAGGCAGAAGCATAGTGCCTTTCTTGATTTCTGCTGCCCTGTCACTTCCCAGGTGCTGTCTTGCAACTGTATGAATATTGCAGTTTTGAGGTCAGCCTAATGATAATGTATTGTATGATATGGCAGCTTACAATGTAATATGGGTAGCTGTCACTTTTAAGCTCCGTAATGCATGAACTCTCCCCGTGGCTTCATGTGCTTATTTGATACTTGAATGGTCAGAAAGGAAGGCAAACTATAACTGTATTACATGCCAGCCTGCATTTTTATAAGAGGGAAAAAAGAATACCATTGTATTTTTCGATGATTGTTTAGTACTAGTTGATAAATGTTTTTCCTCTAATCGCTCTGGAAGATGCGGGGAAAGGAAAAAGGACAGAAGGAAAACCAGCTCTCCTTCCACTGCGCGTCTTTACAGAACCTTGGTTTCACAGGATCTAGCTTTTTTTCCCCCTGCAGCACAGGCTTATGAATAAATAATCTTTACATGTAGTAAAATTAGTTATTTGGAAGTAAAATACCATGCAAAACAAATCTGTTTGGCTTGTGTAGATAGTGTGAAACATTGAAGTTGGATCGCTGAATCTGCATTCATGTAATTTCATTTGTAGTCACTGGAACCTTATAGCCATACCTGCAAAGTATGTGTTACAGGCATAAAAACACTGGGTGTTGAGGCTACAAAAGACAAGGTGAAGCCAAACTTGGAGATGAAAGAGGTAGCTTTCCTGCATGAAACCAAGTGGCAGAAGGGGTAGCATTTCATGGAAACAGTATAAAAGTAGCATGTAAGTTTGACACAAAGGGTAGTTGTACTGTGAAGACACTGTGTTGCTTTGAAATAAATAGATAGGGATATAATTGTAAGCTTTTGTTTTTGTCTCCTGCATGTAGAGATCAAGACTAAGAACTTTTTGCTAATAAAAAGTAAAATACTTTATTTTTCTTCTACAGTAAAAGAAGTGGAAAACAATCACTGCAGACCAATGAGGTAATTATTCCTTCATGTGTTGTTATTGTAATAATTTTAAATGCTATTGACATTTTTTTACTTTCAGTCCCAACAGTTTTATTTTGGACAGTAGGATGGGTATGATGTAAATGTGGCTTGCATGATACCTTCAGACTTGCATTGGTGAAACAAGTGGAGGAATGAGATGAATCACATATGGCTGAAATTTGCATAAGAGCTTGATGTGTACCATGTGCTTTTTAATCTCTTCATGCTTTATGAACATTTAAGGACTAGTTTTGTGAGTTTGACTACATGCTTAGCAACAAATAGCTGCCTGTAGATTTGGTGGGATCTGTAATTGCCCTCTATTTAAGAGGGAAAAAAAAAGTATGCAACGTGATGTAGTATGACCATTTCTAAAATAATTCTCATAGGATGTTTGGCGTTTTCCTGATTTGTGTGTGTTCATTTATTTTCAAAAGGGTGTATCCCTTTTAGTCAAGTTTTTTTCATGTTAAAATAAAATACAACAGTTAGCCCAAAGGGCAGAGCCCATGATTAGAAGTATAGGGTCCTGTCATGGTATGAATAGATAACTATTCCAAATACTTCAGTCTTTGAAATCTCGAAGAGGCTTGCACTGGATATATACTAAGATTTATGCAAGTATCATCATGGTAGCTTCTAGCCAGGCCTTTACTGCAGTATCTGCCATAAAAAATTGATTCACAGACCAATAGCTATTTTTACAAATTTTAACTAGCTGTCTGTTATTCCTAACCATCTTGGATGTAATTGTACTCAATGAGGTATTAACAGTGTAAGGAAATACCTGTGGGAAAGAAGATACTGGAATTAGTGTAAGTTCAACACAAAGGTAGAAACAGGGAAGACATGATTAAAGAGGAAGGAGAATAAGTTCAGCTCAAACATCAGGTACATATAGCCAGGTATTCCTAGAAACGTTGCACATCAGATGCCATGTTTGTCTTTTCTGTTCCAAACAAAGCAGTAACTTTGTAGTGTCATGCTTCATACAACCTTGACAGTAGTCTTTGTTTGGACTGGCTTGAATTTCTGCATAAAAATTCTTAGTTAAAATATTTTACCACCTACTGTAAAGCATCCTGTCAGAACAGAAATTTTATCTGTAGTTTCTATTCATACATGTTTGTTTAAAAGGGACAGAGCTCTGGCTGTCTTCTTCCTATAGAAAACAAGCTTAGGCTTATTCCCAGAGCATTCAGTGTAAATTGGTGTTTGCTGGGGCTCAGAGCTTGCACTTGTTGCTTATCATATTGCATATGAGAACAGCAAGTGAAGAGATTAAGTAAAACCCTCTGTGCAAGCTTCTGGGGTTTAATAATACTTGGGAATTGGAGGGGGGAGAGAGAAAAGATGAGTGCTTGATAGCATTGTCCAAATTGACTAATGGTGAAACAGAAGCTTTTTCTTTCTACTTTGCTTGTCTTCACTATACTGTTTCTCTAGGTTTTTCTTTCAGATTTCCTGTTACAGTATTAATATGATGATATACTGATAATTTCTGTTTCATACACATCTTGGGTAGCAAAGACAGCGGTATTAGATTAATAAAACAGGACTTGTTTTAAGTACACACGTATGACCTTTTGGTCTGTTTTCAGGACTGAATCCTTATGTCACAACTGTAGAAGAAAAGAAAGAAAAGATCTGGACCATTACTTTGTTAAAATACTCAGTTGAGACAGGAGATAGGGCTATGTGATTTAAAAAAAAATGTAACTGACACATGAAAAAAGAGGTACTTGAGTGTGGGAGGGGTGGTTTAAGTCTAGTAGATTTATTTCTCAAAAACAGTGTAATGCAATCCCAGAGAAGTGAAGGAATAACAAATGCTCGATCCACTTGAAGCAAGTTAGTGCTATACAGTCAAGGAGTTTAAACTGTTGATGGTCTAGAGAAAAGATGGAATACATCTTTAAAAATACTGGCAGATGATGTCTTCCTGAGACACGCAACTTTAAGAGATAGCAAATTGCATTGTAGCCTATAATTGGATGTTTTAATGCTGTGGTCTGCATTGTTTGTGTATTACTTTTAACATAAAATTGAAATAAATATAATTTAGCATCATGGCAGCTATTTCCTATTGCAATTTGTTCTGATGGCTTAGTTCTTAACATTTCTGGTAGCTGTTAAGGCATACAATCCTAATTCATAAGTTTCATTTAACTTGTCTTAAATTGGCAGGAAAAATTGCAAATGCTGCAGAAAGAAAGTAGCTGTAAATAATGAGGATAGGGAAAGTATTGTATCATTTAAACTTACTTTGTTTTACTTGTTCCATGTGGAACAGAAAGAGGGAAAGAAGGAGCGAGCAATGGTGGACAGAGTGTTTATTGCAAGAATATGTCGAATTCTGAAAATAATGGTCCCTAGAGCACTTTGTAAAGAGGTAAGCATTGCCTACAGTTACAAAGAAAAGTGAGTAGTTCTGGAGTCATGTTTTCTCTTGCAATTACACTAGATTTTAAGTGAAAACACGTTATCTTGCTTTAATAGGACCACGTTGTAATACATATTTTAAAATAGCAACATAACATATACATACAAAAATCTACATTCATGTTTGGTTGTTAGATCACTTAAAAAGTTCTATTCTGGTTTTAATTGCGAAGTAAGCCATCGGCCGTCAGCGAGTAACTACTGCCTGTAGCATATGTTTTAAAAGAGCATCCAGGTTTTGCTTGATTCAATGCAAGGTAGTCCACTTCTCCCTGTAAGTGCTTCACATCTGTAAATAGTGTGCTGTTCGTCCATAACTTTGCTTTTGTAACTTATGTGTAGGCCATCTGACCACGAAGTCAAATTGTCCCTGCAAAGAAAGTCTGTTAACAGCATTTCAGGAAAGCTATGCAAACTAGAATTTAGCATGATATGACTGTTTGTCTCAGCATCCTAGTCATGGTTTCCAGAACACTTAAGTTTGCTTTTTTTAAAAAAAAAAAAAAAAAAAAATCCAACCTGGATGAAAAGGGAGAGCTCTGACAGCTCACATACGAAAAGGAAAAGCACAAAGAATGTGGAAGCAGGGATGGGCTACTGAGAGCATGGAGATATTAGGCATGCAAGGATGGGGTTTGGAAAGTCAAAGTTCATGAGGGATTAGTACTAGCAAGAGATTTGATGGACAGCTAAGAAAAAACGTGGTAACTCTTATCCATTGTTTAACTGTTATGCTTCTATTTTTGTACTAGACAGGTTATTTGCTGCTTATTGCTGTGATGCTGGTAGTCCGCACATATTGTGATATTTGGATGATTCAAAATGGAACGGTCATTGAAAGGTATCCATAAACTTTTTTAAAATATTTTTTCTCATGTATGACAGGGAGCGTAGCCTGATTCAGACACTTTATTCCTTTCTTATTGCTTTTATAAGCAGTTGGAAACAGGTATAGTCATGATTTTAAGGGGAGAGAATTCTATATTTTTTGAAAAGGAAAAAAATAATTCATTTTTGAAAGTGCCCAATAGCAGAATAATAATTTATTTTTTTAAGCCAAATTTACCTCTTAGTAAATGATTTTTCAGTCTTTTCGTCACTTTGTGTACACTGACTAGAGAGTACTTTAGAATAGTGGTATAGTAAATTTTCAGTGAGGTCAATATACAGGTCATTATAGATCTGAAACAGAATTTTGGACCTTTTGAACTACATAGTTTTAAAGTTCAAAATGACATTGTATTACAGGAGAGACTTTTAGAGCTTTGTAGAATGGATATTGATTCTCTTCTGTGATGCTCGTCTGTGTGCCTGTCCCTGCCTTCTTCCCTCTACCGTTTTGCTTCTTACTTTTTTTTGTTTTTATAGAAGAAAAAATATCTCTGAATTTATTTTTTCAAGTGTTAGTGTTTTAATTTTAGCTTGAAAATTTACAAGAAAATGAACACGCAGCTGCATTTCTTTGGGAATGCTTTGCAGATAAGGCTAAAAAAAATCCTCTTTCTTCTAATTAGTCACAGGTAGTTGTTGTTTATCTGTGTATTATATCTCCTGTCCAGTTAAAGGGATTTGACAACTGGTTATTATGCAGCAATTCATACGCTCTGCTCCTTATTACTCTATTTTCCTTTTTTTTTGCCTTCTCTTGCATATGTTTACTGGGTTTTTGTCATCCTTCTTCAATTTTATACATTTATTAAACTTGCAAAAAATGAGTGCTACAGCAGCACCCCAGCCTGACCAGATCAAAGAAGGAAAGGAACTGGTATTCTGTGACCCAGTATCTCTGAGCCCGTAATGGAAGCAGTTACTGCAGGAACAGAAGGCTGGTAGTTGCTTACAGTGGGTCAGTTACCACTTAACTTACAAAAGTTTGTCATACTTGATCCTACTAGATGTCTTCACCATGTTTTTTTTCCTCTGCTATGTGGTCCACTGAGAATTTGTTCACTGAAGGAGTACTAGTTTATAGTTTCTTTTGTAAATAACGCTTAGCTTATGGTTGTTTGCAGTGCTATCATTGGTCGTAGCAGAAAAGATTTCAAGAAATACTTGTTCAACTTCATTGCCGCAATGCCTGCTGTAAGTGTTTTTCTTGTGTCATTCTTTTAGTAGAAAATATTTTAAATGTTAGTTAAGAATTTGAGGACAAGATCTAAAATGAGTGTCTCAGAATCAATGGGAAATTGTTTTACATGAAGATCTGTATTAAACAGATTTCATTTTCTGACGCAATATTTCTGACATAACTTTTTCTGCGTAATAACATTCTGTGGATTGGATGATGTTTCAGCAACGTAGTTTTAGGATGCTTTTGATACCATTGAAGATGATTTCTTTAGTCTTCAAGTTTTAAATTTCTTACAGCTTTTTCTAATTTTTTCCTCACTATCTTTCCTTCAGCACGTCGACATCTAACCCCCACCACATAAAAGTAATTGTTACTACTGAATAGATAATGTACCTGCTTTACAATAGATTTTAAAATGAATTGACCGTTTTACAGTAGTTAAATGATTGTTAAATGATCAAGATATGTTTATTATATCTTTATCCAAGCTAAAGATATGTTAACTGAACGTTGGTTTATATTAGGTCTTTTGATGTGGTGAATCCCACTGAGAACTGGAGTTGTCAAAAATGTAGGTACAAATCAGTGGTCCTGCAGACACTGTATGGTTGGTGTTAACAGTATTGTTGACTCTAAGGGGACAATTTACCTGCTTCAGAGTGTTTGCATAATCTATGCTGCAAACTGATCGAGCTAAATTAAGTCTTCCTGCCTAAATATTGAAATACTATCTCTTTATAGATTTCCTTAGTGAATAACTTCTTGAAATATGGTCTAAATGAATTGAAACTCTGCTTCCGAGTAAGACTCACCAGATACCTCTATGAGGAATATCTTAAGTAAGTAACACCTGGTTCTTAAACCATTAGATATTAACTAAATTGATCAAAATCAAAACAAATCATTTTAAGCCCATAGTAAGAAGGTAGCATGGTGCTTAGTAGCTATATTGTTTAGAAGAGGCTTTTGATTACAATTAAGGAAAAGTGGTTTATCTAGGTTTTATATGGTACCAGGTACAAACACAGCAGAGTCTGCATTTGTCAATGGGACACAAAAAGTACGTACCATACTGCTTCTGTTAGTAGGTGAAAGTAACCGAGGGACTTGGGGAGTTTATTTAGTGGTAATAATCCTGCAAACTGGATTGGGTGCATGAACTGCATGCAGTAGCTTCTTATATTCTTCAGCACTGAGTTTAGGTTGTCAGGTATGCTGCTGATGCAGGGTTCATGAAGATTTTCTAACTCTAAATGCAACACCAGTGCATAGAGTAGTCTGGAGCTGAGCTTCAACCAAGACAACATCCGGGAGCCTAAACAGTTCTGTAGGATTTAATGTGGATCTCTTCACACAGAAGCATGAGCTATGTTGACTCCATACAGTCATTAAATGTCTGCACTGCTTTCCCCCTTATTGTATGGTGTAAGAGGTTTCCAAATATTTGAGATCCCAAGGTACTGATTTTTTTTCCCTACCTCTTAACTAACTATTGTTTTGTTTCAGAGCTTATACATACTACAAAATGGGAAATCTGGACAACAGAATAGCTAATCCAGATCAACTCCTTACACAGGATGTAGAAAAATTCTGTAACAGTGTAGTGGACCTGTACTCAAACCTTAGTAAGGTAAGTCTTTTCAGAGAGGACCTTGAGTAATAGCTGTGGATGCTTGTAACCTTATGTCAGAGCTCAAAACTATTGCTTGCGTTTAAGTGTGTATTTGCCTGGGGTATAGTGCTGAAAAAAAAAAAACTGTTTAAGGTAATATATTGTAATTTTTCTTTTTCTCTGCAGTTTCTGTGATCTCTGCTAAAGCACTGTTGTTGATCGTAATAATTTTTCATAGATTTTGTTTTAAGGAACTTAATGCATTCTTTTGCAGTTAAACAGGGATGAGTATACTTTCTCAGCTAGTTAGATATCTGAAGAAAAAACAATTGCTAATTTTTCATTAAATGCAAATATTATTTTGGCTGGAGAGGTATGGTTGAACAAGCATTTCCCAGTGTTTCACATGTAAACCTGTGTTTTTTGAGATAACGAAATAAAATTATTCTAAAAATTTCAACAGTATTGTTTCATGCTACATTGTTTGTACAAGTAAAGTATAAAGTAAAATACAAGTTAATGTTTTCAGAAACTTCTGGCTCCAAAATCTGTAGATCAGCTGCTCTAGATTTGACAGAGAATACTTTGCCTTCAAATTGTAATATTGCTTCTATCAGGTACATAACCAACTATATGGCATTATTTTTCCACTCTATTTCTCACAATCATCTGTGTTAAGGGGAGGATGTAGTCCGACTTTATGTAGTTGGGTAGCAGAGAGGAAGTTATTACAGACTTAAAATAGCAAACTACTTTTTTATATAGTATGTCTTTTGTCTGATGTCCCCATTCCTGGAAGTGTTCAAGGCCAAATTGGATGGGGCTTTGGGCAACCTGATCTAGTGGAAGGTATCTTTCCCCACTGCCGGGGGAATTGGAACTAGGTAATCTTTAAGGTCCCTTCCAACCCAAACTATTCTATGATGTTCAATTCTTGAATGAATGTGGTCTGGAAAATATGTTGAAATTCCTTTTATTTAACTTTGTGTGATAGGTTTAACTGCAGTATTGTGCTGTTAATGCAGAGCTATAGCTGTTCTTGGGGAGGTAATAGTTTCTGCACCATTTTATATTCATATTACATTGGTGTTCTAATGCTTTTTTTTTCTGTGCTTCTGTTACAGCCCTTTTTGGATATAGTTTTGTATATCTTCAAGCTCACAAGTGCAATAGGAGCTCAGGTAACTTGAGAGTTCTCAGCATTTTAAGTTTTCCCTTTGGTTATAGCATTGTACCTGTTTGGAGTCTGAGGAGAACATTAGACGTTAATTATAGATTGATCTATTATTTGAAAGGATGTACTAAAATACTCATTTATGCTTAGTGTTTTGAATGCTTTAGTGCTTTCTATCGTGAGGCACGCAAGGTAAAAACAATTTGTGGGCAGTCAACTATCATAAAACCCAAGAAAGTTCTTCAATTTCTTCTAGCAGCTACTTGGGAATCCCTTTAGTATAGTACTCTTCCTGACCGCTTATATCTTGCATGACTTTAATTAAAGGGAGAAAATAAGTTTTCTGTTTCTTTGCAACCTCTGTAAAGGGGAGCTGTTCCTTGCATCGAGCTTAATACACTTGCTGATGGAACATAAGAAGCAGCAATAGGATAGCAAGTAGAGACCTTGTACTGTTAAAAATGTTTCTTAAATGGCAAACTATTCAATGTTTAATTTGCTAGGAATCTTTTCCAACATGAGAAGAGTTGTAAGAGTCATGCTCTTGGGCAGGAGCTCTGTTTCTTCTTTCCTTGCTTGCTCCATTCATGTATCTTACATATTCCATGTATTAAAATTTCTATAAAATCCTGTAATTTACTACTGTAATCTGTTAAATTGAGTTTATATGTTGTACCTAAATAATTTTAGGTAGGGAAAGGATATTAAGATGAGGATATTTTAAAAATTGCACGTGATCCACAAAACTTAATTGTAAAATCAAAATACCAGTTGCTGTTAGGACTGCAGTCACAGACTTGCAGCCAACATCATTAAGCTATCAGCTAGCATTTCTACAACTGCAACCATTTCTTTTAAATAGATAAGAAAAAATAATTTTCATGTGTGTATGGGGGGAGGAATACATCTGTTATCTTTGGATTCTAGTCTGCATTTTTGACAACCAGCATACTTTGTTTCATTGGTAAATGTACAGGATGCCAAAAAGCAATAATAGATTGTTTTTTCCCTGGTGTTACAAGGTTACTGAAGTTCTAAAGCTTGAATTAAAACAACAATTTTAAGTAATAATAAAATCTAATGTTACTGAATCCTGTATCACTAGGAGGTCATCTTTTTCCCTTTAATGAGTCAAATCATTACAAAAATTGTTTACCTTAACATTTCTGATAATGCGTTTTTTTAAGGTTTCAACAAGTAGCAGCTCTTGGGCACGTGATGTAGATTTCATAGTAGTGGATTGCAGTAAGGCTTAGCTGAACCTAGGTAATTTTCCAGTCTTACAAGTCTTTGCATTGCTTTTCATAATAGGTAGTTTCACAGACAGTTTACATCAAATTCAGTGTATATATTTGGCTTTATACCATGCCACACTCAGTAATGTTCAAGTGTGTTATGGCTTAAGAGACTTATTTTGCTGTTTGGGAGCCCTTGTGTCCTGAATCATAGGTTCCAGAAGAGACCCCTACCAGGACTGCTCAAGAGAAGCAGGAAATGTTTTAGAGATGTATAAATCAAAGAAAGGAATAGGGGATTGAATGAGCAACTGCTGTGGCAATGTAGTAAAAACAGAGAACAAGAAGTGGGTAGAAATGGAAGGAGTGGAAATGAGAAAGGACCAGGAAATTATTAGTGAAATTAGCAGGGAAAGCAGGAGATGGAGGTTGCACTGGGTGATGATAAAAACTTGAGTAGAAGACTGGGATGGGGAGGGTATTTGGGGGACAGGGAATTAGGAGGAAGAAAGCATTATCTACAGCACAAAAGAGAAGGAGCATGTTGGGAATTGTAAGAGGTTGGTAATGCAGACACATGGGAGGAAAGTATCAAGGAATTAAAGCTTTCCTGTGCATTTTGGGTACAGATGTTGCACTTGAAAGCAGTAGATGGTAAGTTTTTATTCTCTTTTCATATTTACAGGGTCCAGCTAGCATGATGGCATACTTGATTGTTTCAGGGTTTTTCCTTACTCGTTTAAGGAGACCAATTGGCAAGATGACTATCATCGAACAAAAATATGAAGGGGAGTACAGATACGTCAACTCACGGCTTATTACAAACAGGTATAAATTTACTTGGTTACCAAGATATGCCACAAAATTACTTGGTCACTTATAAACATTAAAATATAGTCTGAAAGTCTGACACAATCAGTTCTGAGCAAAAGTGTTTACATCTTTATGCAGATTATTATTAAATAATTCCTATTTTCATTACATTTCTAATTTGAAAGAAAAACTGTAGCTGTAGTACAATAAACTTATGTTCTATTGTGAGAAGATACAAACTCTTATTTCAGGTAAAAACAGCTGTTTGTGTTTTATAGTTGACTCTTTCAGACTGCCATTACAATAAGTTTCATTCTTTGTGTCTTTCTTTAAAGTGAAGAAATTGCTTTCTATAATGGAAACTTGAGAGAAAAACAGACTATTCACAGAACTTTCCGTAAACTGGTAAGACTCTTTTTTTTAATCTTTTAAAACATTTTAAGCAAAACTTTGCGTAATTTTATCATGGTGAGCCAAAGTTTAATTTACCATTTTTTTCATTGACTTTCTCTCAATTCTTTCTCCCTTTATATATTGTCAGAATTTGTGAAAGGATAAAGACTAGAGAAAGGTTTATCTAAGTCTGAGTTGAGTTTATTGAAACAGCTGATTACATACTCGCAATCTTAAAATCACTTCAATTATTGCCAACTTTGCTTCAATGAATTTTTGTGTACAAGTTGGTACTGTGATTTCAACTACAATAATTATAACGCTATAAATGTACTGCGTAAGTAGTCTTTAAGGTTCATGTCAGAAGAAAGGTGATACTGTGTAATACAGAAATGGATAATATCTTGGAAACCTGTAGTATATGAGTTCTTGAAAAGTTGTCATATACTCATTTCTGTAAGAGTTTGAATAATAACTGTATTGAAAGACTTGCATTTCTTCTATTCAGAGTAACTGTTGAATACACAAAAATGTAGTGGAATGAAAGTGGAGAACATAAAGGAGAAGTTGAAAATTGGAAATGTCCAAAGTGTGTGTGTCAGCAAAAATAGTTTTTAAAACCCTACTCATAATTCTCCTGATTAAGTCTTATTTTCCAATTCAATTGTAGTTTTAATTTTTAACACTGATTTTTGTCTGTTCAGCGCATTAAAAATTAAAATATTCCTCAGTCTTGTCTTGCCGTTCTGTGTGTGTGGGTCTATCTTGCCTTTGATTCCTCTTCTCATGCATTTAGAGTGTGTTCAGAACTTAAGGACCCTCTTGTTTATTTGTTCTTCTACCATCTTTCCCTTAATTGTTTCTGCTCCTTGTTTTGCCATATTTCCATACTTTGTCCACTTTTCCTCTTCCGTCTGTTCTTGCTGCACAACTTTATGCTTTCTTTCTTCTTCTGTTGTATGTGTTGATTAATTTTGGACTCTTATTTCAAGCCCTTCCCCTGGTCATGGTGTGTATATTAAATGGAGGTGGCTTGGTGTTTGTGCTGCTACAGTCATCAAATTTAAAAATAGATTTGTAGGCTATAAGCAGAATGTAGTTTTCTGACAGAATGGACTTTCTCTTGCTGCTTAATTCTTTTCCACCAACCACAATTAATGTTTTCTCACTGCTTTGTTTCAGGTATAGATCGTCTTGATCTAGAATGTAGATCTTTGCCAGCAGGGACATATGTAGAGCTTGTCACAGTTAGGCCATAGGCATTGTTGGGGTATTCATGACGTACTGGGAAGTAGCTATACTTGTAATCAAATTTCTATAAAATAATAAAAAATAGTAAAACAAATACTGACATTTTTGTTTCTGTTACTTGCCAGGTGGAACATTTACATAACTTCATCCTGTTCCGGTTCTCTATGGGTTTCATTGATACTATCATTGCCAAATGTAAGTGTTTGTCCAGTGCTGATGGACTGTAATAAATAACTAGGTGGTAAACTTTTTACAGGAGAATTATTTTTTTAACAGAAGCTATTAATATATTGTTTAATAGAAGCTATTAATATATTGTTTAATATTCATCCTTAAAAACTACAGACCTTGCCACTGTGGTTGGTTACCTGGTTGTTAGTCGTCCGTTTTTGAACCTGGCTGATCCTCGTCATCAGAACAGTACCCATGCAGAACTTCTGGAGGTAAGCAGAACCGAATTAAAACAATTTCTCAAATGTATAGTTTGTTAGTTCACCTACAGAGACTTTATTTTACTCTAGGATTACTACCAAAGTGGAAGAATGTTACTGAGAATGTCTCAAGCTTTGGGCAGAATAGTCCTAGCAGGTCGTGAAATGACGAGATTGGCTGGGTAAGCCTAATAGTAGTTGCATGAAATAATCTTTCTTAAAGTTGTCTTTTGGCTGTTTCTCACCTCATTTTAAGAAACTGATAACTGTAGAATTAAAATAAAATGAGCCATGTGCTTTGTTCAGAGCAGTAAATCTAGAAATCTAAAACATCTTATACAAAAAAATTGTATTTGAAGATATGCTAATTATCTCCACTAATAATTTTGTATCTGGAGAGTAGCAGCATACAGTTTGAATGGTTATTTGAAAAGACATTGGCAAGTACATGTAAATCAATTGTGTGTTACTTAGTTTGCAAAAATATTTGGGGGCTTTATGTTAAGAAAAGTCATTCACTAAAGTATCAAATGCTTGGCTGAAACAGGAAAAGGTTCTCCCAAATATTGTGAGTGTTGGAGAACCTCAGTGCAACTCTAAAATGTAAACTCTTCTTTTTCTGTGGGTTGGAGAACTTTGTCATTTTGGCATCCTAGTAGAGTATTCATTAGAGCTTATTTCCAAAACTTCTAAGGACTGTTGTTTATTTTCATTAGTTTCACAGCTCGAATTACGGAATTAATGCAGGTTCTGAAGGACTTGAACAGTGGCAAATACCAGCGTACTATGGTATCGCAAGAAAAAAGGTAAATGGGATGTATACTATGCAATGCTTGCGCCTCTTTGTAGTGCTCCAATTTCTAATACTTTTTTTTCTTAAATTAAGATGCAGATAAAAAGCCAACTTTGCCTTTGATACCTGGATCTGGAGAAATTATCAACACTGATAACCTTATCAAGTATGTTTACAAAGTTACCATGACTTCAGTATTTTTAACATAACATCTGACTTTTTAGTCTTTTCTTCTACCAAGGTTAATATAGCTCTTAATATACTTTTTTTCATCCTGAAAAGCATAGTATTGACGTAGTAGTACTACTAAAACCGAAGTATAAAGTAAGGCAAATCAAGAGATTAAATAGCCTCAATCTGGTCAATGTGCAAAGCAGATAGTGGAGCAGAGGGGAAAGGGGGCAGGGCAGGCAAGAGAAGAAGAGGTGATAGACCTATTTAAAAAAAAGACAAGCCAGCAGACAAGACATTCATTCTGTGTCCTAGAACTAAAGGAATATACTACCAGGTTTAAAATCAAGTGCATCCATAAATGTACATTTATATCCATAGGATATTTTGGAGGCCAAAGATTTAGAAGGATAGAGAAAACAAATATATGAAGGAAAAAAAAGTTTCAAGAGGTTCATTAAACACTCTTGAAAAATGGTACCTTAATTTCCTTAGCTATTGATAGTAGGAAAGTGGGACAGTGAATGAATGTGGGACTGAATGAAATACTGTTCATTCAGTGGGACAATGAAATACTGGTGAAGTCTTGCCCTAATCCTGAAGTCTTTGAGTAAGCATGCAGTGCTAGCTGCTTTTAGGCAGCTGCTCTTATTTTGATATTTTTTTTTTAACACCCCAATACAAATAGATTTGATCACGTTCCATTGGTGACACCTAATGGAGATGTTTTGATTCAAGACCTGAATTTTGAGGTAAGTTTTTAAACATAGAAACATAGATTACACTTCATATAATGCTTTAAAGTGAAAATGATAATTTCAGAGGTGGTCTGAGTTAAAAAGAAAACAAACAAAAAATGTGAAAAGCTGTATTGATATGGCATTCTTAATATTTAAACAAAATTCAGCAAGATATTTTAAAAACCAAAAAGCTATTTTCACAAAAATGCTTGTTAGAAGCATGTTTTCTTCCAGCTGCAGTTGGTGCTAAACTAGTTGGGGAGAAAAAATAGTGTTGGAAATCACACATTAATGTCAATAACTACTGTGTACAGCAGTACTTTCTAACTACTGTTTTAATGTGTTGGCGTTGCATTTTTAGGTTCGATCTGGTGCAAATGTTCTGATTTGTGGGCCGAATGGGTGTGGGAAGAGCTCACTGTTTCGTGTTCTTGGTGAGGTAAGGAAACTTTCAGATAAACAGGGAAAAGTCTAAAGCACTGTTGCAATTGAACTTTTTTTCTCAAGTTTAAACCTTTTTTCTTGTTGCAGTTGTGGCCTTTGTTTGGTGGACGTTTAACAAAACCTGTAAGAGGAAAGTTGTTCTATGTTCCCCAGGTGAGGCAAAGTACTGTAATTGACAAGAGTTTGTTCTTCCTTCTTTGACTGTGCTTATAAACATTTGACATATCTTTTTGTTTGTAACTTTGTCTCAAGAGACCATATATGACTCTTGGAACCCTCAGAGATCAAGTTATATATCCAGATACATTAGAAGATCAACGAAAGAAAGGGATTTCTGACCAGGTAATAATGAGCAGTTCATTTACTCATCTTAAGTGAGACAAATTGTTATGCTTCAGATTAAAAAAATACTGAAGTCGCTATTAAAAACACCGCATGTAGTATGTTTCTAATGCTTGTTGTGGTTGATTGTACACCTGCACAGTAGTGTAACACTTTATAACCTTTTTTTCAGTCACTTTTTTTTAACGAGTTCATTTAAGCTTTGTTATTACTGTTTGATAAAGGTGCTGAAAGAGTACTTGGATAATGTCCAGCTTGGTCAGATCTTGGAACGTGAAGGAGGCTGGGATAGTGTTCAGGACTGGATGGATGTACTCAGCGGGGGAGAAAAACAGAGAATGGCCGTATGTCACAAAAGCATAAACACTTAACAGATATGGTATATAAGTTGAAAATGCAGTCTGAATTTTAAGAGTTTTTTAATAAATAATAATATTTTATTGAAAGAAGAAAACATCAAAATGTGGAGTACCTGAATACTGAGAAAACTAGCTAAAGTAAGGCTTACTTCTGCTCCAAATTTAATAGGAAACATTGAACTTCTATGACTCCTTACATTTTTTTTATATAAACAAAAGTTCTAAATTTTTTTTATAAAAAAAGGATAATAAGGATAATATACAGTACTCAAATTTCCAAGCTTCAGTAAGTGCCAAATTAAAGGAAATTCTATTGCATTGCAACAGGCAAATTTTGGACACGGATTTTTAGTTTAACTTGTCACATTGCAGTACTGGTTCTGGTCCTGTATCTACATAATGGTTTTGATTTGCATTTCAGATGGCAAGGTTATTTTATCATAAGCCCCAGTTTGCAATTCTGGATGAATGCACAAGTGCTGTTAGTGTTGACGTAGAAGGCTACATTTACAGCCATTGTCGAAAGGTGAGCCCTTTCTTTTTATGTCACAGTAAATAAAAACTTCCAGTAGTCTGGAAGTTTGTATTTATGAATTTAATCTGTTCAGCTGTTAACAAGCTGAAAAATAAATACAACTTAACACGTTAGAAAAATGAAATTAATGGTTTTATTGTGTGTGCTTCCTTCGTCATGTAGGTTGGCATCACTCTCTTCACTGTCTCCCACAGAAAGTCACTCTGGAAACACCATGATGTATGTAGTCTTTTGTTTTGCTGAAGATATCTGTAGTTGGTTAAGGTTTTGTTGTTTGACTTTTTCTGCTAAATTCAGGGTGTTCATATTTTGCTTCCTAATAGATCGCATTCTGTTTTATTAAAATTTATTAATTCTTTCATAATCCAGTTGCAATATTTGAAATATTCTTACACTTACAATTTATGAAAGGTGAAATAACCAAAAATCTGTAAGTGTAAAAGTAGCTTGAAAAATATAATAGGGTCATGAAATACAGTCTTAGACTTCTTAGCCTGAAAACAAACAAACAACAAATGAACTTTAACCAGAATCCAGTAAAGAGCACGGAGATTTTGCTTTCAAAAGATAGCCAATATACCTAAGCATAAGTCCATCTTTAATACATGGACATCTTTTCTTCCAAATTAAGATATTACTGATCACTTTTTACATAAAATGACTGTGGAGTAATACTGAATTAATACACAGGGATGAGTAAACTGCTTTATAAATGCATAAGTAAATTACATTTTTGAGCTGGAAAATGTTAAGGGGTTGATAATGTATTTTTTTATTTCAGTTTTACTTGCACATGGATGGCAGAGGGAATTATGAGTTCAAGAAGATAACTGAAGACACAGTTGAATTTGGATCTTAAAATTCATAAACTGAGCTGCTACAGAGACTGATTACTGGAAACACATAGAATGGCAGACATTGTACAAATAAACTACGCAGCTTGTTTTTAAACAAATTAACGAGGGTAACCTAAAACAAGCTGTTAAGCGTTTACTATTATGTAGGATATTGCTAATTGTGTATATGTTGGTTTAATTATTAATATGTACTAAGAATGTCTTTATTCTTGTGGTTTAAAAACCTGCCTAAATTAAATTGGGCTTAAATCAGTGTAACCTGATTCATCCTGGGATGCAAACCATTTGAAATCAGCTGATTTGACTTTTGTAGACCTTCTTTCCCTTCAGTGAAAAACCCTGTTAAAATTAGGGTTGCTACCTCTCTTGTTCCTGCAAAGCAGTCTTGGATTTTTTGCTCTCTTCTATGCATATTTCTGAGTTCTAACATTGTGCAGGACATTATCCCATCTTCAGATCTGTGCCCTGTTTGGTTGATGAAAGAGCTTTTTCCTTGACCAAGCCTTGTGATATAGCCAATATGCCCTTGCTGATAAAGAATGAACTGAACCTAAAAGATGAAACTAATTCCTTCTGCTAAGAAAAATTAAGCTTGTTCTGTGCTGGGTTTGGGATTCTTTTCACATTTGTCCGTCCATAGTTCTTTGCTGCTCACCAATACCATTCTCTTCCAATTTAACAAGACCCCTTTTCTTCTTCCCCACTGCCCCACCTTTTCTGTCAGTGAAATACTATGGCAATGAAGAGTTGGGAGGAAAGGACTTACAAAAAAAGAAAGGGAAAAGATAAGTGATGTATCAAAAAAACTTTGTGCCAGTTTCAGCTCTGAGGAAGCAAATAGCTCCCACAAGTCAAGTGTGGCACCAATCATCCTCTTGAAGTCGGTAGGAGTTAGAATGGACTCAGATCTTCATTCCTCTGAAAAATAATGTTAGCCTGAAAATGGCAGGCAGATGTCTGTCCTGTCTGGGCTCAGTCCTGTGATACAGCAGCTACTTTTTCTGAGTCCCTCCTTTTATCCCTCTTCAAAAAAATCAGATCTCCTAATAGTTTTAGCTGCTCTTCAGATCTGAATTTGAAAATAAGTGATAAGGGTACTTCTTAATTACTTTTCCAGTCTGTGAAGCCTAAAACAATGTTTTGTCCTTCAAATTTTTCTCTAATTTCTGTTGTGAGGTTTCTTGATTTCTAATAGATATTACTCAGCATTGATTCTTGCTGTTGTCCACGAATCGCTTGTCCCTGCTGGTTTTCTTATTCCAGCTGCCAAATCCCCTTGAAGAAACCAAACTCTTTAAACGGTTTACTGTAAACTTATTTCCTCTCCCCTCCGTACAAATGATTCCTGTGGTGGCCGTGTGACTTCTACAAAAATAAATGCAGCAGGGTGATTTTTGTCATTGAGGAATAGGAAGGTATAACTTGAACTTAATTACTGTTTAGGCTTTAAAACAAACAAACAAGAAAACTGTTGTACAGTGAAGGTCTAGTAGTTCTTTATTGTTCCACATAAGATTTAATATATGAATGCGCTACATGAAGGCATGCATAAAATATGCAATAAATCTGCTCTGTGCATCTTTTATCACAGGTTTAGATTTAAAAAGATATCTTTTTATAAAAATGATATGAACTTGGATGTACTGCTGTCTGTTAACTTTACCCAATTTCACTCTATTTCATGTTAAGATTGCTACCTGTTAGTATTTTTCCTTTTATCATAGTTCTTGGCCATATCCATCACTACTAATATTCTTTCATAGTACTCAAATGCAAACAGCTAACCTAGTTTAAGAATCTGGTGATCGCAGACTGATTTTACAATGCATCAATGAAAATCAAAGTGTAGCATATTCAGGAGCATAAGACGCCGGAATAAATTTTTGTGCTTGGTCCACATGATAACAAATACATAATCGCATTTTACTAATTTTTTTGTGCACTCAGGTTCTCATATCAGCCTAATTTATAATGTAGCAGGTAGCAGCATGCAGTATGTGAGGTTGTAATCTTTTTTTTTTAATTGTAACTGTGAAAATATGGATGTCAGGTTTTTTTTGTGAAAGTTGTCAGCACAAATGCAACTTCTTTTATTGGAAGGGGTGTTTTAGTAGCTTTTTAGAAAGATAAAGAAAAAAACAAAAACACTTTAAAATGAGAAAGTTGTTATTGTCCCTGTGACTAGGACAGTGGAGTAATGGACTTGAGATACTGTAACATATTTCTAACACAAGCAAAACCACACACAGCATACTTTTATACAGAACTCCAGCAACCAATGTTGTGTCTTTACAGTTCAACTGGTTAATAACAGAATTTTGTGTAAACTCAGATTTAACTAAAAAAACAAAGTCCAGTTCTGTAACCAAGGAGGAATAGGCTTGCCTTTGTAGATGACATGAAATTCATTGACATGGAGGATGCTGCTGTCTCCTTAGGGCCAGGATTTAGTCTTTCTAAGTATACTGGGAGAAAGAAAAAAAATCCATGCTTGATTGTAAGAGGCTTATAAAGAAAGTACAAGAAATGACTTAGAATGGTATTTCTAAAAGGCCTTAAAGTATTTTGAGGTAGACTTGGTCTAATGAATGATTATTAAAACGTAATGAAAATGATCAAGTCCCAGTTACGTTGCAGGATCGCACTGTGATACTGTATTTTATTTCTTAGGTCTCTTTAATAGCACAAGTTGGAAGTTTGTAAATTGGAATTCTGATCGATCTCGGTAAGGCAGAGTACTGATAAATATTTTCAGTTCCAAACTGTTGGCGATTTGAAGATGGTACTAATAGTATTCAGATGGCTGCATTTCAACAGCGGTGGGAAACATTCCTGTATGTAAATACTGTAAAGTGCTTTGGAGGGGGAAATGGCGCTATATCAATGTAAGACATTAAGTGCCTCTGAAATAATAAATCTAAAGACAAAATACATCTAGGCTTTTTATGTTTCTTCATGTGATTAGGAATTTTGTATCTATATGGTTGAGCGCATGTTAAACAAACACCCAATTCCTTAATGAGTTGATTGACTTGTGTTCAACTTACGAAGTCAGTAGTACTGCCTGAAATTCCCCTTGGAATCAGCCAGATGATGCCATCCAGTTGTAGGCTTAAGAAAAACATGAACTCAATACTTGAATATCTGTTCTTAGATCAATCAGGTTATAGCTGCATTAATCTGTTTTAAATCTGCACTGATTCTGATCTCTCTTCTTTTTCTCCACTGTCTACTTCTTTTCCTCTCAAGGCTACTGATACTATAAGGGTGTAGGCCTGAATAAGATTAACAGCAGTACTGAAGTGGTAATTATTTTGAGTGCTTCCTAATCCTTGTACTTTGGGGAAAAATAGGTTGATCACTACTGTCAGGATACTTGAAACTCAGTCGTGTAAGAGTGAAACCAAGATGTACTTAGATGAACTGATACTAAGGGTCTTATCCTGTAATCAGTGCTTTCTAATGTTAATACTATTTTTTCCTTCTCTAACTGAGATTATGTATGCAACAAGTGTGTTGTGTAGCATTCTTAAAGGGTAGAGCTGCCTTTGGAAGGAAGTTTCTCAACTAGGGATTCAGTCTAAAAATCTTCCTACTTGGCTGATGAGCTGGATGGAAAAAAATGACCTTTTATGTCATAAATGATATTCAGTACTCTAACGTTTAGGGCAGTGTGGTCTCCTATGTGTACAGTTCTGGACTCTGCTACCCAGTTTGTTTCCAAATCCTTGCTTTGTATGCTTGAACAGTAATTCTTCCTTATGTAGAGGAAAAACATCAGTTTATGTAATGGTACAACTGAAATCATGGAGCAACGTGTTCAAACTAATTTTTGATAATCAATCTACAATCCTTTGAGCATGTTCAATACCCTTAGTCCAGTGTTTCTGAATGGTTTGCTAAATGTCCAGGCTACTGTCCTGTCTTAGCAAAAATTGATCTTTCCTGACAAAGACTGTGCTTGTTTGGGAGTTGATGGTACACATAAAGCACAAGACACGAATGATCTGCAAGGTGAACAGACCATTGTCAGCCTTGTCATCTTCCATCCCCAGAGCAAAGCGTGCATCACTGCATAATGTTTTTTTCCTTTTTTTTGTAAGAAAAATCCAGCTGCCTTCTGACCCTTGTAGTTAATCTGGGAAAAGTTGGCAGTGTGAACTCCATCCGGGCCAGTACTCATGTTGTAGGGATGTTCCTTGCCCAAAAGAGGCATGCACAGTGGAGGAGAGACACCTGGCTAGACAGCCCATGTATAAAATTAGTTCAGCATCATTTGAGGGTGACTTGTACTATAAAGAAAAGTCTGGAGGCATTGCCACTTCACTAGCTGTCCTGTATACAAGAGAAAGCTAACTAGTGAGAAATGAAGCAGCAGTGTGGTTCTCTCCATGGAGTGCCACCATAATGCTTACTTGACAGACTTTTTAAATGAAATCATAACTGGAATTGACAAGAGTCATTACACTTTAGCAAAGTTGGGGATTTGATCTTTGTGTTTCTTAAATCTATGTAGAAGTGTAGTATCCCATAGCTTAGCACTGGAGAGAGAATTCAGTGATTTCTTTTTTCCCCCATAGAATTACAGCCTTCTGCAGACCCAACAGATAGCAGTGCATTGTCTAATTTCAGTCTCCTTCAAGCTGTCAACGTGGAAGTTGCATGTCAGGATTCTAATCCGTGCCCCCTGGTCCAGAATGAGTGTGAGTATACAAAGTAAAGACTTTAAAATAGAGTGCTGCAGGAAGTGTATTTGCTCTTGTGTGTGCATACTTGCTTTTTGATTTTTTGAGGATATCCTTTAACAGTTATGGGTCAGTCTGCCTATGCTGTCCTTAGATTAGTTTATTATTAATTAATAGGCATCTTATTCCATGACTTCAGTGGGGAACAGACTGCCACCCTCACCCCTCCTTCCTGCTACAGTCAGGTTTATTATAATAAATAATTATACAATTATATATTGCCTTAAACTTGAAACTTTAGAATTATTGTACAGTAAAGGTTTCCACGTGTTTGCGTTCTGATGAAACTCATCTTGTCATGTGCATTCATACACAAGATGAAATGGGTTTTGTCTTGAAACAGAAAATACAGCCAAGCTAGATTACTGCAGAAGGAATTTCTTATATGTTAAAACCTTAAAAGAATGTTTCTTCATTGTTGCACCGTCATCTTTGAAGTGCTGCATAATTTTCTCGCCCTGCATGCAAAACCAGAGCCAGATTATAAACAGCCTGGAACTCTACAGACTGTCTGAAGGGAATAGTTTAAAAAACACGATAGACTCAAAATTTACATAAAAAATAATATGTTCTATGTCTGCTGAAATTCCGTAGGGCTTGACTTTGGAAACTAAAGACGTTTCCTCAGTAATTCTGTGAGGAATGCAACAGCATAAGAATGATGAAGTGGCATTTCAGAATACGAAAGAAGGGGAACTCTGACACCCCTGTGCATATGGAATGTATCTTCAACA
The DNA here is from genome assembly GCF_013377495.2 of Cygnus atratus. Classification (NCBI taxonomy): domain Eukaryota; kingdom Metazoa; phylum Chordata; class Aves; order Anseriformes; family Anatidae; genus Cygnus; species Cygnus atratus. The sequence continues at coordinate 1,561,579 of NC_066369.1, forward strand.
AACTCGACCTAACAATGACAAACTCTTTCACTCTGGTTAGAAACCTCACCCTCAGTGACCTTTGTCAAGTCTGTACTGTAAAGATTTAATACCATCTTTTAGGGGTAAGAGGAGCTATTATGCCATAGTGCCCAGCCCCACTCCCCGCTCTGCTTTTCCACGAACCACCATCCCTGTTGCCCATCCATCCCATTCTGGGAAACACAGCGTCCACACATGATGCCACACCAAAATAGAACAGAACTGGAAAAATGAAGTCAGCGCTGTCTGGACAAAACTGAGGCTGCTGAGAATGGTTTACATGGGCAGAAATAAGGAACTCCACCTACATGACAGAGCAAATTTTCTACATGAAAAAAACTTGGGTTTGGCACAAATCAATTTTTTTTAACCTTGATTATAGAAAGTTTGAAGAACACTGCTCTGGAAAAACCACACTACATACGTTCTTCCACGTAACCAAAGAGATGTTCTTCCATGTAACCAAATATGCCCTTTATTTTCTTAGATGGAATGGCTTATTGCAATCAGGTGCTAAGAAACATTTGACTGTTTTCAAAGTTTGTGAATCATGACAATGTAAGTAGTGTGAAGATGATCCCCAAAATGCTCCCCAAAATAAACCAGCCTTTTATTTATTTATTTTATTATGGTGTGGCAGCTGCAGGAATATGTTGACACAAAAGCCACAGAGCTCGGGACAGCTGTGTCAGAAGCTGCTAATATGCCAGACTTAGTACAACATTGAAAGATAACTGTCTATAGAAGGGCCAGTGAGCTGAAGTGCTTTGGGGAAACAATGGTTAAAGAAAATAAATGTGTGCTAGAGGCTTCTTAAAACCCCAGTGCAATCTTACACATTGCAACAGGACTTCTCTGGAAAGCCATGAGCTATTAGCAAATTTTTTTCCACACATAATAAGGAAGTAAGGGCCAAAGTCAAATCTGTACGTTGGCATTCTGTTCTTTTTTAACCCGCAAATGCTAGGTAGATAATAAAAAGTTAAAGCAGATTTACTGTGACAGAATAGTTGTATTTATAGTTGTCCAAAGTAAAGAATTTTGGAAAGGCTGCTTGAAGTTAATGCTTTATTCTTCACAAAAATTTCGTAATGATTAGGATATATTCTGTAAACTTCCCTGCCCCTCCTTTGAGATGCTGGGGCGTGCTGTGCCAGTGGGATGCTGCTGGTCAGGACCAACTCGCATTGGTGAGTCTGATGGACGGGGTAGTTCCTGTGTACACCCTTTAAGTTTTTCTCCCCATCATTGTATATAAGGTAGTGATCTATCTCAAAGAAACAGCACCGATGAGCAGCCTCTCACATGGGGCCTGTTCCTCTGGCAACTTCTTGTGCCTGTCTTGCCTCTAGGGTAGAAGGTCGTTCCCTGAAAAGTTTTTGGGGACTTGCTTTTTTTTGAGACAAGCTCAGTAGAACTCAAAGCATGTAAAGCCCAAAATAGCCCCTGTTACAAATGCAGTTGCATTCCAGCTGGTATCTTCCTATTTGTGCCTTTTTTTTTTTTTAACTTGTCACTGGACAGAGAGCATGTTATTGTAGTTCCAAACATACTTGTACTTCAACTTACACAGCTTTCGCTGCACAATTTTTGTTGCGTGCAGTATTGACACATTTTCCAGTGCTCCTTGGAAGACCTTAGCTGCTTCTCAGAGGTTCTCAGTCCATTCCTCCAAGAGTTAAAAGGACAGCAAGGCATACTGCTTGAGGCATACTGAGGAAAGAAAGTCTGGTAAGTCTAACATTCTCTGTGAAAATCTCTTGATACTGAGCTACTTCTGAGTTTTCTGAGACTAGAGGAGAAGGAAATACGGTTTTGTGAAGATTTTAACACCATCAAGCACAGGGTAAATAAGTACTTGCTGCTACCTGAAGGATTGTTGACTATGGCTGTGTTTCCAATGGCACTTGAAAACTGGACAAGATAAGGTATGTTATAACCGAAAATCCTTGGAGAAGCTGGCAGAGTGAAATGCAGACTCAATGGAAGATACAGGAACTGTTCAGGGAGAGAGCTCCTCCCACATTTCCCATTGGGTCTCTTCAGACTATTCTAATGAACTGTTGCTCTTCATTACTAGGAAAAAGATGTAACAAATTTCACATGCACTTTTCTTTCAAATTCTGGTGAAATCTATTCAAGCGGGGGTGGAGGGTGGGGTGGTGTATCAGCATACTAGCCATTTAGGAAAATTTGCACTGATAGCATACTGATTATGCCCTTTTTTGCCACTTGGGGTCATCTTTCCTAAGTCATCTGAAAGAGCAAACATTCTGTTGAAGGATTAATGTTGTAGAGATGTCTCATGGAGCATAGATTGCTTACACAGTTTTAATATAGCTGTACAAAGAGTAAAGGAGGAGTAGATGTGTTTGTGGTTCTACTCCTGTGGCAACAGCTGAAGCTGACATATGATGGTATGGTTGCAACCTTGATGCTTAATGGAAGCAAAAGAACCCATGAATAGAGTGGAAAGATGGAAAATAAGACTATCAGTTCTATGGAGATATGTATTTGATGTGAATGGATAGTAAAGTATGAAGGCAGCAGAGGGAAAACCTTTTATGTTAATCAAGAATGTACTCTTTTAATTAAATTAAACAAACAAACAAAAAAAAGCAAACAAAAAAACACTTTTTTTCCTGAAATAAGGACTACTTATTGGAGTAGATTTTAAAATCTCCCTTGTCATTCTAGGTCATTTATTACACTAGATTTTTAATTGAGTTATATGATTACTGAAGAGCTAATTAAAAAAATAATGAATGAGATCTCGTTGGGAGAATGTCTCTATTCAGAGGAAGGAGATTTTTAATTACACCACTCTTTTGATGAAATAGTTTTGTGAATATAATACTACTTTGCTATTTAAATATGACCTGAAGTAATATGGTAAAAAATATGAAAATAAAAATAGAAGAAAAGGCATTGTAGAGACTTACCGAGATCTTTAACTGTGAATGTTCTTTGAGTTCAGATTAATAACTTCATTGCTAGTTAATAAGTCAATAAAAATGTGTCTATGTAATGGCAAGTAGGTGCACGGAGTCATTCAGAACAGTGCTAGCAAATGCTCTGGAAGTTATTGATCTAATTATGGTGACCAAGGGAAGCTGTAGAGAATAAAAAAAAAAATGCTGCCATGCTATCAGTATATTCCTAGTTGTTGACTAAGGGATATATATTTATTCTGGTGCTTTATTTTTGTTTAAATGAGATCCTAACAAGTTGTTAGGATCTCATTTGCAGAAAAGGTAAGTGCTTCTTTGGGGAAGAACATGTCGTGGAAATGAGTAGGAGATGGATGGGAGGAATTGAAACAACAATGGAGCTGGGGGGGAGTAAGGAATAGAAAAGTTGTTAACATCTCATAGGAACAAATCACTGAAGTATGTCACTAATAGGGCACACATTTTTACAAGAGAAACAGGCATAATCCCTGCAACTGGATTTACAAATAGTACCTGGCTATTAAAGCCCTGGAGGCAGTCAATAAGGTTGTGTCTTTATTCCCAGGTAATGGCAGGTTTTACTGAAAGAAATCACCCCTGAAGCAAATCTTCCTTTGAAATTGCCTAATTCACTTGCAGTTAGAGGCTGGGGAACTGCAGGAAAAGTCGTTCCTTCTGGGTCCTTGTGGAGATACTGACATGGGCTGGGTTAGAGCCCTTGCCAGAAGAAACAAAACAATCTGGGTGGTGGGAACGTATCCCACCATAGGGTGGAAGGCAGAGGAGATTTGCAGCACGTCTTTCCTGGTCATTATACCCTGAGCTTTGTAAGTGTCCCACTGTAAAGCACTGGAGGACACACAGCAACAAATATGGGAAGGGCAGCTTTCTGTGAGTCTCTCTGTTCAGGGTGTGGGTGAACAGCATGAGAGAGAGAGTATGGCATGGTGAATAACACCACACCAAATGGTTTTGGAAAGATTTTCAGCTGGCCAATTCCTGTTTCTGTCCTGTCTAACAGATCGTCCTTTGTGTTTGAACAAACAAAAAATAAAATCAACAACAACAAACCACCACACCAGGACTTCTCTCTCTCGGTAACGAACCTAGGTGATAGAAAGCACAGTTACATGTATGTGGCTAAATGCTGAGGAACTGCAGTTACTGAATTGACTCTCAAGTCCTCTCAAAAGCCCACGTTCCTGTGTATTATAAAGTTATAATATTGTGTAGCAATTACTACTAACCTGGAAAACAATTAGCATTGCAAAACTGAACCAAGAAGGACACATTTCATAGCGGTTCATTCTCGCTCCCTCTATGTAGGAAGTTTGTCCTGAGTTGCCACATGGACAATGATCCAAGTTAAGCTTATAATCGCGTTCTTATCATTACATGCCTCTCAGCAGCAGCCTTCTCACAATGAAAAGCTGAGTCCGCTAGAAACAGGTTAGCTAAGCTGTCTGCTGCTATTTGTCATGTGTTTATGAAGTCTTGTAAAGTTCATTTTAAGTGACGGCAGTAATTTTATCATCTGTAATGTTAGGACTAGCAGAAAACTAGCATCACAACATCAGCCTTCATTCACTCACATGAAGAATTTGGTTTTAAAGCAGTATTATGGTAGTGGCTTGTTACAGTATGCAGTGTCACACGTTCACTTGTATAGGAAGGGTACACAAGTATATACCGTGGATACCCTTTTCCACAATAGATGTCAAGGAGCAAATCAGCAGATGGGAATTAGGATTGTCAGTAGGAACACTTGGTGACAGAAACCTGCTTATGAGATAAGCCAGGGAAGGCAGGTACGTAGGAAAACCTTCTATTTCTCCCATTGATTCTCTGGATTGCTGGCTCTGTCTTCAATTTTTACAGTGCTAAAGCTGGCCATGTGTGCTGTAGATGGGACCTAGTATTTCTCCCTAGTGACAATACCTCTACTCAACAACTTTTTTCCACCCTGATACTGTGACAAAGTTGAATCTCTGCATAAAGCAGTTCACCTGGGCTGTATACACTGATCCAAGGAATAACACTTGCAGATATTTTTTTTGGGGGGAAAAAATCACCAAAGCCCAATTCTTAACTGTCTCCACAAACAGCAATAAAACTTTTAAAATTGGATCTGTAGACCCTGTGACTCTGGTTACTTAGCATTGATAAGGCAATAAAGTACTGTAGCTAGGGAGCAGAAGCACCACAGGTTTCCAAAACTTGTGCAGCAGGGGTCGTTCTTAATGCTGTTTAAGGCGCTGTTTACATATCTATGGGTGTTCTTTCTTTCAATAAAAACAACCTTCATATTCAGAACAAAAGAAAAATCTCCCAAGTAATGAAGCATGATCTATAATTTTTCTATGTAGATGACAATAATCAAATGCATGATATAGCTTATTGAATGCTATTCAGTTTTCTATGGGCTTTAATTTTCTTACGAACTTTCCCCTTTACTGAGCTTTGCACTGAATGAAACCACTGAAGTAGAACAGCAGAGGCAAGGGGAGTAATGGTGACAACTTTGGAATGCTTTTAAATGTACTCCCACACACTCTTCGTATTTTTGATTGCTGGTGTAAGATTCCTCCTCCTTACAAGGTTTGTGCATTAGCAGAAAATGCATCAAGCAGTTATTGCACAATATTAAGTAAACAATTTTTTCCCACCCTGTGAAAAACAGAAGTCAAGGACAAAGAAAATGACCATAAATCACACTGGCATATTCACAGGACTCTTAATTCATACAAAGAAGTATCTATCATATAGTAAGGATGACAAATATCAAATACAATTCTGCAAAAATTGATAGGTTGGGATACTCATGGGTTATTATCATAAACACAATGGATATTCTCTTTAAAGGCACATATAAAGTTTTGAGATACACAGCCAAGTAGTGTAAACTGTAAGATTCATTTTTTCCCATTCCTTTTTTTTTTGCTGTTTCTTTCCTGTTTTGGTGCCTATCCCCACCATTAGCAGCATCAAGAGGTATCAAATTGCAGCAGTTCTTATCTATGGGCCATGCCCCATACTGCCTTGAATAAACACAAATACCGCAACTGCTATAGGCAACGGTGTGGGAATCCCTAAACAGACATCCAGACGGGTGGGTGTCCAATATACTTTCCATTAGAATGAGAAATTTATACTGAATAATCACTCAAACAAGCAACTTGGAAAAAGGCAGGAGCAACAGCAAACCAGGAACAACTTGGAACTCTTCAAAACCTTTTATCAGTTCATGAAGTATGTCTTCTATTTTTATCCTTACAGATATGTGCCCTGATGGTCTATTTCACCTGGTCCTGTTTAGACTTCCAACAACTTTTCTAAACTGCTGTCACAAGATACGTTTCCTAAACATCTTTTTAACTTTAGTTCTTGAATGAATATTGTACTTCCTTAAAAAAAAAAGGCAAAAGAAAATCCTGTTTTCCCAGTCACCTTTATTTCACTAGAGTATAAATTAATAAAGTATAAATTAGTATCATAAATACAGATATCACCAGTACAAAAATTAGATTGACATTCATAAAATAAATACTAAAATAGTCATAGCAAAAGGTACCTCCGAAACCTATCACCAACATGATTTAATCTATACTGTACCACAGAACCTACTGATTCACTGTTTAATACAAAATAAAATTAAAAATGCAGTAAATACTGCTACCTACTCAGTGTTTGCCTGAGGTGAGTTATTATTGCCTCAAACTGCAAAATATTTATCCTAACACTTGCTTGGAACCATCAGACTACGCTCTTTGTACAAGTATAGGTGTAATCCAGATACACTTTCCGTATGGTTAGCAGCTATTTACTTCAAGAGCGTTCATTAAAGTCACCAATACACTAGTTTCAGTTTGTTTACCACTGATTGCATATATGAATAGATAAATAGACCAAGCCAATTTTATCCAAGAAGTGCAGAAATGATAGTAGCATCTTTGTCCCATCTGAACTAACAGACCATTTCACCAGTTAATAATGTTGTAAGAAAGTCAGATAAACAGAGGTTTTTGTTTCACAGAAACAGAAAATTGTTCCTTTTAGTTAGTAAAGGAAACGTATTTTTCAAAAGTAGTGTTTTTTCCCATCACAAGTACCGTAAGTTGTCTGGCTCAGTAAGGCTTATACTTTAGAATACCTGGCCAAATCAAAGACTCATTTGATTTTAGCTGAGAATCCTGTTTCAAACAGGACAATACAAGGTGCTTGGGAAGAGTATATGTGCAGGGTAATCATACTGTAACAGATCAGAATACTCTTCCAGCCTCCAGCCACTAGTGACACAAGGGCTTCCTGGTATCTGGGGATTTTTCATCTGTGACTGTCTAATGGATGTTCAAATCCACATAAGGTTTTGGCTTCAAAACTCCTGTACCAGAGAGGCTAAAGGTTTCACCCAATTCACTTCTTTTTTTTTTGCTTTGGAACTGCCATGAGTATCCACAGTAGTTTTTCCTTAGATACCATTAAACGGTTCTTTTTCTCTTGCAGCTTTTGCTTTTTTGCGTTTACACAGGATCACTGATAGAACAATGGCAAGAGTGATGACTGCAATTGCTATCACTGCTATGATGATAAAGACTTCTGCTCCATATTCTGTAGGATAGGGAAAAAAATCCAAGGTTCAGTTATCAGAGGTATAATGTCACAATACAAATTCTTAGAACCCACCCGACTGAACTCAAAAACTGCTTTCTGTATTTAACAGCATCACAGAATTAGAACGATCACCTCAGCGTGAACTAAATTCATTTTAAAACGGAATTGTTGAACTCATGTAAAACTTTATTTCACACGGTCCACAATAGGGTTTTAAACTAGATAGTACACTAAAATACCATGTTACCACTTCAAGACTAGGCCAAGCACCTCCCAAACCCCTGCATTAATTCTGTGAAACTAAGTCCAAGTGGATTTTTTTTTCTAGGCTAGAAGCTAGAAAACACCAATAGAAGAGATTTTTATTCAAATTTACTAGAATTCAAAACTATTGTGATATATGAAAGTATACATCTAGGTAAGAAAGTTAATTAGAGACAGCCAGTTCTGGGAGAGGTTTTCTACTTTTTTTTTTTTTCCCCTACAGATGAGATAGTCTCATCTGATATAGTAATGTGATACTATTTAATAAATAATCATGGCTTTATACTGAAGAAAGTTGTTTTCCAAATTGTTTGTTTGGAATTAAACTGGCTGATTCACTGACCACTCACTAACTTATTTACCAGCAAAGAAGTCAGTTTGTCGGCTGACATGGCATTGTAACAGTAAAGAAAGTCTCTCATCTGCTTTTGAGATAGTAACTAAAGTTTAGTTCAAACCGCAAGTCAACAGAAATGCCTGTTATGCAGGTTTCCAGCACTCCTATTCTGGATTGCTAATCAATCACTTATTATGGGACCCAGTACTGGAAGGATCTGAGGCAAACAATGGAACAACAACACAAAGATGAAGGCCAGTGATGAGATCTGAAACATCAGTGGCCAGCCATCAACTCAAACAATTTAAAACTAAATCAAAGCAGTTTAGCCAAACCCTGAAACCAACTCTATCCAGCTGAAGATGCTGGACTCTTTCTTCCTTAATGGCGTTCTTCCCATGAGTTTCCACATTTGTCTGTGTCCCCTTGCTTACAGAGCAAGTAGTTTATTCTACAACTTAGGCATCACACTTTAAGGACGTACGAAATATATTCAAAAATCAAAGCACTTTTTTCTTGCAATGCTAAAGACAGCATGACATAATTCACGAGATACATACCATCTAAGATAGTTCTTCCCACACTGGTACAAAGCACTATGCTTTCTTGACCAGTACGGTCTTCTCTGCGAGAGGGAATGATTGCCTGTATGTAGAAGCAGTAGTTGTTTTTGTTGTCAACGCTTATTTCGAAAGTATTGCTTTTTGTAGTTGCATCTTTCTGTAAAGAAAAAAAAATCAGGAAGATATTCTCTGCAAAAATGCTAGCTCTTTAAGGTGGTACAGAAATTATGCAGCGTTCTATAGCTACGGAATATGTAAAAACTAGAGCAATACCTTACCTTTCCAGAACTTTGATCTTTCCAGTAATAGAGTTTGTATTCCAGGTCATGTTTGAAAATATCTCGAATACTTTGAAAGCTTCCATTAGGAAACATATATGGTGTAAGTGGATCTTGGAACACAATATTCAGTTTGGAATCCTTCTGTGTGTAATGCTGGATCTCTGGTTTTCCAAGAACAGCTAAAAAAGCATTTTTAGGATTAAAACACTAGTATTATCTTCCCCCCCCCCCCCCAATGTCAGCTGTTCTATGGTTTTATTGTTTTCTATATAATATGCTCTTTTTCTCTTCCTCCCTCTAATTCCTTCCCTCCTCAAATGAATTATAAGTTTACTGAGCCAAGGCAGTACAGGATTATTAACAAGTATCTGTATCTAGTACACAATGGTAATAAAATGTTCAATTTACTGCAGTGAGAAACAAGTGGTAAATAAAATCTTAGACACTGCCCTGCAACAGGGAAATCTTTACACCTGTATGTTTTCTTCTAAAATATCAGTAGGGCTACTAAAAGAATCTATAGGAAAAATCTTTAGGCCAAATACAAACCTTAAGTCAGTGGAAATCATTTTGAAATGAAGTTTATGATAAGATTTAATTGGCAATCCTACTTACTCTGATTATAAGGTGTGAATTTTTCAGAGCTTGCAAAAGGTGGTTCTTCAAAGTTATCCATCCCTGCGGATTGTACAGACAATATATGTGCTGTATAGGTCTCTTTCACATTCCTGAGTGCATCAGTAACATCACACTCTGTTTCCGTGGTCAGTGTGCATTTTTTTTTTGTGTCAGATGTCTGTCTGAAAAGAGTAAGAACAAAGTGTCAACTCTTCCCAAGCAGGCTTTTACAAGCTATTTATATATGTTAAAAACATTTTTCCCCTCAGACTGTATAGATTTCCCTCAGTCAGTGGAACAACCTTTCAGGTATAGGCTGAAAAGTAGAAGAAAAACCAAACCAAACCTGACCACTGTTCTGTACAGGTATATTTCACAACTCAAAAGTAGAATCAAGTAAAATATGAGCAATAGTAATTACAGTAAGATGTCATTGGATACACATATAAATTAACAATATGAACTTATATGAATTGAACTGAAACCATAAGCAGTTCTTATTTTGTTTTTCCTTCTGTTGACTTATGAAAAAAAATATGTGTAAATCACTTAGAAAGCATTCTCCCTGATCACTGATGCATCTGAAAACTATTGCCTTTAGAAACATTAGTTGTACTAGGAAGCTGCCACGTAAATTAATCGTTTACAACGTCTCCTCATATATGTCACTTGTGTTTGCATCTATGCAGGTAGAAATGTCACTAAGAACTTGACACTAGCAGCAATTTTAATTGCAGAATTGCATTATAGAAACAAGAAAAAATATTGACAAAAAACATGACCCATTAATTCTCTTGGTTTTTAAAGGGCTGAGGGTGGGTCCACTTTCTTGAGAAATAATGAATAAACTGGTAAAATAAGTGTTAATGGCTCACTTTGCATCCTCACAAGAAGGGACAGAAAAACAGTTTTGATATTACTGCTTCAATTCTTTTCCTTGTTTTTGCTGGTGAATTAAGGAAAAGAAAAATTGTGTAAACTTAGCTGAAAGAGAAAGCATGGTGACTGGAAATTAACAAATGAGTTTTCCTCCAAGTAGGTCAAACTTTATTTAAGAGTTGCCAGAAATCCCTTCCCACTTCACTAGATTTCTTATGTCACAGATCTATTTGTTTTAGTATCCTTCCTTTGAAATAGGACAGAATAGATTTGATCTTGTTGATCAATCAAATGTACTTTCGTAAGAGTACATGGAAGAGAAAGAAAACATTTAAGTGCATTTCATCCATGGGAACACCTTGTCTGAAGAAGTGCCTCTGTATCAGAACTACACTTGATTCTACACTGAATCTTGGGCAAACAGACTTCAGTATTTCACAAGCAAAAATGTCTGGAAATAAACTCCAGATTCACAAAACATTTCAAAGTGCACAGTGCTAGATAAGGCTCTGTGTCCTTTTGATGTCTTTTTGTAGAATCACACTGCTAAGGTAAGTTGTGCCATTCTGCTAAGTATGTGCTTTTAAGTCTATTCCTTTTATCACTCCCTTAGATTAAAGAACAAAAGAGCACATGAGACCACTGCACTGGTATTTCATCCATTAGTCATGAGAGCTCTCATTTCTAGGCAACTTTTATACACAGAAGAAGCTACAGCATCATATTTTCATTAATATGTGGGAGAGCTGATGATGTGTTTTCCCTTCAGGGCACGTTTAATAATGGTCTATGAATTAATATGGGAGCTAAGAACCATACACATTTATTACTGAACTTCACAGAAGTTCTTGTGCAGTATTAAAAGAGGTGTTAGACACTTCACATAAGCTGATTGTTTTTTATGTCCACAGTATTTTATAGCTTCTATGAAACATTACGACAGGGGAAGTCTTGACAAAGGGGGTTTTTAGTATTACCCAGCAAGATTAATTATACATTTATAGTGATTCACTGATTAGAATAAAATTCAGACTCATATTTATCAGACACCTCCCAAGACTGAAGAACAAAGACTTGGTCCAGACACCTTGAAAGACATAAAAAAGTGAAATTCTCTCTAATACATGGTATGTCACATTGAGTGTCAACTTCTTCTGAGTATCCTGCCCTACATCTCCAGTGCAGCTGGCCCACATCAAACCTCAGAATTGAAATACTGACCTAAAGCTCAACTTATCATTTCTGAAGTGGGCAAAGCCAGAAACCTGAATCAGATATTGTTATAGTTGGATATAAAGAAGTATTAACAGCTGGGTTGGCAGTTTTCCTAGACCCCTTGCCTGAGCTCTTTTCCTGTTACATTCGGTCTCAAAAATAATCAAACGCTCTGTCTGCGTCTTCTCTAGTTGCCATTAAGGTACATGCCATGGTGTTATTTACTTACCCATGTATTTCTACTGTATAGAAGTAGCCTGACGGTTTTGGTTCCCACTGTAGTATCGTTTTAAAATTGATTGAAGACCAAGTTACATTAACTGCTGTTGGTAGTTCTGTGTTACCTTTAAAAACAGAAAAGAGCATCATCAGTTGCACTGTAGGTAATTCCTGTCTCCCTGCATTCACTGCTTTGTTAAATGAGGCAGTTGCTGTTAATTGCTTAAAAGAGAGGTTATTTTGGGCAAAAAGGCTCGGTCCTGCCCTTTGGGCTCATGCTTCACTCCATGAAGGAATGTGTCCTGGCAGAGGTGAGAAATACGAGAACAAAATTATTTTCTTTCCTGGTTCCTCTAACTCCCAGGTTGCTGAGGTAACTTATTCGGAGTCTTGTCTAAGGCTGCCTCTACTTTTTGGTCCAAGACCCCCCGAGAACTTACAAAATCTCGGACGCTTGTGGCAAAGTCCAAGAACCAAGCAAATATAGTGTAGTTCAAAATCACCCCAGCTGTATCTTCTGCAGGAAACACGAGCCCTGCTCCCCCTTTGATTTACCTGGGGAAGCCAAACCCTTCATTTACTTGGAGAAGACAAGCCCTTATACTCAGGGAAGGCGGACAAAGCCCTCCTGGGGCAGCGGCCGCCCGCACCCCGCGCCCCCCGGCCTGCCCCTGCCGAGCAGGCCGCCGCCGCTTCGGGGAAGAGCGGCGTGGGGCAGCGGGCCGGGAAGCCCCGAGCCGCGGGAAGCGCCGCGACCTCCGCGACCCCGGGCGGCCGGCGCTGCGCTTGGCGACACCCTCGTCACCTCCCGCAGCCCGCTCTGCCCCCCGCAAGCTCAGCCCTGGGGCCGAGGCGAACAGACCTCACTCCCGCCCCAGCGCCCCCCGGTACCCAAAGGGCTCCCCTCAGAAGAAGCCGGCCCGAGGCCACCCCAGCGCTCCGCAGCCGCAGCGGGGACGGGGACGGAGCCCCCGCAGTCGCGGGGCGGCTCTCCCCGGGGGGGCCGCCCTCTCAGAGGGTCCGAGCCCCGCGCCCTCCGTCCGCTGATACCCACCGGCGGCGGCCAGGCGCCACAGCAGGGCGCCGAGCAGCAGAGCCCGGGATCCGGCGTGGGCGCGCAGCATCTTCGTGGGGCGGATCGGCGGTGAGCTGCGACGGGGCGGGAAGCGCGGGCTTATATCTGCCGGGACAGAGGCGGGGACTGCGGGCGCCTCGCCCGCGGGGCAGCCGGTGGGAGCGGCGGAGGCCGGGAGCGCGGGGGACGGGAGCGGCGGGGCGCGGGGCAGCGGAGGAGGAGCGGGGTGCCCGTTGCTCCCCGGTGTCGCCGCTGCCGGGCCGCGGGACGCGGCGGGCGCTGCTGGGGCCGGGCGGCACGTTCCGGATGGCCGGGGGCGTGTGCCAGCCCTCGCCTCGCCGCACCGGAGGGCCGCGCTGTGACGCTGCGCCTCGGTTCTCTCTCCCTGTCCTCACGCCTGAGCGACGCGTGCCAGGGCTCACCTGTCCGCACAGGCGCCAGGCGAAGTTTCGGGATCTCTCCCTCACCTCCCTCATAAATCGGGGACCTGTTGACCCTTCCCCTACCGGGCTCTGTTGGAAGGCTCCACGGGCAGCGGAGGATCCCGCTCCGAGGGGCTCTGCGAAGCCCCCTGCCCGCGGGCCTCACGCCTCGGCGCAGCCTCGGGGCCCTGGAGGGAGCTGCGACCGCGCCGAGCGCCCGGCCTGTAGGGGGCGGAACGCGCTGTGCCTCCCGCCCCAAACGGGATCCCAGGCCGTAGGTGAGTCCTGCGGTGTTAACCCGGCATTTCCTCGGGTTTCGGTGCCTTTACAAAGACTTATACTTGGAAAGTGTGGGTAGGAGAAGACTAATAGGGAAGCTTCGCATTTAGTTGTCTTTCATGCTTGGTGCACACTTAGATACAAGCAAGTGGTTGTGTCCCAGTAAAACACGTATGGACCAAACTACATCAACTTCACAGCCTGCATCACATGGCGTGTTTCAAGGTGTGCCTAAAGCCAGGGGTTTTTAAATTATCAGCATACCTTCGTGAAAATCCACCTGTACACCTGACTCTCCTCCCTTGGTTTTTCTTACCAAATTTCAGCGCTGTCTCCGTGCAGCTGTATGCCAGCATGACGTCAGCCCAAAGGCTCGCATGCCTTTAGCTATGTGTAGAATCCTGATCTCATGTGACTAGATTTTCAAGATTGTGATCTTACAAAATCATAGTTGATTTCCAAAGGTCTTCACAGAGATGACACTCATTTTCTTAAAGAAAAGAGGTTTTATATAAAACCGTAAATCACCTTTAAGCTCTAATTCCAGTTAAATTTCCTGGCAGTTTAGTCACAAAAGATGGAGAGCAGGCCAGCTGTGTTATGGAGACGGTCTCAATATCCTCTCCTCACTGCCATCTCCTCTGTTGTGACCTCCCATACCTGAGATAGGCGAGGAACCTTCCAGACTGTCTGGAATAACCACCTCGACCAGTGTTACCTTGTTCCAGATTCCAGGAAGATATCCATCCCCTGTTGAGTAGTGCGAGGCTTTTAGAGGCTGTTGGGCACTGCAGGACGAGGGGAGCAGGCTGCCAGTTCACCAGGGCGCTGGGAAGCAGGGCCTGAATGGAAGGGCCTGTATGGATCTAGCAGGGAAGGTCGGGTGTGAGGCTGGAGGAAGCAGTGAAACTTTGCGTGGCGAGGGAAGGAAGTCGGAGGGAAAATTTGATAGCTGTGGGAGGAAGGCAGCGTGCTCCAGGGACAGTGGCCGTATGAAGTCAGCAGGGGAAAGGGATGACAGAGAAGGGAGAAGCACAGAGGCGAGGAAAGCCGCTGCTGCCGCCTCTGCTTTCTTCCTCCTCTTCCATCAAGTCTTGGTGCAGATTTGATAAGAAGGGTAAGAGTTACCGTGCTGCCCAACTCCAGGCACCAAACCGTGGGAGGTAAGGGGAGCCCGGCGCTGCCTGACAAGGGGTAATGCCTCTGAGCCGGGAGCCTGCTCAGCAGCTGGTAACTTAGCTGGTGACTGGTGACACTCTGGGTCACATTTCCTGTCCGCTTTAATGGTATTTCAACAGCTTGTTTAAGACAGAAAAATTCCCCTTATTTTAAAGATGTGTTGCTGCATGCAGGCAAGCATTATGCTGATTTAGACGTCCAGCAATTTCTATAGAAATTTAGAATTTGGCTTCCACAGTGGAATGTCAAAATGTAAGCATCTAGTGTGTATATGTCTATAGCTGATTTAGTCATCCTCTGCTCATTTTAGAGTCAGCAGAGAAAAATTTCTCTCCTAAGGTGAAGTCCATATTTTCCTAGTACAGGCATCTAAAGCAAATCAGATCAGTCCACTTAATATTGAAATAAACGGGAGATTTCTGTTGGCAGAGCCCACGATCTTGACTTTACTGAAAGTGTGGGAAACGTACAAGAGCACAAGCTTGGCTGCACGCCTTAGGCTAAGGAGATGACCTTTTCCACTCTGTGTGTCCCTCTGATGAGCTTAGTGGAATCAAGGTTATTCACCATTGGGAAAGTTTGTTGGATTAGGAGCAGACCACAGATTTTCATTCTTTGATATGAACCAAAACCACATATAGCTTATGCGAAAGGTGAGGAGAAAAGGGGAACTAAATCTGCAAAACTCCTGGTTTCTGGAAAGAGATGCATGTATTTATTTATTTTTGTTGTATGATCTACTAGGACTCTAACCCTAAACTGGTTAGCTTAGAGATAGCTAAGAAATACTTTATTGCTTAGCAAAGCAATTTCAACATCATACATTTTGTGTACTGTCATATATAATTATTGACATTGAAGTAGAATGCCTCAGATAACATCAGTAAAAGATCAGTTTCCCTATGCTGATAGTTTTGCAACATTTTAGGTAAGATTTTGTAATACTTATTAAAGTTCTGAAATTTTGTAATGCTATAGAACATTCATCATTCCATGCTAACATGAAACTCAGCAACGTTGTCATGCCCAGTAGTGAAAAATTTACTTGTGTGAGTAAGATTTGAAATCCCTGGGAGCTTTTTTGAAAATGAAATTTCTCATGATATTTGCTCCATTCACTTGGCTTTTTAGATCTGTCTTTAATGTGTCTCAGCAATGCATATTACTGGCTAATTAATTTACATATACAATTAAATATATTTATTTAGATAAAACAGAAATTTAGGGAGCATTCACTGACTTTGGTACCTTCTTCTATAAATACCTGAACATTTATATTGCAGAGCTGCTCAATCAAGTACAGTACTGGAAAGGCATACACAGACTTACAAATACTGCTGTCTTTTAAACATTATGATTTAGCAGTACTATAATTAATGTATTTGGTAAGTGGAAATACTTGCCAGTTACAATACGTTTGCTTTTATGGTAGTAAATAGGCTGTGAAATTCAATAACATACACTGTATATACCCAGCATAGTTCTTTGTTGTTCTTTCAGTCTTTTCCAGTTCCAACCAAATTTCTAAAAGGAAAAGACCATTCAAAAATCTTGAAATGAGAGCAAGTTTACATCAACACTGCTTTTTCCTCTGCATGTAAATACCTCAAAATGATCAATTAACTTAGCTTATTTACATGTTGTGAGTTGTATTCCAACCATTTTATACACTGGAAGGAAACTGTATTTACCCAGCTTTCCTATGGACGTGCTGAAAACCTGTGGTGAAGTCAGGAATGTACAATGTCTTCATTTTATACTGATTTCTGCGGTTTGTGCCACAATCACAGGCTTGTGCTTCCTTTTTTTATTTTTTATTTTTAATTAAGCAAAGAAAAAACATATCTGTGGAATGTCTCTAGTGAAGATAAAGGAAAAATACAGAAAATTGATATCAGGATTTAGATACTTCATATCTGTCTAAAGGCTAAGTAACTGATTTGTGTGAAGGACCTGCACCAGGGTAGCGTGGGCGGCCGTGAGCCCAAGCGTGGGAGCCAGTGGGGTCGGGCACTGGTCAGCAGTTGCTCCGGTTGCTGAGCTGCTCTGCAGCGCTCCGACTGCTGCTGGCCTGCTTACGTAGCTGCTGAGCAGTGTGATGGATGAGGTGTGGTGAAGGAGCTAAGCTGATATCAACAAAACAGGTATTTTACCAAGTGAGATCCCACGTACAATAGGAATTACTGGTCGATATTAGAATTCCTGAAGCAAATCTTTTAGGGGTTTCTCATACTGTGCTTTTAAATTTTGTTTCATTATCACGTTTATTGTACACACATTCTCTCACTTACACTGATATATGAAAACCAGAAAACTAGCAGAAGAACAAAGCTTGTGGGAGCTTTTGGGTCTGCGCAGGCTCTGGGATCTGGTGGTGTGGAACCGTGCCTGCTGGGGAGCCCTGCCGGGGGGAGGCTGTGAGCTGTGTGCATGCTGGAAATCCTGTGGACATGTCTTTGGTGTTAACTCCAATTTACTGACTGCTTTCCTGTTTCCTGCTCATGGAATGGTGTGGGATGCATTTATCATCCTTTCCAGAAATTGTTTCACAGCATTATTTCTTGAAGAGGAAGCCGAGATACAGATTTGTGTACATTTAATTTTTGTTGTCTTTGGGGATGCTTTGCAGTAAAAGAGATTGTCTAAATGAAAATTTAAACTATTCTTTGCTTAGTTTGATGCATGGAAGTCTTCTCAGCATCTGTTCTTCTGTGCATCTGAGTGACTATGGCAATGCCAAAGGTGTGTTCTCAGGAGCAGTAAGGTGCTGGTGTGACGCTGCACACAGCTGTGTTTGTTTATGGCACTACTGCCAGAGGGTGAGCAATTTAATGTCACTGAAGCACAACAGAAACTGTTGAGACAGAGAAAAGCACTGAATTGTATCAATTCCTTCTGTGCCTAGATGTTTTTGGTTAGCTTAACCAAACTGTTAGGAGGTTGCACTATTGTTCAGCACTGCAATTCTGTCTGTCTTCCCTTTGCTCCTGTGTTCCACCACAGTTGTGGAGAACTCTTAGAGTAATTCCCTTACCCCAGAATATCTTAATTACATTAATTAATCTTGCAGTTCTTTTGCATCTCTCTTGTAAGATTTTATTTTCCAAATGATGATAGATGTGACGCAGGTGCAACTCCCAGACCTTATTTACGTATGTTTTCTTTTCATGCCTGAGTTCATGAGGAAGGGATACTCATTGGCAAAGCCAGTACGCCTAATCCCAGCTAGCTTGCTTTTGCAAATTTCATCACCAGTGACAACAGTAGAGGTACTCCTGTTACATTTCAATATATGCGAGGTCAAATTAAGGTTTAACATTCTTTCACCTAGGCCAGTATACATTCTTCATGCATGGGTCAAAAAAACAAAAAATCATTTTTTCTCCCTGCAATTTATTTTGGGTTTGGTTTCCAAACATAAGTGGCCAAACTGGGGAAAAAAAAAAAAAGGGAGCAACTTCAGTATTAAGTGACAAGGTTCCTGTTTAACAGAAGGCATGTCCACTAATGAATCTATTTTCATGTTAAATCCAGTCTCAGCTCATGACTTTTTAATGAAGTAACTGGAATAAATTAATTCTACTAAGCAGTTATTTATAGCTGCTAGTGGAAATCATTTCCTTTCCCAACCTATTCATTAAAAAAAATGGGACTTTTTATATTAGATGTGGCATACGCAACTTCTCCATGAAGAAAATGGAAGTCAAGTTCTGTGCTCTAAAAATATTGTTGTGAACATGCCTTCGAGGTCAGGCAAGCTTCAGTTTGAACAAGTGTGGTTCCCAGTCTGTCATTACATGCATTCTTAAGAACTGTGGGAGATGAAAAGGTAAACTGAACCTTGTTTGATTTGGCTGTTCTAATGTTTAATGCTATTGTATTGCTCTCTTTTCGAGTTACTTGCTAGGAACAAAAGACATCTGTACGGAAAGTACCCTGCAAAATTAAAGTGATAGTTTCTTTAATATGCTGTATCTCTGTTCTTTGACATTACAGTACTCTGTTGATGCTTCCTTTACTGCTGATTTGGGGGTGAATAGATTAAAGATAATTAGAGAATGGATCATCTTAGCTATTACAGGAGACTAATTCTGGATTTGATAATCAGACAGAATTAGCCTGCTGCACCAGTGTAACTCCCACTGGTAGCTTGTCCCTTCTACAGTTCAGGGCATTTCCTTCTGAAATGATTTCTCCACTTCCCAAGTCTGCTTTTCTGTCTCACACCCAAGGAGAGTCAATGAGATTATCAAACATAGATTTGACTTTTTAAGATGTATCCCAAGTTCCTGTTTAGCCCAGGAGTATATAGACAACTTTTTCACTATCATGTATTTGAATTACAGTCTGTGCACTAATGATGACATTAGGTAGACACACTTTTCTTCCCCAGGTATCAGACTGTAGATTGCTGTGTCCTGTCAGTCATCTTTCTATTTACTTTCATATATTTTCTGTATACTTTCTATACTTTCATCAAAAAACTGCATTTGTCTCCTTCTTGTAAAACATTAGGTAAGTTTGTATGGTACTATAGGTTACTATGAGACCCAGCACTGATTGCTACCTTGGTCAGAGGTAGTCCTTGAAGTTTTGAAAGCTTTCTGCACAGTGGAAAATGGCTGATTTGTAATGATTGCCACAGTACAATCTTTGTTTTGCACTTTCTAAGTTTGTATTGCAGTTAACTTAGCTAATTTAGTATATTTTTGTTATCACTGGAATTTAATATCCTTATGTTTCTTGTTTCCTCAGAAAACAAATCATGCCAGTGGTAGTTAGAAATGTACTTATAATGTAAGTTACCCTATGTGATTAAAAAAGGGTTTTGGTTAGAGATTTTGGAAATAAATAACAGTATTTTTTCAGAAAAATACAACTGAAGTATTCTTATTGTTATCTTCACATTCACCTTCTTATTCATCTTCTTACCTTTTTCTTTAATAAAATCCTAATGGAAAGAACAATACCCAAATACTAGGCATATCTATTTAATGTGACATAATTGCTTACGATTTACTGAATAATTAAATATTATTGTAAAGAAACATTATTTTAAAATGATACAAAACCAATGTAGATTAGGCATACTATTTAGTGAAATAAATGCACTTGTCCCTCAGAGTCAGATTGGAAACCTTCTTAAAATAGGAACAAAAAAAATAGTGTTAAAAAACTTAAATGGTTAATGGTGCACCATTGGTTTGAGCTCAGAAGTCATCATCATGACAAGAGTGAAGTCTACCTTCCAGATCTTCTGAAAGATGTGGAAAGAAGTGAAGAAAAAAAAAAGGAGAAAGAAAGAATGAAAGAAGGATTTGAATTCTCTGGTGTCAATTAGTATTGACAGAATACTGGCAGAGACCATATCACCTATCAGATGTTCTCTGCTCCTTCAGGCTATTTGTCAGCTCAAATCACAGAGTCATTGTAAGGATCTTAAAGTTTAAGCTCTGCTAACAAGCTATGCAAGTGGGGGGGACATCACTGTTACCAATCAGCTTCTTAGCTGTCCAATACAAAGGGTAAGAACCATCATAGGTCTGATCTAGGGACAAAGTCTGAAGTGGTTTTCTTGAATATCAATACACTGCACTGGTCTTGACAGGCATACTCATTGTCTGTGTCTGAAAGTCATAACCAATTTTAACTCAGCCGGCTCTAGACTGGATGATTACAGCAAAAACTGGTAAGAACTCAGGCAACACATTCCTCTGTGTGGAGCAATCCTCCTGTAGTGGCCAGCATCCAAATGCATTCTTTCACTATATCAGAGGGCTAACACTACACTTCACTGACCTGTGTGGGTTGATTCAGGAGTTAGTAAAGAAGGGGTGAAGTGAAACTTCCAGTAACCCGTGTTTAGTTAGAAAATCTTTGTGGTTTGCAGCCAACTGTTGAATGTTGAACCCCGAAAGTCTCAAGAAATTTAAAACAACTGTATCATTATATTCTTTTAATGCAATAGAAGGCAAGTTATGATCTCTTGTAGAGCCTTAATTCTGGCATTCCAAAGTGTTACCTTCTAAACATAGCAATTTGATTAGCTGCATTTGGAGCTTTGTGAGTGTATTTGAACGGAACGTAAAGCACATCATAAAGAAAATGGTTCTTAAACTGAATGTTTGCCTTGGAAAAAAGAAAAACTGAAAATGAATAGTATTAATTACTCTGAAAGTTCAAATGATTTTGCTCATAAAAAGTGTGATTTCAAATGATTCTCTGAACAGCTAGAGACAGCATATCTGTTTTAAGATTGGGAACCTGATTTTATTTGGAGCCCAATTATAATTGTTCTTTCTCTGTGATACTTAACTTCTAAATAACATTAGATCAATTTTTATTTCCTGGTATCATTCTGCATCATCTAAACCCTACTGGGCCATACTGACTTCTGCTGATACCAGCAGGAACATCTTGGACTATATGCCTCCCCTCCAGCTCCTAATTTGGTCTGTCTTGATTGTAACTGGTTGATAAACCAATTGTCAGTGTAGGAGGAAAAGTACCTTTCATATAAAGAGAAAATACTCCTTGGCTCTCTAAGACACCTGGACAGCCAAAAAATAAAAACAACCCTGTAAGCTTGCAGTTACGAACTTAGGCTCTTCAGAGCTTTGGTGATGTATTTCTGCTGGTAGCAAGTCCACAGGTTAGTGCAAATTTTGAAGTACAGTTGCCTGGGTCTTTTTCATACATTGCCTACCCAAAGTGTTTTGTAAACTCAAAACAAACTTGCATTTAGACTCCAAAAGACAGTCCTGTCCTCTAGGCTTGTACTTTTCCCCAGTCTTTCATGGGCTGCAATACACTTAATAGAGTCCTTCTAGGTCCCTAGAAAAAACTTTTTTTTTTTTAACCTTTTGGAGAACTAGCTGTATGTTTTTTCCCTGATCTCAGCAGTCTCCCAGTCTCTGCTTGTATTACAGGCTCCTGCTTTCTATGCCTCTCACTCATTCTTTTTCTCCCTTTCTTAATAGCAGAACACAACATACAGGACACAATAAACTACAAATAAAAGAGAGAGCATCTATTGCACTGTTATAACAGATAGCAATTCTGCAACAAAGATTCCTTCAGAAGAAAGATCCTTAACATATCTCAAATGCTACATGCCCTGAGTTTTGTGGTTAATCATTAGTTTACAGGCAATTTGAGACAAAAACTTGTCAGTTCATAAATAGGTCAGTACCACAATCAAATGCTGCGAATTGTCACCTAAGAAGTCCCAAAGATTTGGCAAAATCCTTTTAGACTTTTCCAGGTTTATAAAGCAGGGTCTTAGGAGTTACTTTAGTACCAGCACAAACACATCTGAAACTCCCACTAAGATGCTGGGGACAAAGTTTTGAAGAAAAACTATTTCTTATCTAAAGAATGTGATCAGGTGAGTGTTAGTTGTGGAATCCTTGTAAACTGTTGTCCATCAGGGACACCTTAAGAAACATAATGCTTAAGAACTTAAGAAAGAGGTTGCTGAGTTCATGGGCCCATGAGGGGCATTCATGAAACTAACATGGAATTTGGTACTTATGTAATCAAGTCCAATTCATTAAAAATAGCAGCACTTCAACTGTTCAAACAGAGGGTTGAAAACAGGTCTTCTTATAAAAGTTTCCTCTTCTAACTTCTCAACTTCTCAGAGTTAGAAGAACTTCTTTGAGACTAATGTTCAAATGATATGCAGAGCAAATATATTCTTCCCCTGCAATTCAGCACAATTATTATTTTTATTTTTTTCTCTTTGGCTTTTGGGGAGAAAGCCTAAGAAAAAAGAAGTAAATAGAACCAAGTTGTATCTGATAATAATAGAGAAGCATACTTACAGTCCTGTAGATACACAGATACAGCACAATATACCTGCTCCTGAATTCCATACGTGTACATCCAGCAGTTAATCTGCTTGGAGGTTGTTCCATTCTTTAGTGCAAGTCCTAATTTAGTGCAAAACCTGACTGTCCAACTTGCATAGTTTCCTTTGTGCTTACAAAGCTCAGGGTGTACGCTATCAACTTGATAACAACTCCATGCACTCTATGCAGCTCCAGCACATTCGTTTTTGATAGATATGAAAAGATTTGGAAAGATTTAGATTGGTAGAGATAGCTTTGCCTTTCCTGATGAATAACCTGTAGCATTTGTGCTGATAATTCCCTTGATCAAATACAGTATTGTGCAGCACGTATTGAAGGCAGATAATGGTGTGCTGATAATTAGCAGTCCCAATAAAATTAAAATTGGGACTGTGGATCTACTGTTGCTTTCCTTGATAGCATTTCCTTTTTTTTTTTTTTTTTAATAATGATCAGCCCTGATAAATTTTCCTGAAATGCTTTAGTAAAAAGAGGCATAAAATTTTATAGCACCTAGTTCTAATCTTACATATTACTTTCCTTTGTTCTTAATCTGGTTGGAATTTTAAGAGTCTCTAGGTCTTGCAGTTAAAATGTAAAATCTGGCTAGGCAAAGAAAATCTTGGACTGCATTTTTTAAATATTTCACAGGATCCTTTCTTGCCTCTCTCCTGTTCTGAGGCATGCTTGGCATAGGCATCCTTGATACACAACAGAGGCTTGAGCTGAGTTTCTATCACCTTGGAATTTTAAAATCTCAGGAAGAATTCTGCAGTCCTTTGAACTTGAGGTGTTACTTTTGCAAACACTTAGTACTGCCAGGCAGAGACAGGCATTAAATGGGAGGTGAAATTCCAGTAAGAGAGGCTGGAATTGGCTGGATTTCAGCTTCCAATCTCTTTTGACATAGCCTTAAACCCTCACTGCACGATTTTGCTTATATCCAGTCTTGCTATCTTGTGTCCAATCTGAAACTGCGTCCCCAAAATCTAAGATTGTCTCCAGCCCCTCTGTTATTTTTCTTAAATGTTTCTGAATACTTTATACATTATTGTCCGAAATCATTCAGAGTTTAGCGAGTTCATTACTCTGCTTGAAAAGGCTTCCTGCATTAAATGGGAAGTCGTGTAGTGGTGCACAACTCACTAACAGTTTTGAATCTGTAACTTGAAGTTTTGATTAAGCATGCACTGAGGATTTCCTCTTTCATTGCTTGTTCTAATTCCTATGTATGATAAAGGTTTCGATACTTGCATCTTATAGAAAAGAAAGGAGGTAGCCCTACGAACTGGAACACAGACACTTTCTGAATATAAATAGGGGCTGCTTTACCCATGAATTGACTAAGGCTTAATGATTCAATCTAACCAGGAATCTGACACACATAATACCAGACTCATGCAGGCCTTTATGAGCTACTTGAAAGAAAGGATGGAGACAGACACTTTTTTGGTCTTAGCCTTGATGGCACAGAAGAAATTAGAAGTCTAAAGAAACTAACAGAGATACGCAGAAACACATTTTCTTTCTGCCAAGAAAGAAACAGAGGCAAATTTTGTTCTGCCTCTCTGGTTATTTGCCAGGGATCAGTGGTATAGACTCCTATTCGAGAGGGGCAGGCAGGAGAGCAGCTTTTGTTAGTCTCTTCTGCCATCCCTCTTTTCTCTGTCACTTGTAGCTGACATTCATATCTTGTCCTGATTTAACCCTGAAAGAAAAGTCAGTTATATAGAAAGGAGTGTTGCAAATAAAAATGCTGTTAAATTGAACTGCCATGGTACATAGCATCTATAAGAGTTTTACATTTTGTCTTGATCACTTGGCAAATACAGCCTGTGTTTGACACATTTCCATAGTTTTTGCTCAGCAACTAATTCCCCTTTCAGTTGTGTTTTTAATAGCCTCCTACTCAGCTGGGTTTTATAATTCCATTCAGTACTGTTTCCTCAACTCTCCCTGGTTCTCTCTGTCAGTATAGAAGTGGAAAGTAACTGACACTGTGAAGTACAATGAAGAAAATTTAGTTAATAAAAATTAAAACATTTTGTTAATATAAAATAACTTTTAAAATGTTCCTGTAATTGATAGAATTAATGGTAGATTATTTTTGTATCCTTAGGTTCATATATCCTTCAGAACAGTAGTTCCAGATGAAAATGTTTATGATAATTTGCTTTTAGATGCAAGGGGAATTAATATAAGAAAAAACATGCCTCATAACCCTTTTTTTTTTTTTATTTCCCCATATAGAATACTTGTGTTAAATAAGTGAACTGTCCTACAAAAGCAAAGCTGGAACATCAAACAACTATACAGAAAGTTTTTGGCCAGGAAAGTTTCACAGGTCTAACTATATTAGCAAAAAAAAAAAATCCAATGTAAATTTATCTTCACAGTAAAAATATTAATCTGTCTAGAGACTTCATTTTCTCTTCATGACATTTCATGACATTTTTAAATTGCAAAACAAAACACACATTTGAGTTGAATATATCCAGAGACTCAAGCTTTATATCCAGAGAACTCCAGCTTTATAACTGGAGTTACTGCTCTTGGAAGTATTACAAAAAGTATAATGGCTTTTTTGTTTTTGTCTTTTTCTTTCACGTGTCTTAGATTTTAAGATGAGTGACCGGGTCTATGACTAAGTTGCCTTCAATAGTGCTTTCAGAAGAAAGACAGCAAATAATAGTCATCTCAATTACTTCTGTCCTAATTCAAATTCAGAGATTTTCCTTCTACACTGCTGGCTAAATTAACTTTGTAATCCCAGTTTCTGTTTTCAATTTTTAAGATAGATCTGATGTCTGGAAACTTTTTCCTTGGTGTTGGTGTAATATCATGTAAGCAATACCTGATGTGCTACTTGAATGAACAGCTTTCCTACACATCATTAACTTCTGGGTGCAAAAATCTGTACTACTGAAACAGATCAAAAGTCACCTTCCGGTACTAAAGGAGCTTAATTTGTCTCCAGATCTGAAAGAGATTTTCAGAAGAGTTTTCAATTACAAGCCAAATTTATAATTTGAAGGTATGTGGCTTATAACAAGTTTGAACCTGAGGAACTTGGAACTGAGTTTTAAATCACCTACTTCCAAATCATTTGCATTTATTTTTAAACTTTATATACCCGTGCAACTCTGTTAAAAGGACGTATATACTAATTTTGTTTGCAGTGCTTATATGAGAACTTAAGCTTTATGAAGTTAATTTGATAATGAAAAGAAAATCAGGTTCAAGGTATATGAGATTTGGATATGCATGCGAGACCTACATCTGTCAGCCGTAGTACGTTCTTCATCAGCGGGCTTAAAACTATGATTCATACAGGAACTTTGTTTTCTCCATAAGACCAGACCCTCTCTGCAAAGGAAACAATCATCAGCTAATGGTATATTCTGCCAGCCAGATCAGTGGATTTCACAGCAATTCTAGTTTAAAATTCCAAAGAAAACTTTCCTGCTGACATCCAGAGTTAAATTCTCAGAGCATCATAATTTCCAGGTATGGAACAACTACACCCCCAGCTGTGACAGGAGTGACAGGGTAGTGACTGTGACTGCAGTGACAGGGTAGAACCATACAGCACTGGCTGTGTGTTGCAGACTTTCCAAGGCTCATGTTGACTAACGTACCTCTGATGTGGTGAAAACGTGTGTGCATTTGCACTTCTGCCACTACCAGTAATATGGGATACATACTTAAAGGATACACTGGTGCTAGTAAAAATGAAGGAATCTTTAGGCCTTATTAAATATGGGTTTAACTATGTTTCTGCATTTACTTTGTGGTAGAAACTGGTCATTATTGACAAATATTGACATAGAGAGCAATGAGATATCCCCAAATGCTATATCCAGCTTGACAGATGAGCCTTCTGTAAAACATCAATTTCAAATATACTCTGAAATTATACAGCACATATTTTAATGTATATGAAGAACCAAAATATTTTGCTTTTTTGTTCTCAGACCCTAGCTTATGCTAGTCATCAGCACCATAACTGTGTGCTAGATTTTTGTTGCAAAACTCTTATGTTTTTGCTTTCCATTTAATCTCTTTATTTGAGATCAACTGAACTTTTCCTTTTTGTGCTTTTTTTTTGGGTGGAAGTGTTGCTTGGTATGTTTTTTCATCTGGAGCAGTGAGTGAAAAGAGAGAGGCGGACATGGGATTTTTAAAGAAGCAGATGACACAACATCATAAAGAGGGAAGTTTAAGGGTTGTGGCTTTCTAGCACATTTGGACACTATTTGTCATGTCCTAATGCTATGCTGGGTCATAATTTAAACTGCTATATGTTTAAAAATGCCTGTTACCATTCGCTCTCATAATCTCCATGTTTTCAGAAACCATAGTGCTGAAACACTGAGACAAAACAAACAAGAAACACATAGTTTGCAACATATGCAAACTGTTTATTAATATAAGTTTTGAATATGAAATGTATTAAGTTGATTCTGTAGTGTCATACACCCACTTGGTAATGTGTAGATGGCTATACAAGATTTGAGGTTCTGGTTTTATTAGGGCTGCTGTAAATTAGTAAAAAAGTGAATCTAAGTAATTCAGTTAGGACTACTTCATTTTTGCTCTTGAGTGAGAAGGAACAGAAGCAGGCCATGAAATCACTGAAATTTTATTGGATTTATTGTATTTGTAAAAGTCACTTATTTGCTGCATGATTTTATTCCTTCCTTATTTTACTTCTCTTTACAACTACTAGTCACATCCTTGTTCTCTTTTCCTAAACAAGGCATTTTTTAAAAGATAAAAAATGAAAAAACCCCGTGAATTACATCATGATTTATATGGGTATTCCCAGACGGAAAAATATACTGATTTAATTTGATGGTATACATTTACAGGAGTATCTCCACCAGGGACATAATCCACATATGAAATCAATGAATTTAATTAATGCAAACTAAGAAAATACTGTCAGAGATATGGTTCATCTCTGGAGGTGTTGGAGTCATTGTCCCTGGGGTTGTTAAGGCAAGGTTGGACGTGGTGCTCAGGGACACGGTTTAGTGGGTGATACTGTTGGTAGGGGGGGTGGTTGGACCAGATGATCTTGCTGGTCTTTTCCAGTCGTAATGATTCTATAATCTCAGTGTATGGATCTCACTGCTTTTGGTCTTAAGCTCTTCTCCAGACTTATTCTCTACGAGCAGTGTCATTGGCACAGTGCCTTCAAAACTTGGCAGCTGAGGGCCACTGGGCCAAATTATTCATTTTTAAGGGTTTGAAAATATTTATGTGCTACTGCTTCAAAAACCAGCCAGGTTATCCTGCTGTTATTAGTGTATAGGTTTGAAGAAAAAACTCTTAATACCAAGGAGTACACAGCTAAAACCATCACTGGGAATTTCCACTAGGAAATTTGCCCCCTGTCTTTATAAAAATAAAACCTAACTGAGACACATGCAACTAATTTAAGAGTATAATCAGCCCAAATGCTGAGTTTTTATACATTTCTCAATATTAACTCTTTTTAATAATGTGGTATGACTAGAGAATGGCCTCATCTTCCCACTGTAGCAGACTTGTAGGAAAGTAGACTACTGTTAAAATCAACATAACGTTGTCCCTTGCTGTTGAGCATTTTGCTTCTCAGATTTCTGGGGATCTTTTGAAGGAACGGCATTCAAACTGAATGAAGACTTAAGGGGTTGGCACAGTTGCAGATGGACTAAGACATCTGACCTAGCTGTTGCTGACTTTGTTCATTCTCAGGAGCCTGATTTTCTGACTTCTCTGTCTACAGGCTTGCTTTTATTTAGAATGCAAGTGGAAGTGAGCATTCCCCGGGCAGGCAAGACAGAGGCAAGTCAGAAGAGGTCAAGGCTGAGGTCACCAAAGGTGGGCAGCCTCCATCAACAGGGAGGCAGGCACCTGGGCTCCTCTAGCCCAAGATGAGGTCTGTTTTCTGCAGCCTGGTGAGAAAGATTGTCTCAGCTGTAAACCCACAGATTTCTCATATTCACAGCCAGTTTACCCGAACGTTGGTCAGGGATTATACCTTTTTTTTTTTCCACTGCATTACTTAAGAAGACTCACATCCAAAGCATAACAATGCTTATACCATTCTCTGACTGTATTTCCTATAACCTTTCAGTCAGCTTTTGTCTCAGATAGCTTTAATTTTCTTCCAGATACAGTTCCTTAGTGCAAATCTTTCTTTAAAGAACCAATTTGAGTAAACCTTCAATGTTTCTTCTAAACCTTTGTTTACAAAAGCTTATGTAAGTTTACAGAACTCCATTAATGATTGTCAGTTAATGATGATAAAATATGTGATAGGTATCACTCTGAGGCTCTAGTTGTCAAACTAAATTTTACTTAACAGAAGTTATGACAACCAGGAAGAGTAGTAAGTCCCATTTACTTTGTCAATTAACACCCTAAGAACCAGCATGCTTCTCTTCTGTAGTTTTGCAGTAGTTCATAAAGGGAGGAAAGGCCTTTCTAAGAGGTTCAAATCTCCGGCAGAAACTTACTCTCCTTTTCTCTCCTGTATGACTCCTTTGTTTTGAAGTGATAAGAATGAAAGTTTGTTGAAATTTCATTTGCATATGCTCAGATTTTGAGGGATCTAGCTAACTGGAATTTTGTAGCTGCTTGGGACCTGTCTGTATTTGGTTTCTATCATGTTTCTTGGCTGAATGTTTATGTTCAGTATTTATGGTATGTTCCAAAAAAAAAAAAAAGAAGGTATTTTTAAGTTTCTAGTAGATGCAAGTATTCAGCCCTAGGGGAATTTTCTGAGCTGAAGTCAGATGTTGAAAAAATTTCCTGTATAAAAAAGCTATAAAGAAGACTTCATTACTTAGTTAAAAGCTTAAACATCATTTCTGTTTTTGTTTTCCAATGTAGCCTGAAAAGGACTATTTTTATCTTCTGTATTTACTAACTTCATGTATTAAAAGGCAGCATAATCTACCAATTAAATTTATGGAGGAAGAATCTGGGATGACAACTTCTAGCTCTTCCCAAGAGTGTTTATTTATCTTTGGGGACATAATTTTTATGAGATTTGTTTTTATTTTTCATAAGCTGTTGATACCTGTTATTTTCCTTATCTCACCCACTTCTTGTGGAACTTGATTAAAATTTGTGTCGTGTTCTAGGCCCGACTGATGGGAGGGGACAGTATTGGGGGTGCTATTGAATGGAGGGTGCTAATATGTAACCTGACTCTTGGTCTCTGCAATCCAACACCATGACTTTATGCAGAAAATTCATGCAGCATCTAGTGAATTCTTTAATGTTTTAGAGTCTTTAATTGTTAAAGAAATATTGCTGAAGGGCTTCATAAAAATTTTCTACTCTACTTCAGAGCTTGCCTTGAGTTCAGAAGGAGGAAACTGTGAAGCTGGTGATACAGAATCTCTCCCCCAATAAATAGATCTCTAATTCACGTTACAAAAGACCCATATTCCACTGTCAGCCCAATATATCTGCCTGGCACTGTTTACCTGAAGACTGCACTGCAGGATGTATCTCAGTCTGAGTACATGCTGGCACCTCAATCAGTTTCCTGCACCTTCTGGAATGAAATGAGCAGCTTGCACAGTAAGTGTAAGTGGATCTGGAGGCATCCATAGCATTTTCAACTTCTTACCATCATCTACATAACAATATAAAACACACTGACAGCTTCTAAACATTTTATAGCTGTCAGACAGAAAGAAGTGAAGCTTCTTTCTGTAAGAGAGCAGCTATTGGAAATTGTTAGAATGGGGAAGGAAAGGAAGAATACACAAGGTGTGCAAAACAGGGAGATGTTGAAATCAGTGGGATGTTACCTTATTAAAGAGAGAGATGGCTCCCTAGAGTAGTTTTTATCTGGTGTGGTGCTAAAATGTCTTCCAGGTGTCTTCATATCAGCAAAGTCCCCTGTATGGTTTAATCTGAAATCCGTAACAGTTGATAAAGCTTACAGGAAGCCTTTGTGATCTTGCAAGCATTTTCCACCTCTTTATCAGACAAAGGGGTGATAATGTTACTTTTTACAAGGATAATGAAATTCTTCCAATTCACAAATACATAGCTTAAAATATGTTCCTATGAATAATCAGTTTTAGGAATATAATCTTATGAAGACGTATACAACAAAAGGTGTCTTGCATTGTCTTTGTGCTGTGAAAATGGTGTCTATAAAACAGTGGGAGTACCAGTCTCGGTACCCTTACTTACCTTTACGAGCAATGTATTATGTGTCGGCTTTTCTCCCACAATAGTCAGGAGACAGCTTCTGCTGTGGGCAGGGGTGACTGAGCCAAACACGAGTACTTACAGAAGTGCTTTTTGAAATTGACGCTGAATTATGGAGCAAGACTATGAATTCTTTCGTATTTGTAGGTAGGTGACATTATACAGAGAGATAGACCTTATGATTCTTGGTATGTGATTATGATTCCTAAGCAGTGCTGCAATCAGGTTAAGACACTAAAAGCATACAGTAAGTTAAGAAAAACGAAATAATAATAATCGAAATTTCCTAGTAGCCTAGGAGATGTTTAACAGTGCAAGTGGCTTTCTCCAGAAAGAATGTAATGAAGAGCACTTCAGTATATGTATGAACAGCTGCATAAAGCTGCTAAAGGACCTAGAATTATGCCTTAGTTTGGGGGGAAGGTGGTAAACAAGAAACTAGGGAAATGAGTGGAGTTTACACAGTAGCTACCTTAGATTTATAAATGGCTTTTAAGTTACATACAGATTATATAAAGCTTGCCAGATATATTAAATGTTGATGTAATCATACATTCCTAACAGCCCACTATAAAAACAGAGAAGCAGAGCAGTAGGCATGCAAAACACAAAAATATGAGCTCAAGATATACCACTATTTTTATTGATGTGATAAAGAAAGCAGATAAGGGCACTAATTAAAATTTAAATGCTCTGGGTTTAGTGGTGTTTTCTTTTTTTTTGGTCAGGTGAATTTCACTTACCACTATTAACCATCAAGTAATTTTTAGTGTTGTCAACACTTGAAATTTGTTTCTTCTGATTCTACAGAAATGTTTTTATTTCCACTCACGGTATTCCTCAGACTTTGTTTATCCACACCATATCAAAAAATCGATATTGCCAAGATACCTGCAATGTGAGGATAAAACACCCATAACTCCTATTTGGTTTCCTATCATCACAGGTTGTGGATAATGATTGTACAACATTCTTGGCTGCTTCCTTAGAAAACCACCAGGATGTAGGGCAAAAATTTACCATCCTGTAAATATGTTCAGATCAGCAGACCGTGGTCCTGCCAGGATGAATTAATCCTTTGCCAAGAAACCTAGTCAGAATAGGAAAGGATTTTGAGAAGTCTTAATCCATCTTTTTCTAAGAACATTCAAAGTCCACTAATGAGGCTTCCCAGGGAACAGGAACAAGTGATGTTTACAGCCAGAGGCTGCTCTTCCCAACAAAGCAGCAGCTGAGAACAATACCAGCTCTTGCACTAAGGCTCACTGTTGTTTCAAAGGACTTGCTTTTGTAAAGAAGTGATGCTACTCTACTTCCCTCCCACTGGAAGGCGAAGTCTTTTATCTACCTGAAGCAGGAATTCTTGCCAGATGTGCAATGGGAACTTCAGAGTTTCTTCTTAAGTAACTTAGAAGTTAGGCAACAACATGTGCCAGACGTTTAAAGGTTACAGTCCTCCCCAGTATTGAAGTTGTTATATAGTAGATATATAAGTTAGTTACACACAGTACTACTTAAAGAAGCAATCTATCTTTAGCTGAAATTGTAAATGCTACCAGATAGACAAGCTTCTGAAACAATATTTATATAACACTTTGTCTTCAATATACAAAGGGTATTCCTGGTAAAGTTGGGCCTCTGAGGTACCCTGGAGACCAGGGTAGATGTAATATCTTGCTGCTCTGACTTGCAAGGTTTTAAGCTATCAACCTACAGTCACAGGCATGGATTAACACACCACACCTTGGCCAAACAAAGGAGGAAAAAAGTTCTCTCAAGTCTGAAGAGAGATAATGGCAGTGTGGGGAAAGGACCTCCTGTGCTAGCTCGTTAGGTCAGTGACTGTCTGGAGAGTTTGCAGGAGCTGCTGTTACTAGTGCTTCGCAGAGGAGAAGCTTGATATAAATGCAGTTACTGCAAACAAAGATAAATAAGGGTGTGAGTACATTTCAACTAGAAACTATATTCTTGATGTTAGGATGTTATCCTAGCAGTTAGGATGAGAAATGAGAGTCCCATGACCCTGATAAAGCATGGTAATGGGTTAGTAATAAAGTGTGTATGTGGGTGTGTGGACAGAAGCTGTTCTCCTTGCCTGTCCCAAACAGGCTTGGAAGAGAAAAATCGCTCAATCTTCTGTGAGGGCATGCCTGAAAATACTCTGAAATCTCTGAAGGCAACAGTGTATTTAAAAGGGACTGTAGCAGTTTAGACTTTATAATTCATGGCAAACAAGGCCAAACAAGTCAGTCAGGGAGACTCTATGGGAGCTGCAATTCACCTGCTCAGTCATTAGTAGAGCTAGGCATGGATCAGTTCTACTATTGCTCTGCACTTATTTTGGAAAAGGGGAAGGAAGGATTCTGACCTTTGCAAAATCTGTTTTGCTTAAGAAATAACCAGAGTTTTATTTGATAGCTTATTTATAGGAGCACTGGACATGCTCAAGTATGACATATAGGCAAAATACTAGATGTCTAAATGGCAAGCCATGTTAACCTGTCCTAGAGCTGTAACATCACAGAAAAATATTTGCTTTGACACAGGCTAAAATCACTATGCTTGTAAAAATATTTTTTGCTTGTGTTTAACATTATACTTTTGTAAAACACTGATTTTTTTCAAAATCCATTATTTCTCAGTACAGAACTGCTGCAATAGAGCAAAAATAATATATACAATTCTCAGTCACAACTAATATTTCTTTCCCTTTCTATCAGAAAGGAAAAGAGGCATTTTTGAACATAATTGCTACTGGATATAGGATTTCCTTAGGCAGCTTTTTTAGGTGAAAAGATAGTATTTACCTAGATTATTTTTCTTTAGTTTCTCTCATTTATTTATGCTACTATTTCTTTAGACATTTCCAGGTAATCACGCTACCATTTTAGGGATTTATTATTCTCACTGCCCTTTTTACTTTGTTTTTCTTTAGTCATCGCATACGTAGTCAGTGCTGTTTTGACCCTATGATGTCAGTCATGCTTCTCCTTGAAATCTATCATCGTTTCTGAAAGCCCTTTATTTGTCAAATGCAGTGTAATGGGGGTGTTTGTGGCTGAGCTGTGGACCGAGGAACCTAAACTCCTTGTTCCTGGTAGGACACGCTGTCAGCTCACATGCTTCTAAAGCAGACTGCAGATCAGTGGCAAATTTTTCTTAGCTCCCTATCTGTACTGCATTTTCACTTTTTTCTTTGTACAGAAAACCTATCTTGTATTCTTCCTTTAAAGGTCCACTAGCACTGTCTCCACCTTCAATTTACAGTTAAGAGGTTAGGGCTCAGTCCTGTCAGTATGACTTTTACTGCTTCACTGTGTTAAGTCACAAATTTAAATTAGTGATAACTAAACATTCTCCCAATCAATAATACATTTACAGGTATTTTGCTGACTTCAGTTAAATCTAAATGTTATCTAAGCTAGTTTGCACCTCAGTGATATCTGAAACTCTAAACTTAGCATGTTAATAAGACTAAAACCAAATGTTTTCATTTTAATGCCACAAATATGTATTTGTAGTCCAAATATATGTATTGCAGCCAGTCATCCCAGGTGGGATTAAAGTGGGATCAAGGCATTGCTCTTCATCTGGAATGAAGTTATAAAACACCACAGTAGAATGGTAGAAGGGCTAGTACCTCACTGCTGTAACACTGAGGCCAATAGACCAATAGGAAATGTTCCACCTTAGTAAGATAAGAGAAACTTGTATTTACTAAGGTAATGCTAGTTAGGATTCATAAGCTCAGTGAGACACGTTTGGGTGTGTACTGTGATGATAAACACACCTTCCACCCAAGAGACTGAAAGCTTTTGGCACTAATGAAGAGAACAATCGAGATAGTAATGTCTGTTTATTGCTTAATGACCCGGTTTGCGTGTGCTGCATCCGCTCATAGATATTACCTTGCGCTTCAGCAAAGATTACAACAGGCCCTTACAGAAATATATCTGGGTGGGTGCACATACAGAGTTTCTCTCCAGTCTTTTTTCATGACTCACATAAGGATGTATTGTAAAGCACAGTGTGAGGACTCAGGAGCACCTTTTCCTTCCAGTGCACTAGCAGTAACACTACTAAGCAGACTAGGTCTGATCAAAGTCCCTGTGCCCCAGTGCCCCTCATCTTGGGGGCTAGGTGAGAAATAAGGGCTGGTTTCATGGCAGCAAAAAGTCTATAAAAATCTATCAGAGGGTGTTGTGGACAATTGTTTGATACTCTACAGCTGTTTCACACCCTCAACACAAGTCTCCATGTAAACTGTACTGTCTAGCCCAAAATGTCTGGCTGCGGTTTGCTGACTTAGATTCACTCTGTTTATTTCCTGGTGGCTGGTTTGTTGTACAGTTCTCCCTCCATCCCTTTCCATATTTCTTCAGAATTGTGTGTTTTGTTGCTTGTTTTGGCAGCGATCTCCATAGTTAGTGGTTTGATTTATGCTGTGTTGCTATTTCTTATCTTAAGTATTGTAATTGATACAGCTGGTCGTGTGTGTGCCCTTCCTTGGAACAATTTTCCATAGAGGGAGAGGGGGGAAAAAAGATAAGGGCCTATTATGACTTCAAAAACTTATCATCTGTTATGGTTTTCTTATGTATCTTCTACTGTATTAGTAATTCAGATTAACCACAATAGATACTATTTAGTTGGTTTCATAGAGGTATGCAAATATGACTGGGATTTCATGGATCGCAGACTTCTACAGTTGTGGAAGGTTGAATACCTGTGATAAGTTTTTTTTTTTTTTAATTTATTTATTTTTGGATAATACAACTTTTAAATGAGTCATACAGCAAGGAAAAAATGGGTACCCATCTCACCTCTCTTTAAGGTACTTTAGAGTGCCTGGCACTTGGTAGATACACATAACAACAATGAATCAGATGGTTGTTGAATCATTAGAATTAAACAAAAGATGGTTAAAACTGGTAGTCAGAATTTGTCCTGAAATAGAGTCCTGCAGCACCAATCCAAAACTTCAACAGGCCAGTAGTAACAAAACAGGGCTTAATGTAATTCTGCTGTTTAATTTCTAATTTACACTGTCAGTACTGTCTGCAGTACCTAGTGAGTTACCTTTTGTGTTTGAGGATCTTCTTGTCAAAAGATTATTCAGTAAGACTTTTCTAAAGTGTGATTAATAGGAACTTGCCTTTGAGATTCAGCTTAAAAGTACTGCTACTAACCTTATACTCGTGTATACTTCTGTTCTAATGCTCAGGTTAATTTTTAACCTGAATAGTTATCTTCCTCCTTTTGTTTTTTCTCTGTATGGAGAACAGAACTTAAGAATCCTCCCTTGTCATCTTAAACAAGCTAAGCTTTCTCCTCTTTTTTTGTCAGATGGGATCTTTAACTACTAGCCTCTTTTTGTGCTTGTAAAACCTCGAGTTTTCCTTTCATTAATGTGTGTGACCCGTATTTCTCCAGTAATCCAGATGAAGACATGCACAAAGCCACTCATACTTCTCTGCTGGAAATAATTTTTTCCAATGCAACATAGTCTCATATATCTTGTTCAGACTGGCAGCAGTCTGACAGCCATTCTGTGATTAGTTAATATCCCAGGGCTTGTTCATTTTACAGCTTGTTTCCAATAAGGCTCTATTTTAGGACAGAAGATTTTGAGGGTTTGGTGGTGTGGGGTTAATTAAATCTCCATTTTTTCTGTTCTCCAGCCTGCCCTAAAACCTTACAAAATATTGAAAAAGGACTTAATGGCTAGTACTTGTCAGTTTACCATTTTATGTAGATTGACTCGGTAGATTCCTCCCAAAAAAAAGTGAGAGATGTGAGATTTTTGTCTTGATGTTTTTTTAAGTTTGTTTATAATACATTACTTAGACTCAGATAATAGTTCAGAGAGTCACAACCCAATGCTTCTGATCAGGTAACTGTAAGATAAAGAACATAAAACTAGTGATCACTTCCAATCTGATTTGCGTATCTTTAATACATCTTGAAATATGGTGGCTACTTTGAATGAAGAAAGAACGTGTGTAGAAAATTAAGTGGAACAGGGAATATAAATAGAAATACTGAGTTCTTCTCAGTTATGAGGATAAGAGGGCATTCATGTATCCTATCTTTCTACTTTTAACATTAAATACTGAGATTAGGAGTTTCAGTTTCACCTCACCCCATTTTCAGTCAGTGGAGATAGAACAGGTCTTGCTCTGAATGGCCCTCTGGAGTAGACTAACGTAAAATTAATGGTTACATAGGGAGATGACAAAGAGTAGCCTTATAATTTAGGCTAAAGTTGAATACTAATTAATCTAAATATACACACATGTTTGTTCAATCCACTTGCTAGCACTGCAATGTGGACTTTATTCGTAATCTAAGGCAGGGCAGACAAGTGGGAACGAGGTGTGATTTCTTTCCTTTGTGTGCAGTTCCCTGTAGCCAGCTAGGCTTGTGAGGCATGAGAAAAGAGTGTGATAGGGATTCAGAAATTTGGTCTTAAATTTTCAGTGTCAAAATTAAAATACATTTGTCCTGTATTAAATAGCTGAATCCTATCTGTACCTGAGAAAGAACTTATTCAGGTATGAAAGAAGGTGTTACCACTATGTCACTAGGTCTTCATAAATTCGTGGAACTTTCTCATAGATGCAGGTGTTTAGAAGGAGTTGCTACCCTTATCTTCTAGAGCTTCCATAGGCATTACCTGGAGAACAGACATAATGTACATTGAAAAACATTTGAAGCTAAAATAGGTTGGTTCTTCTGCAGTTTGCAATCTACCATCAGTATGATGATTACATCATTGCTTCAGAATTGAGGGGGAGAGAACAACTGCAAGAGGTTTCAGGAAGCTTGCAGGATGCAGGGGAAACAGCTCTTGCTTTGTGATGATGTGACGTGAGCTTGGTTCTCTTGCAAAGGAACTTGTTTAACTGCGGAGTCTGTGCAATTAGGGCTGTCAGGAATACATGCCAGATGATGGTTTATTTACTAACACTGCCAACTGTCTTTAGTTTGTTGTTATGAAAATTACTGTGGAAGGTTTTATTGAAATTCTTGTGCAAACCGTGTAGGCAGGTTATTGCTGCAAGACGCAATTTGCTACGATGGTACTTGTTATGATGGAAAACTGCACTGTAAACTGGAATAGTTGTTGTCTAATGAAGATGAGAATATGAAGAGAAGGGGTAAAATTTCACTGACTCAGTCTTGTAATACAGTAAGAAAGGAGGGATAGTGCTGAAAGTGATTGGAGGCAAGTAGAAATGGGGCTATGAAAGTGCATAGTGCATGGTGGTGCAAGTGGTGTTTGTAATACTGCATGGAGTTAAGAAATAGCCACCGTGGCAAGTCACGTGCAGCCACTGTCTAATGAGCACAGTGGGTGTCAGGTAGAGGAGACAAAACTAGAGGATTTAGCACAAAATTCAACTCAGTTACTGATCCTGTGATCCTACAGTTAGTACTATAAAATGCTATTTTAGTGAACAAATGTGGCAAATGAAAAGAGTTGTTTAAGTTTTTTATTTACCAATTTCAATATTTTTTTCAAACAGTTCTACTGATCTGTGGGGGCTGGAGGACATGAAAGAGGTTAGTATGCCTGTAATGCTCAGAATATTTTCTTCTATTTAAAACAATCTAGAATCTTAGTATTTCTTTTCCTATAGTGTTTTAAGAATATGTAAGTGCATTCATATAGCAAATTCATGTTGTTTCAAATGAAAATGTAAAGAGCAGTATTGCTGAAGTGATATTAATTTTTTTTGAAAACAGGAAATAAATTCTATACCTCGTGTAAATGGTGCAACTGGTGCAACTTCATACATTAATAGCATGGCAATAATGACGTTGTCTCTGAGCATTGAAAACATTTCCTCTGTGGGTAGCTTTCCAAGACCAAAATAAAAAGAATAATTTACTTTCCTGGAATGGTCGTTCCACTAAATGATGTCACAGAGATTGCCCGGTCAGTGAAGTTACATCTCTGAATAGAACTGTCAAAGCCTGACACGTTGTTTTCTAAATGAGGAAATTTGCATAACTTCCTTAGAAATCTGCAAAGATGTTTTCATGTAAATATCGTTCTTCTATCAGTTTTCTGTCATATAAAAGCAATACAAGCAAAAATATTTTGGAATTGGGAATGTGTCAGTTTCAAAACAGATTTCATGTTGTTTTTTTGCATCCAATAATGAAGTCATAGAAGTTTATTTTCCCCATATAATTATTGTTCTTGATACTTAGATGAACTAAATGCATGTTAAAGCCATTATCTTCAGCAACTATACAGTTTTACAGAAGCTGAAAATTTAATCAAATATATTAAGTTTAAAATGGCTCTAAAAATACAGAATTGCTCTGTAGTAATAGTTTGAAATTCTTGTTACTAAACCATTCACTTTTTGGCTGCTCTTTCTTGTTGGCCCTTTCCAGACTCAACTGCTACTGTAATTAATGATGCTAATATACAAGGTAAGAATATAAAAAATGATACTACAAAATAGTTACATCTGAAAACACTAATTATTTAAGTTAAAGAAAAAATAAACCAAAAAAGAAACAAAACAAAAAAGGAGTCTATTTACCTGTGAATGAACAGGGGGATATTAATGGCAGCAGCAGAACTGAGGAAGAACTTTTAGCCTTCCACTGTATGGGAGATAAATATTTCAGAGTAAGGCACACATGATACAAGATGCTGTGCAGTAAGTTTCTGTAGTATTTTGTTTAGTGGATGGTTTGGATCCAAGCCCAGGCTGACATACGATACACAGATGCTGTGTAGAGTTTCTATGGTATTTTCTTTAGTGGGTAGCTTGGGTAGAAACCCAGACTACGTCAGTAAAAAATAAATGCCAGACAAGCTTAGTTTTTTTTTCTTTGTCTTTCTGTGATTTGTGATGAGGTTTTCATCTGTGTAAAGCTTGGAAAGGCTCTCCTATGTACCCTGGCTCAGGCACTCACAGCTGTTAAACTACAAGAGGATGGTGTAAACACAATGGCAGCAAAAACAATTGGTGCTGTTTGGTTTTCTGTCCCTGCGTGTTTTGGGGGCCAAGCTGCTGTTGGCATGTGGCATAGGCCTTTGAAAGCATGCAGGAAAGCCATGTGAGGGTTCTTTTAGGAAGCATGCTCATGTGGGATCCCAGAGATGTGTGCTGTATCTCCTATTCTCCTAATAATGTTATTTGACCCCTCTTTGAATAGGTTGCACTGTATGTTGCATAGACCTGCCTGAGTTAGGTTTAAATAGTAATTCTAAATAAAATAACAAAATTTGGTGTTGTAAGAGATCCATGCTTCCCCTCATGTCTCACTTATGTTGTTAGTGGTGGCAGGAGGCAGAGGAGCAAACAAGCAGCACAGCTGGGCCAGGCGTGCTCCACCAAGAAGTGGGGTGCTGTAGGGGGAGCTGGGATGGGAAAAGAGGAGGCAATCCTGGTAAGGGGCTGGGCTGGGAAGAGCCCTGTACTGTGGTCTGGAGAGAAAAAGGCGAGGAAGGAAGATGTTGGGAGGCAGTCAGGCTGAGGTGGGAATCCCAGACCTGTATCAGTTCTCTGACAACTCCAGGCACACTCCAAAGACCCCGTTTACTTCAACAACATGGTTTAAGCTCAACTAATTCCTCATCAACTCGTTCTTGGAATCTTCTTTGCTGCCAGCACCAAATTGACTGTTGCCTTTCATTCTTCAGGCCATAGAATTCATTTTGGCCTAGGTTTCTTCTGAAGTTTTGAATGTTTCTGAGGTGTTAGGATTATCTTGTTTCTGATGCTTATGTCCCTATCACATCATTGCTGTGAGTACACCAACAAGCTAAGTTTATCATTTGCCAGACCTGTAGCTGTTTTGTTTGCAGTCTTTGTCTTGCTGGAAGGAACCTGGAAGACTGAGCATAAGTCATTGTCAGTTGCAAGGGCATTCTTGTTGCACTGAGTAAATAGAGCCCTAAGATGTTTTTAAATGGAGAAGTTGGTAGCACCAGCTCAATACCAATCCTACAGTGAAGGTGCAGATCCAGAATGATTTCAGCCAATGTAACGTCTGCTATGACCCAATTCCTTCACATGTTAAGGCACATACATTTGTACATTCTCTTTTAGGAGAACAGTTTTTACAGCAAAACTGCCAGAATATTGTTTGTACGGAAAAATAGTAATAGTTTTCTACTAGTCTAGCTCTCACATTTGAGCTACAGTATGTCAGACCATGTAGGACCAACTTACATTTAAAATGTTGTGGTACTGCGCTAGAGGCACAATTAAGGCTAGTGATTACAGGAGAAGTAATTGTAGTCTTTCCTTTCCAGGTGAAGAGTAAAAGGAAAAAAGAACACAGCAATATGTTTTGCAATACTTTCAGTCTCTTTCCTGGCTAGACACATTAACTGATTTGACTCACAGAATCGGAAAAATGATTATCTTTTCCAATTGTTTCACTTTGATTCTTTTTCTAATTACTCAACTATCCCATTTATTTTTAGTCACTATCCAGTGTAACTTTTAGAAATAATATAAACAAAATAAGTTTCTTTTTTGCTGTTGTAACAACAAATTATTAGTGTAATTACAGGATCATTTAGAATAATAATTTAAAAAGTCTTCCTTAGTTCAGTAATAAGTTAATTCAACCTGCTTACTTGTGAAGACAAAGAAACAACTCCTGCTAGTGTAGAAGAAACTGTCTGCAGAAGAGCTGTTTCTCCTGTCTAGGGAGGCACTCATATTGCCAGCTAATGCTTGAAAATTTGAAGCTTGACAACCCTGAAGCTTGATCAGAAATAAGATGCAAATTTGGAACAGTCACTGTAAAGTAGAATATTATATGTAAATATTATGATAGTTTATATAACACAGGATTATTCACAGGACAATGTCTTTGAGGCAGTCTAATCCTCAGATACTTCTTTAAGCTGCAAGTTTAAAACCTCTTGGACTGGTCTGGTCAGTTTCTGCTGCAGAATAATAATGGATAAAATGGATGGAGTTCTGCCGTACTCAGACTAGCTTTAGTGATACCTCCTAAATTAATC
This sequence comes from Cygnus atratus, assembly GCF_013377495.2. Lineage (NCBI taxonomy): Eukaryota > Metazoa > Chordata > Aves > Anseriformes > Anatidae > Cygnus > Cygnus atratus. The sequence continues at coordinate 1,603,577 of NC_066369.1, forward strand.
TCTGATTAAAGAAAAAATTTCTGGCCACGTATTCCTGCCTTTTGTCTATACATCTAATGGAACCAGTGTTACTTGAGTACAGGTACTATGCTCATATAACAAGGCTTCACAATTTATGGGCAAGTCAGTCAAAACATTGTAGGAAGTGTGGATTGTGCTGTTGAAAGCTTCATTATAAATACCGATATCCAAGAAATGTAATTTAGTAGTAGTCGTCTGTACTTCGCAAGACTGAGCAAAAAAGGCTTAGTCCTGAACTAATAAAACTCAACAAATTAGTGAATTACAGAGTTGTAATGCCCTTACAGCATTCCAACTGCCTGTTTTAGAAAACATGGTGTTAATACGGACTTTATTAATGCTTCTTCTTCCTTGTAGTTTGTCACTGTTCTCACATGGATAAATACCAGGAATTAGACTGGACAACCTGCATCCCACCAACCAAAAAGGAAGAGGAAGTTATTGGAAATCTCTTCTTCTTCCTGTTCAAAGAGAGAAGTTAAGGCCTAGTTATGCTTTGCTGCCTTTCTTTCCTCTGTTCACTTTTGCTTGACACTTTGGAAAAAGTCCCAGACGCTCCGTGCTTCTGTGCCTAGTCATCGGTGGGTACAATGGGTTCCTTTTGCATAACTGTTCCTGTTGAACACTCCTTGACCTCTAATGGATTTAGTTTATACATGCAGATGAGCTCATTCTGGTTTATTTTCAAGCGATTATAGAGTTCAGTTGCATTTGAAGTTGTTTGCTGTATCAGGTTCACGTACTGATGACTGATGTATGTATTGACAGAAAATGACGTTTTCCCTTGTGATTTCATTTTTAACAAAGTCAAGTTTCATATCCTTGGTCAAATTAATTCTTTGTTTAACACCGCTGTTGAAAATCTTTACAGTGAATGCGTCATAACATACACGGTTCACCACAAACCCTTTCAATGAATTAATTTCTGCTGAAGTAAATTATTCAGACTTTAACTGTTGTTCATGCCAGGATCTCTGCTAAGATGATGTGTACTTCATTACAGTAAGCAGAAACAGATCTAATTAATTTCTTCTTGTAGCCACAGGTCAATGAAGAAGTGAAAACAAAACAAAACTGTCATTACGTTATTAGCAAGCTTCTTCCATATTTGCTGATATTATTAAACAGCGGCACAAAGAAAGACTTAAACACATGAGTTTGGAAGGCTACAAAATTTTGTCTTCATGGTAATATTAAGATAGAAAGGTTCACTAGTCATATTCTTTATATTTTTAGAAATGTTTTTTATACAATTTATTATGCAGTTATGAAGTCTGCTACAAAAGCTTGTTAAAGAAAAATAAAAATTTGTTAACTTTATTAAAATTTATTCTAAAAATATTTTTATTTATAAAAGGCTGGTACCATGAAAAATATGTAATTCTTTTTACCAAAGAGAAACTTAGTGCATTTCCTGACTCTTTTAAGCATGACTCTTAGATTTTTCTTCTTCTCTCTGAGAATCTTACTGCTTTTTCACAACCATCTAAAAGCAGAAGCTGGATACAGCTGTTCCGTGTTTTACCAGAAGCACTCTTCCCTAATTCTGGTTGCTTGCATCTGTGACAGCATAATGCCAACAGTAGGATTACCAGAAGTAGCTGGCCTTCTAATTTGGTCTGTAGCACTCTTAATTATTGACACTAGCATAAAGCGTAAAGCAAAGAACGTGGTACTTTGCTCAAGAACTAACAAATTAAGAAAGAATACTGTAGAAGCCACTGAGCAGGAGATCTCTCAATCCATACTTACAGGGATCCTTAAAAATTATTTACAGGTCAAAGCCATATGTGGGTTTTGGAAAATCCTTATTCATTAACTCAAACCAAAATAGGTATTTGTATCCTTTGAGAAAATTTCGGGACTTTAGCTTATATATTTAGGTACCATCTCAACACTTCTGTGTGTTGCTGAAAGTTGCATGGTATACCATGCAGTCTTTGAGATACTGTTCTACTTCCATACATGTTAAATTCATTCCAAAATAAACAGTTTATCGTGCTGTTAGTCCATATACACCACAAAGGACTTGATATTTTGAAATTTTTCTGGCAGCTTGATATGCTTGCTTAACAAATGTAAGCCCAAACAATCAACACTGTCTTAGCCCAAAGGAAATTGCAAAAGAGGAAAAAAAAAATAAATAAAACCCCAACTGCCATTTGTATCACTTAACTTTTTTAAGTGCCTAGTTTTACCTGAAATGCCTTGCCATGTGTGAATATACTTGCTCTATTGCATTCTTAAGAAGTGGTGGCAGGTGACATCTGGTAGTATTCAAGTAGGTACCAGGCAGAATAGTACTTCTGTAGAGGTGGAAGAACAATTAGATTTAAGTTCAGTTAACTCCTCTCAGTATATTCCTGCGTCACTTTGTCCCCTATAATGACCATGTGCTGCTGTTCATTGTCAGAGGCCTTTAGAAAGGTTTTAAGCTCTGCTTTGAATAGACCTACAGGAAGATAAGCTTGTCATGATTGTACACCCAGAAATATGCATATGAACTGCAGAAAACTCTACAGTTAGGAGCTTGGGTCACTCTTAAAATGTGGCAGAGCAGGAGGAGGAAGTTGCTACTGAATTGGGATATCCAAGACAGATTTATACAAAGTGATCACAAAACTTGCTGCCTCAGAACCCACCTCTTGTATTCCTGTGATTGAACTGGTAGTGCAAAGGCACAAGACACAGTGTCAGCAGAAGAGAAACCAAAATTTGGGTGTTAGCACACCAATTCTAAGCTAATTAAAATTTTTGACATGGGGTTATAGAGGACGCTAAGACTTGTTTTCAAACTGGAAAGCAAACTAATCTCTCTATAGTCATAGGCAGAATAGGTTTTGGAGAACTGGAACACATTAGCACATCTCAGATCTTGAACAAAGTTAAAAATCATGGCGCTTTTAAAATGTATTGTGTTTACATGTGGGTTTCTAGGTGTATCTACTACTAATAACAAACTCAACTTTTAAATTGCAATACAGTTCGCTTCTCTTTTCTTCAAAAGTGATTAAGATCTAAAAAAGTGGCCAAAGTTGTTTCACTGTAAAAATGGAATCAGGTAAACACGTACTGATTTCAAAGCTTAGAAAATGTAGTTGTGTTCTTCTAACTAAATAAATTACTTCTTGTCTTGTACAATTAAAAGCATCTCTCTTTACATAATGTATGAATCCATAAAAAAGATTTTAGACGCTGTTTTCCTGTAATGCACCTCTCAGATGATCAGAAAGTAATGTCACTTCCCTCTCATTCTGCTCTGAGCTTGTCTTTCATTACTAGGATTTCCATTTCTCATTTCCTCCTTGTATCATCACATCACAGAGTGAATGGCAGGAGGTTAACTACACAATAAAGGTCAGGAATTTATTATTAATACAGAAAATACTTTCTTCGTGTTTCTGAATTTGGTAATGCAGTGGAACAGATCTTGAACATAGTTACATGTATAGCAGCTCAGAATGACTGGGGCACTGTTCCTATATATTCTCCAGGTGACAAACAAATCCACTTTCACAGTTACAGACTGCAGTGTTATCTTTTCAGTTAACCATGCCACATCCTGATGGTTACGGAAAGATATTATCTAGCAATCTGAGTACGCAAACTGGCCACCTTTCAGATGAAATTAAAGCACAAGATTTTCCCCTGAACATAGCATGTCTTGCAACTTCTTATGGGAATTTCTGGCTACAGAACCAGAACTTTTCTGCAGTAAAATGACCTAATCACACTGCAGATATTTGGCACGCAGTACCAGCCATGCAGGTCTGCTCCTACCTCCCTTGTTATTGCAGTCACAGCCTTCTATTCAGCTCTGTCATACTGCCACTAGATCTGCTCCCCACAGCAGGCAAACCCCCTTCTCCTCGCAGCAATCTCCCAGTCTGTAGTTTCCCACTTACTGTCTCCCTCCTGGCTGCCTGACCCTGTACCCTAGGAGCTTTTATAGTTAGTCTGAGCGCGTTCAGTTTCTCTCATGATGGAGTGCTCTCCTTTCCCAGTTAAACAGGCAGCCTTTCTTTATCTCACCCCAGGACTTGTTTATCAGAATGTACAACATGCCTCTCAGAACACACGGTAACTTAGTGTACAGTGATGTTCTTGAGGGACACTGGGCTTTGCACTCGGCAACTAGACAAACTGGAGGAAAAAATAAATGTCTGTGGACCGTGTGGTTTCTGAGAAACTTAGAGAAAGTAAGTAGTTGTACTGCTGGTCACACACCTTCCCGTCAGGTGAGAGGTGGGCTCATGGTGTTCAGGTGTTCCTGCCCTGGAAGCACTGGTAAGTTTTTTGGTGATGGAAGTTCCTGAGTTGGGCTGAGAATCAAGTTTTGCATGTACCTGTTTCTGGGATGGCTAGAATGGAAATAATAGAGCTTTCTTTGCAAAAAATGTGGGATGGAGAATGTTTTGGGGCCTATACATTGCACTGTAACTTCCTAAAATTGGCATTACTTTAAACTAGCGATGCCACACCCCTGAGCAGAATAGTGCAAAACAATGACTAACACCTCTCCCTATAAAAAAAGGGGCAGTAAATCAGTCAGCCTGAAAGGTTAGAAGCCACTGGCTGTTCTTACACAAACTTCCATGAAATAACATTATATCAGAGTAATCTATTGAGCAACCTATTTGTTTCACTGCACCCAAGGAAATGAGGGAGCAGCTGGGAAGAAAATCGTGTCTGAGACAGCAGAGGAACATTGGATCCTCTAACACAGAGAGCCAAATACTGCTCTTAAGTTGTATGTCTTTTTTGTAAACTACTGCTCTGATGCTGGTGTGAGTTGGCTGAATAAGCTGAAAGTGGCATAGGGTCTTTTAGTTAACAAGTTTAGCTTAGATAAGATCCCTAGTAAGAAAATAAGCAAGTCATGGGGTGTGAAGACTGACCCACTGGGTCCTTTGGACTCATCTTCATTTTCATCTTAACCTCATCCAACCTTTTCTAATTTACTGCTTAAAATGTCAGGACTAAAATGCTTCACAGTCATTTGTAGAGAGCAGGAAATAGCATAGCACTATAAAAAACGTGCTGGCAATAACAATGGCAAAGTGCTGAATTGTTGAAGCAGTCGCAGTTTTTTATATATGTATATTCTCACATTCAGATGAAATGCTGTTACAAGAGCACTTGCTTTCCAAATTCCCAGTCAGGAACCATCCCATTTACCAGTGTGTGCAACTACTAGCATGTAGAAATTTAACAGCTTTTTCTCTGTAAACGATGAACACGTGCACCTATATTCAAAATTAATCCTGACAACCCCATGGGGCACTGCCCTTTCATTTTTCACATAGTTTCCAGTATCCCTGGAGAACATCAGTGTGCTCCATAGGAACTGCAGCAAGTCCTACTGACAGGGGGACTAGGGTAGAAAAGGTTATTGGGATCTCTCTTAAATGTGTTGTGTAAAATATGAGAGATTCTTCCCATCGAATTTATACACAACCAAGCACTTTCATATAAGTTGTGTATGCATGTTATTAACCAGCGGCTTTGTGAGTAACTAAAAAAAAAAATAGACACAAAGTATGTGGACCTCAGTATTAAATTTTAAAGTATGTGGAATTACCAGGTTTTCTAGCAGTTAGACTTACTATGATCAGTCACTATAATGATGTCAGCCTAGAAGCTGCTTTGTGAACAAGGCATTCCTATTAAGAAAGAAATTGAGCATTTTTTTTTTTTTAATGCAAGCTATAGGGAAATCAAAGGCTGTGGCAGGTATGTACCCATGCAGCTCAGTAGTTGTTACCCTGAAGAGATGAAGGCACTGGTTAACATCTCTCATGTGTTCTTCTGTACCAGGTGTGTATATTTGTAGAATGGTTGATGTTGAGATGTTGTTGTTCTACACGTACTATATAAACAGGAAATAAAACAGTATTTGCTCTGAAGAACTTACTGTCTGAGCAGACAAGCTAGAGAGAACTTGGGCAGAGGGGTAAGAACAAAGTATACAGGAGAGGAAGCAATAAGGCAGCTCATGAATGCTAAGAAGCAGGGATGAAATGCTACTCGGAAAGGAGACAAAAAGAGAGAGAATCAGGGAGAAGGAGAAATACTGAATGCTCCACTTAAACTATACTGAAGTCTAAAAACTGAAACCAGCATCTTCTTTCATCTCATTTTCCTATGTGTTGCAGCGGGAACACCATCTCCTTTCTGCACACTCATCTATTCAGCTTTTTGCAACTGAGGCATCTTATTACGTTATGAAGCCACCACAGTGAGGTCTTAGTGTTAACTGATATACTCAGGTATTATAGTAAAGGAAATAATAATGTAGAAATTATATAGATAGTCTAGGAACAGATGAACCTATGTATACAGATAATATAGAAAAACAAATTCAGCTATCCATCAGTTATTCCCAATGAGATGTTACCATGATCTTTCAACATATTTCACACTTTAGACATGGATGAAGCAGCATTTCAGCAGAACTGAAAAATATAACATATATGGCAGCTTGTTGAAGCTAGAAATTCATGTTGGTTTTTGGCTAAATGCTTATATGAGACTTAACCCTGATTCCATGTATAATTTAGGTTGGATATTAGGAAGAACTTCTTTACTGAAAGGGTTGTTAGGCATTGGAATAGGCTGCCCAGGGAAGTGGTTGAGTCACCATCCCTGGAGGTCTTTAAAAGACGTTTAGATGTAGAGCTTAGTGATATGGTTTAGTGGAGGACTTGTTAGTGTTAGGTCAGAGGTTGGACTAGGTGATCTTGGAGGTCTCTTCCAACCTAGATGATTCTGTGATTTCCTTGATTGTATGCAGTAATGTAAGCAAGCTAGAAGTAAGATTTTGATTTTACTTTCACTGTCAGGTAACCCTGGGGCTTGAAGCTCCAAGCAAGGAGTGTAACAAAAGTATCTTATAGCAGCATGGTTCATGTAGGATACCTTAAAAGCACAAACTCTGTGAAAGTATTTATTTTATCCTGAGTATCGTATCTGTACTTACTAATACAGATAAGATCTACAGCCCGTGCATCTTTGTTTCTTTGAACAGGGATCATTTGCCTGGAGTTTGAAGGCCCTCTTTACTGACATCATGCGGTTTCTTCATCTGACTAGAATATGAAGCAGGAAGCAGAACGTAGCTTTACCCTTAGGAACCCATGACTGAGATCCTACTCTGTTTATTCCCTAAAATCTTTATTACTTTAATTAAATGAAAAGGTAAAGATTCGAGAAGCTCTCACAAAGAAGCACTCTAACCCGTGTCCCTGGTTGCTTATTATTGCATAACGTATCTGTTTAAAACCCCACATCACTTAATCCCCACCAGGCTTTTCCTCCTTGTACATCTGCAGGTTTTGGATTACTTAACTTTTTAGTTCATACAGTTCAGGCCAAAAAATCTCAGAATAATTTGTGTGAGGCCAAAGCAGTGCAATACCTTATAAGGCATTTCATACCAGTTCCAACATGTCACAGAAAGCATCTGTGCGTACAGAGAGTGCTTTCCACTACTCATCGTAGTACGTGAGTCAAGTCTGTGATGCCTAGGGAGAGGAGTTAAGAAATTGAAATGGATTTAAGGGGAATAAAAACTGTCTTATGAAAAATTAATTATTTCTCTGTCACACTGAAGATCGTTTAACTGGTATCTTGCATATTATTTCATTTGTAGCAAAAAATACTAAGCCCCATAAAATTCCAGCTGGTGTTTAAACATTAACAAAACCTGCTCAGGAAAATACTTTTTCTTTTTTTAAAAAAAGAAAGAAAGAAGAGTATGCCTTAAACTGAGGTTTTCGTTCAAATAAACTGAAAACCATATATGTTTAGATTTATAATGAAATCTGGTTTAGGCACCCAAAACTGCAATGTGACTGACCTTTAGATTTTCTGCTTTTAGTTTTCAGGAAAGCCATTGGTTAAATTTTATAGCTTATGGGTAGGTTAATTCTTCTTCCCCCTCACTTGTGCTGCTTGAGGGGCGCCTGGACAATTACATGCATGGGAATCAAATAGGTTAATTTAAAAAGAAAAAGTTATAAACATCCTATGCCCTTCAGGTGCTTGTAACTCACAATTTCATTCATCCATTACTGTGGGGTCAGCTGCATAGTTCAGACCTTAATGAATACTTCCTCAAAATATGTGGAGAATTTGGGACTGGAATTTAGGTTTGGGCCCCTTTCAAATTCCCAATTCTTTGTAAAAGAGAGGAAGGAGTCACGCACCTCATGGTGAAAGGAAAAATTGGGGATTGAAGTAAATCTCTGAAGTTGTTGTTAGTCTTTTCCCTGTGATTTCTTCAATTAGTTTTAGACCAGACCTCCTCTTTGAGTTTCTTTAAGGTTTTCTGGCAAAAGCCCAATATAACAGAAGTGTGATATCATCGACAACATGCTGAGAATAATGAACAAAACACAGGGGTAGAAAAGACTCCTTCCTGCTGTTTTAAGAACTGTTCCCCGCAGAAACCTTGGGAAGCTGACATCACTCTCAGGCTGCCTTCTGAGGAGTTGAGTAACAATTGCCAACAGATTTTTGCAATAAAGAATACATGTGGCAAGTCCCAGAAGGCAGACTACAACAAGGACCAAAACTTTTACTAGTAATTGTTACCAGCTCCTTCCTACCATTCCTCCCGCACCACCCACTAACAGCTAAATTTTTTTGTGGGAGTTGAGGGCAGCAATTTCAAATATTTTTTTCTGAGGAAACTACTCCATGTACTTGATTTTTTTTTTTTTTTTTGTAAATTTCAACAAATACTGTTTCATCCATACATGTGTCCAAGCTCTCGTTTTCCCCTTGAGAGAAATCTTCCTGTGAAGGGGGCTGATGAATGCTCTTTTGGAAAAAAAATAAAAAATAAAAACTAGTAGGAGTGGGACTATTTATAGCTGTAGTGACTAAGCATGTAGACTGCAGGAAGGAGACCGAAAGCAGTTCTCAGTGCACATCTGTAGGCCATCAGATCACACAAATCCTCGCCACAAAAAAAGAGCTGCTTTTACAATGATCACATGCTACTTCTTTTCAGAAGAGAACATTATGTTATTAGAATACTATCCTCGTAGGAAGTTTTGTCTTTCTGGCAGCACAGAGTTTAGGGACATAACACTTTGAAAGAAGCTTTAGAACTGAAAGAATTTGTCTATATTCTTGAAGTAAAGCACAAACCAGTGTCAGAGGTTAATACCTTGCATAATGGCTCTAAAATCGATAGATGTCACAGCTCTTAACGTATGTCTATTAAAGATGACCTGTTAAATATATGAATAGTCTAAATAATGGATGATTTTAGTTTCATGGCATTGGAGGAGGACATGGAATGTGAGATTCCCATTCCTTTCCATTCATCTGACTACGTTTTTGTTTATAGCTTTTTAGTTTTAGTTCGATCTGCGAGGTCTTATTCTGAGTAGTCCAATGGTACAGGTTCTATAAGATATAGATTGTTTCTTTAATTTGTGAATGGGGCCTCATAAAAAGGTGATAAGTAGGGCTGCTCACCAATTTTCTACTAAGTAGGTTTTCACTAGAAAACCATCATTTGTTTAAACAAATATTTGGCAAAGAATATCTCTGTATTGAGTGGCTTCTGATACCATGCAGTACCTTCTTACAAAGACCTGTCTGCTGCCTTTCCAATTCACTCGATTTGCTGCTACAGAGCTCAGGCTTATAGGGCTTCACATCTGGAGACCAGCTGCTACATAATTTGTTTCAGGGTTGGAGATCACTAGACTGCCAAGAAAGCTCTTAATGGTCTTAAGTGCCAAGCAAGAACTTTCTCCTGAAGATGTGGTTCTAAGAGTGTCCAGGTGACTAGCAGGCAAAATTTCTCAGTTTGTCACGCTTTCATGTGAGGGTGAAAGACTACAGCTAACCTTGCAGTCTAGTTTGCTCCGTCTTAAAAGCAGCATACACTCCCCAGTATTTCTTTTGAATATTGTGTTTTTCTTTGTTTCTTTTAATTTAAGTAAGTGGCAGCAATGTCCATGAAGTGGTGATGTTTAGCGCTCTCAAAATTTGGAGGGAAAGACAGGTGTCTTTCCATTTAATTTCTTTTAAAAATTTTTTGAATTATTGATAGAGTAGATGATGTTCAAATCCTATCTATAGTCAGAAAAATGTATCAGACAATTAATATTTGAGGGTAAAAAGATGTGTTTTTATTCTACTCTGTACCCATTTAAACAGTTAGATACTTAGTCTTGTGACCATACGTGGGCGGTTTTCCTGTGTCTCAACCTCAAATGAATTGAAGATGAGAGTTCTGTTATTCTGAAAGATTAAGAGCTTTAGAGGATAAAATATAAAAGCTACTCCCTAAAGAAATGACATTCCACTTTCTTTCCTTTGACATGAGAAAAATGCAAAAAAATAAATCAAAATTTCACTCATGTGAAAACTCACTGTTAAGTTCTTTTACGCTTTCATGAGTAAACATGTTGAATTCTTCAGGGTTATATCTGGTAGTTCAAAACGGATCACAGTCAGTCTGAGAAGAAATTACATTTTTCTAGATTTAAAAAAAAAAAACAGCAACAAAAAACTCCTTTTGCTCCATTCAATTTACTGTAGTGTTGTCGTCTTTATATTTTCCCTGTTTGTTTGTTTATTTTTATATTTTTTCCACATCGGTTGTCTTAGTTGCTTGAAATTGCATTTATTTTTACCAGGACCGTGTTTCTCAGTTTTCAGTGTATTTCTTTATTCACTCTAGTTAACATGTCATGTCAAATGTGACTGTGCTTTTCCAAACAGTTACAAATTAATCAGGGGCTTGTCTTCTATGTTCAGGTTTCTAAAACTACAGTGGGGGAAATTCAGACACCCCAGTGTCATCCTGAAAATGTACAAGGTATGTTTTCTCCAGATACCTGTATCAGACAATATTAGAAATACCCTAGACAGTAGACCCCAACAGCAGGATGATTACTGCACTAACCAAGCTGAATTATAAGTAACTGCTGTTTAATGATATCACTTTCAGTCTTTTAATTATATTTTATCCTTGGACTTGCTTCACATTTTCTTTATATTTAGACAATACAAAATTTTTGTCTAAAACTGACAAAACAGAACATTTCATTTAGATGTCAATTTTACTCAAGTTCAGTGAGCAGTGATGGGGGGTTATTTAATGTATTTCCAGGATTCACGTCACTGGATTTACCAGTATTTATACTCTTAAACTTCTTCAAGATGACAGCATCTTCATCTGAAATAGCAAACTGATACTCAGTGCCTGACTGCTGGCTGTATTTTGTGCTGTATCATGTATTCACTTCGTAGAATTCAAGTTCATTTAGCAGATAGTATCAATCCAATTCTGTTTAAGTCTTTACTTGCCTTTCTGCCTGATCATGTTTCTCTGTTAACTGTGTGATTCTTTTTCCCTGTATTTATGCAAGGCTATTACAAGTTACTATAACATAAAGAGAAAAGACTTGAATAGAGCAGGGAGTGGATTTCACAGAACTGCACAGAACTACTCTAACAGGTATAAGAAAGCACTGGGAAAATTGGTATTTTTTCCTGCAAAATTTCTTTCTTATGCAAATTCAGTCTCTTTCTAAAAACAAACAAAAAAACCCAACATCCTCTAAGAACAGTTATACTTAGTATGATGTTGTGCTGGTAGTACTTTTTAACAGATATTTATGACACCCTTCTTCAGTCAAGTAGCTTAGTGACTGTTGGACTTGGGAGCTTTAGTAGTGAGATTCTGTTTTGACTTTTTAACTCTTCATTTAAAACATAATTATAAATAGAGAGAAGAGCTAATGAAGGATTCTCGTGCCTCATGACATAGCTGCTGTTGATATGAATCCATATCCACAATGACTACAGTTGATTTCAAAAGACTTTTTCCAAGCTCTGCTTTTTTCCCATATCATCATGCATTACATGATGAGTGACTCTGAGCAGATATGGAAATTTCAGAAATTGCCCCACTTCCAGCAGATGAGCCACACTTAGAGCATGTGCAAGTACAGGAGAGAAGCAAAAGATGCAAAAGAGCTTCAGTTGCTTGGGAAATAGTTGGGTAGTCTGGAGTTATCCACAGACCGCAAGAATGTAGCTAATAATTTAATAACATGTAGAGTTTATTATCTGCAAAAGTAAATTTTCAGTTCAGGACTGAATTAATGTTTAAGACTAGCTATGCAGCTAGAAAAGTCCTTATTAAAAAGATAACATTTCCTTCCCACCCCCCTTCCTTCATCAACGTTCCAGTAGCTCTCTCTCAAAAAAAGTATTAATAATTAAAGTTGAGTCACATAGTATATTACTAAAAGAGCCACCAGTCAGGTGTTATACAGTGAGATGTAGGCATGTAATTGTAGTAAAATTCCTGCATTTTTTCACAGAGCAAAGCAACAGGATGGAGTTTGAATTTTAGCATGGATATAATTCTGTGTCTCAAATGGGAAGGCAGAAAAGGGTAGAAGTGAGAGAGTTTCCTTGTGACTTCTTCCTCTGAGGGGTTGAAAAGGGCCTCTACTTTATATAATCCATTTTGCAATGTGAGGGCCACAATCTTTTGCCATAAGCCCTCCAGAATCTTTGAGCAGCTCTATGAGATAGATAATCTTAAAATGAAGTTTAAATGATGTGAGCATGGATATCTATAACACAGTTTTTTTATACTAGACTGTATTCCTTTCTTTCTCGTTGCATGAAATGATGTAGAAGTTTTTATGATTCATATAATTATTTAGCAGTATGCAAGACTGAACGAAAGTGTACAACCCTAAGCAAAGGCATGCAGAGGTTTCATGCAGATACTGTTTCTGGCCTGTGTGCACCATTCCAAGCAAAATATAATCAGAGAACCTAATTCTCATGTGTATTCTTTGGGATAAGGAATAAAAGTTCACAGTGTAGCAGTGAACTCCGCAGCCTGTTCAACAGAGCTGACTGATAAATTGAAAAGCAATAGAACACCAAGAAAAACACAAGAAATTAACTATCTTCTACCTGCAGCAAATAAATCACATGTATATCTTTAAAGAGCTAAGTACAATTTCATTTTCATTTTTTTAATCAGTGAGTTTATACTGACTCTGTTACAAAAACATAGCAAAGTAGACTAATTATGTCAGCCACTGAGTAGCAACCTAAATCCCACAGTAATAACACAGTAATAACACTGTTCAGAAGCACCCATTTACAGAGTACAGTCTTGGGTGCTGTGTATTTGGCAGATATGCAGGCCTCCACTGTGCTGCATTGCACTGTGCTTTTCTGCTCCTAGTAAACCAGCTAATGGGGTTGTTGAATGGATCATTAAAACTATCCCCCAAAATATCCTCTGTTGCTTAATAATAGACAAAGGGGATTCCAGTGAAAAATTTACCACACCTAAACGAGGGTTTATCTTTTCTTAATTCTTGATGACAGGCATCTTAATTTTTCAGGCTTCACCTCGCATGTTTTGTCTATTCATGCCTGCCTTGACGTTTAACCAAGTTGACAGGGAGACTCCGGGGCAGTTTGAATGTTCTCCAAGAGCTCTGCCAGGGAGGTGGTTGGCAGAGTTCACCACGGTGTATCACCTGCCTGGAAACCAGAACAGCTTCTAGAATTGTATTGAGACTGTGTAGTGTAAGCAGGAGACTGAACCTGTCAGGGCCCAGGATGTGCAGCAAGACTGAGCTCTGGGGCTCAGGCTGTTTGCCAGTGTTGTGCCAGGTGTGGTTCTGTAACACCATGTTTCCTTAAGCCTCCAGCTGTTTTGTTAATCGAAGACATTAAATAAGCTTAAGATTTGGTTGCTGCTTTTATTACCAGTGACAAAAGAAGAACAAATAGACTCTCTGATCATATTCTTGGAAGAGGTCCAGTATTTTTCAGGGCTGCCTTCTATACAGCCATTCAAATGGTGGAAAGCCCGAAGAAGCATTGTCTCTTTTCAGGTGCTTTCAATCCCCTGACCTGCCACCGTGTTGGGGATTATCATCCCCAGGAAACTTCAGTATAAGGAAGTTGATCAACCATCTGCTGAACAGCACGTACAAAACAGGGCTCTCTGACCTTAGACAAAATCCGTCTCGATACAGGAGAATGTCAGCCAGCTGCAGAGGGTTTGTGGGAGCAGCCCACTTCCCAAGATATTTCACCAGAACTTCTGTACTACACTGTACTCCAAGGCTTTTTAAAGTTCCTTTGGGCTACAGACATCTCCCTGCTGTCTCAGCATTGTTTTCAGCAGGATACTGGCTAATGATCAACAATTGAGGGTCAGAAAAAGGACAATATTCTTCCATTAGATGTTCCAAGACTGTTTTCAGGAGTGAGGCCCATGAATCCCAGTCGTAGGCTGATATTACTAGGTACCACAATTGCTGAGTAACTGTTAGCACCATACTTGTTCTCCTGTGCACAGGCTAGAAACGTACATCATCATAGGCAGCTAACATACACAGACATGACAAGCAGCATTATTTGGTGGATCTTACCTAGTCCCTGAAGCACACAATGAGACACCACACAAAGGGATAGCCTCTGCTCTTGTCACCTCCTGATTACAGGATAAAATATGAAAAGACCTCTTTTTCTTCCTTGGTGTGCCTCTTGTAAGTGCTAACAAGTATTCATGTTGGTTGCCAACATGAAAGATAACCTCCGCCCAACCGCACCAACAAAGGCTGAACATTTGGGTTTGCCCCTTACAAGGTGCATCCCTCTCCCAGCTCTCAGCTGGTACCCCAGTCCTGCTTTCAAGTCATTTTTCTTCAGTTATGTTGCCTCTTGTACCTGAAATACAAACAGCTGGTAGTACCAAGGTCGTTCTTAAGGATACAGCCAAGTTGGTTTAGTTCACCTTGCTTCATGCCACCTTTGCAATGTGCCTTAGTTTTCAGTCTCCATATATATATAAATCTGTGAACTATCAAGGTACTGCTCAAGGTTGGATTTCTGGGGTATTTTCAAGTTCATCACCAGTAATTGTTCTTACTCAGGCCAGGGTCATCTGAATTGACTGCATAAAGAGATTTGCTCCACTGCGTTGCACCTCATGCTTACTGTGTGGAATGCCCCAGAGGGACGGGAACCTATGTGGGTGGCTTTCATCCCTTTCTCAGTTACTGATCTCAAACATATTTACAGTGACTTCTGAGTTAACGGCACTCCATTTTTAGGAGGACTTCCCTATTTCCTGTAGTGTCTCCCAGCACCACGACTGGGACTTTGGTTCTCATGGGTTCACAGGCAGAACAGAAACTGCTGTTAGTTCTCTCCCTGGAATTGCTGTTATGATAACTGCAGTGTTATGCAAGGCGTTGCTATCATTGCTAACAGGACTGGTTTTCCTATAGTTTCTGTTGGACTTGCTGGTAGTTATTAGTGGGTTTTAATAATTATTCATAGGCTTCGTTGTTAATGGTTGTACTTTTTGCCTCACCAGAATCTGCCAGAGTTGTTTTTGCTGCTCCTTCCCCCTTACCACATCTTCTGGATCCATTTTCCCATGGCTGTATTGTTCATGTTTGCCATTACACGCAGGTAACCGAGCCCAAGCGATGTTTGTCACAGCTCCCACAGAAAAGCTCTCTGACTTTATTGCTAGTCAAACTAAAACGAACTAAAAGTGATTCTGCCCATTGCATGAAAAAAAGATAAATCTTTTTAGGCATCTGGGCCAATCTGAGGTCTAATAAGAAGAGAACAATTCCTCGTGCCTGCCCCTGTATCCTCTTGCATAGCTCCTGGTACAGTTGAAGGAGGCCCTCCGCGAGCACTGGGGCCTTAGCCAGCTCTTGGCAGTGCCTGTGCTGCTCCTGTCTCACCAGGCCTCTGCTTTCCTGCACCCAGAGAGATCCCACATGTCCTGCCGCAGCCCTTACAGTTTCAGCGCTACAGTTATTTAATTTTTCAGGTGCAGAAGAAATATTTTGAAATCTCAGTTCTTGACCCATGTAGGAGAGGACATCTCTGTATAAACCTCTTCTCATTAAAAACAGAGCTCCCATATATGCAATAAAGGCAAATAAGCCATAAAGTCAGGTGTCTAGTGCTAAGAAGAAGATGATAGCTGTCCATGTGAATCAGTAACAGCAGTCTGTTATAACAGTTCCAACAATCAAAAAAGGGATTCTTCTGTTCCAAAATAGGGCTGGCTTTGTATACAAACTTTTAATTAGACAATGATCACTTTTGAGCAAAAAAAATAAAATAAAATAAGGGTTTTTATTCAGAATAAAACTTTTGGTTTGTTTACATGATGATCAGTCTTGTATTAATATTTACAAATGCCCAAATAATTTTAATATAGAAATATCATAGAATCCATAGAATCTCAGGAAAAGTAGAAAATGCTAAGAAAAAGTTTGGTTTTGATCCTTAAATTACAACATACAGTGACACTAGAATTGCAAACATATCCAAACTATTATCTGAAATACAAAGAGGCCCCAGTAAGTTTGCAGTTATTTTAATTGGTTTCATTAATTCACTTGTCACTTGTGTCAGTGAATTAATTCACTAGTGTCAGTTTCTGTCACATTACTTTTAAATTTGCGTAGCTGACTACATGTTCAGAGCAATGCACCAATTACACAGGCTCACATAGACCTATTGAATGTAATTGGCATTTCTTGTTCTTAACAGCTAGTTTTCAGTTTTCCCAGGATATTACTACCTCCTCCTTGCAGAGTGGTTTGGCCTTGATTTCTAATTGCATGAGTCAGATGTTCTTCCTTTTCCACAGCCTCCCACTTTTATATCAATCTTTTCCAGATTTATAAAGCAGAGAAGTACAAAACATTTGAGAACTGAGAGATGTGCTGAAAAACGCTAAATTTTAAAACTAGTAATATTTTAATCTCTGAAAATGAATTAGTCTGTGAATCAAAAGTGTGCAATTACCAAAATAAAACACCATATGTGTTTTGATACAGAGGGATTTTCTGTCTGTAGAATACGACTTTTAATTTAAGAAACTTTCCAGCCATTTTCTTGGCATATATTTTCATTCACAGATGAGACATTTAATTATTTTTTTCTATTCCCTAGCACATAAAATTCCAGTTTATAAAAAAAATAAAAGCTAATGATTCCCCAGCATCAAATAGGTACACTTGAGGATCCAGCAATGAAGCCAGCTGAACATAATTTTATTTTCCCACACTGTTAAAAGGAAAAACTTAATGACAGACAAATTATTATTGTAGAATGTGTTTTCATGAATATGGGTGCAAAGAGTCTGGTTAAAAGCTGAACAAAGCAATTTAATTTCTTCTTTGAATAGCTAAGGAGGCCAGCCCGTCAGCTTGTTATTTTCTTCTTCACTAAGTTGTCTTAACCATTGTTAGCTCAGCCACAACAGTGAGTAGGTAGACTCAGGAATGTGCTGATGCCAGGTAGATTGCAAACAGAAACCAGATAAGTAATGAGGAGATAGTTCAATAGTAGAAACTATTTTGAGAAATGAAGGTTTTGACATCCAATGATATTTTTTTCAACTTCTTAAATTGCTCTGTCCAAATACAGATTTGGGAGTAGGTAGATGGACTGTTAAACTCCACTGCTGAAAAAAATGTTCTGGCTTCTCACCTCTTATACTTGTGTCTGTTCTGATGAGCCTTCATTGACTTCTACTAACACTTTTCCATCAATGTAGTGTACAACAGGATTTTTCTTAGACTGTGAGGTTTACATCAACACAATTTCTTCCTTTTTCTTGTGCTCTCTACTTCTGACTCTACTACACTGGTTGCTTCTGAGAAACAAAAAAATCTTCATTCAGAAAATAAAAAAGCTGTAGCTAGCACTGGAGAGAGTGATACTGACTCAGGAAGCCAAGCCCCACCAACAGGCTGCTGGTGGTTATTTTTCTCAAAATAAATAAATGTGCTGGAAATGAACAAAGACAGATGTTTTGTTAAAGTCAGATGTATGTCTGAAATCTTTCCAAACTCAAAGGAACTTTGCTCTTAATGTCTGATTCTCATGAAAATAGATCTCTGTCGGAGACCTCCCCCTCCAGCAGTCTGTTCAAAGACCCTGCAAGAAGACATTAAATAATGAATTTCTGGTTCTGCCAGAGTATTTGGAAATGATCAAAACAAACAAACAAAAAATTGAAAACAAAATCTATTGAAAACATTACAAAGGTTTTTTTTATGCAGAAAGATCTCTCTTTCTATTTCTTTATTTGGAAACATGTAGGAAGCAGCCTGCTAGCACTCTGTGTATGTAGTCTACCTTTATGCTGGTAGGTGAAATATAAGTCCAAAACCAGGCAAGCTGAGAGCCTGATCTGTCCTAGATCTTGTAGTCCAAATGCCCACATGGCTTAAGATAGTCTTGCTACGTATATTTCTGATAAGGCACTTCATGTGAAACCAAGTCACGGAGAGGACCACAGAACAGTACAGCAGCCTGTGTCATCTGATGCTGCTGCAAGGTGCTGCGGGACGAACAGTGGCAGACTTGAGCTGAGCAGGAATAGCTATGTATGGCCATGCTGCTAATAGGATTGTGCTTAGGGAGAAGGCATTCAAGTAGTCCCTTCCTAATGCTATCAAATTCACCCAGAGCCCATGTATGACCACAGACTCATGTTCAGAGAGACCGGATACACCTTTTAGTCCCAATATAAACTCACACTTAAGTTTAAAACACTGTATAAGCAGAGTTATCAAACAGTAGTCTGAACTTGTGGATAAATGATTATGTCTAATAGATACCACACTCTAGGAGAAGTCAATGTAATTCCCACCAACAAACTGAATGTGCAAAATGTCTGCCTAATGTTGGCCAAACTGAACACATAATATTTGCTCTCTAATTTAGTGTTCAGTGTCTTATTCTTTGCATATTGTGACCACTGAATAGTTATGCATTATATTAGTTGCTAATCGTGAATTTTCTTCCTGTGTTAAACATAAAACTGCCTGCGTATTTGATCGAAGCCAGATTTTAATCAAGCTTCCAAAGGTGAAAATCTTGTTTATCACAATTTTGTTTTAGTTGCACCAACTCGGACCGAATTTGCTCATGCTACAAAAGGGAATTAAAGAGTCTTCTAAACCAGAGACTTAAGACTTCTGATCAGCATCAAAACCAAAAGCATTGATGTTCCCTGAGAAATATCGTGTTTCTGTTGTTTCCACCACAGGTATAAGCAATCAGAAATGCTTTGGGGGAGATAATCACTTCTCATGAAGTCACCATCATCATTTTCAAATCTTGGTACGTTCAAAGATATGGTTAAATGCCTTTAAAACTAATGAAAGTACTCCTTCATTATAATAGTGTGCAGTATGAGACAGAAGGGTATTTAGTATTCTTTCTCTACTACCAGACTCACTAACAAGGAGTGCATTGTACTTACATTTCAAGGTGTTTTGGATAAAGCAAACTGTCTGAGGAATGCTATAAAAGGAAGCTGGAGGTCTTGGTGATACCGTCTTTCTTTCTCAGATGGGAAAACTAGGTCACAGAGAGATAAGTGTCTTGGCCAAAGCCACCTGCAAACCTTAGCTCGCAGTGTTACATCTTCAGTTCTGCTGAGAGCTATGGCACATTTGTTTATATTTATAAACATATGTCTTTGTATTTGCTCTAAGGATAGTGCATATCTTTGCATGTTTGCTTTGCTGAAATGTAGTTGTGAGAACCACGATCTATTCTTACAGTGGTAAAATGATTGACTGTAAAGACACATCAAAGAAAGTGGCATAAAGTGATGTGCACCATCAGCAAAACTTCTGGGTCAGTGGAGAAAAGTCTTTGGCAGATGGACTGAAATCAACAAATATAGGTTGATGTTGAGATTAGATGAAGTTTCTCTCAAAACAAATATATCCCATCCGTTTAAGAGACAGTGACTAAAGGCTATATGACATCAAAAGGTGATCTATTAAAATAGAAAAGTGTCTTATCTCTTATTGTCTCTTATTGTCACAGCTGAACATAACCCAACTCCTAGTTGTGGTTTAATATTCCAGTAGGGCAGATTTCATTGTAGTTTCTGATAAATGTTAGAGAATTAACTTCATATTTGTTAGAGAATTAACTTCATATTTTTATATACCTACGTGCCATTTCTAGGGTGTTTAGAGGTTGTGTATTCAATAACATACTACCATAGCTTCCACATTTCACCGTGTGTTTCTGGACACCTTTAATCATGGAAATGTTTAACCAGCAAAACAAATAAGATCTGGAAGATCACCTCAGTGTGCAGATTCTTATTGTTACAGTATTGTTACAGTTTAATGGGAATTTTGGGTTCACAAGGAATGCAGAATTAACATATGGTAAGCTTTCAGGAAAGTCTTGTTACCAGTAGGCCTTAAACTCTAAAATTTGTCTGTAATGCAGGTTGGTTGTACTGTCTTTTCTGTTTAAGAAGTTATATTTAGGTGATAGGACGTTTGAACAGCAACATTCAGAAATACAACACTCTGTCATGTATGTGTATTGTTATTTACATACGTATATATGCATGTCACATATATACCTATGTATAAATATACGTGTACATACATAGGTGGCACCACACGGAAAAAAAAAAGCTTGGTTTATGTTATACTTCTCCTTTCTAAAGTCGGAGTACTGCTCAGTGCTAAGGAATGTTGCAGTTCTATTCATAGCAATTTCTGACACAGCATTTAGCATGACCATACAGAGACATAGAGACATAACAAGCAAAATTACTGGAAAATAGTTGTATTCTTATTAAGCACCAATAAAGCTAATAGAAAGCACAACTGCCAGACATTACGCAACATGAAGTAGTAAGACCTTCTGTTTGTAGAGAACGTGGTCTGAAAGAATAGCAAATAGTCTGCAACAGTCAGAGCAGGTTTTTTTTAAGGGTTAGTATTACTCAGCAAGTTTCTTATACATGAGTCAACCCTTTCAGTTCTCTGGGGATTTAGATGTTCAGTTTTAGCTGGCTGCAGGGTGTATATCATTCATGTTCCTTTTTTAAACCGAAGAAAGAGTTTTCAGAAAAACAAGGAAAACAATAATAACAAGACAACAGTGTGAACTATTTCACTTCTGAAGTTTATAATAATTTAGCAACCAGAAATGTGATTTCTTCCATGGCGGAGCTGGCAGTAAAGGTTCTTTTCTGCCAAGTACCTGGAGAAGGAGAGAATGGTAAATTGTTCATCAGCTTTGCTGCAAAGAAAAACATAGCATCAGGCTACGGTCTGTTGCCTTAGACAATGACACACCAAAGCCAGTTTTCAACCCCTCAGAAATGTTGTTGTGTCTTGACACAGATGACTTACAAGAGCAACCCATTTTTTTGCCAAGTTTTTCCAGCAAGGATCGAGGGACAGAGCACATTGCCACGTGCTCCATGTGATTTCTTTCCTTCTCCTTCATTTTTATTATTTTACCAGGGCACGCAGCCAAGGTCTGGGCATTTTGTCATTTCATAACCTCTCAGCTGTGCCGCTGCTATTTTCTCACCACACCCAGGTCCCCATCTGTGCCTGTCCCAGCCCAGCTCATTAGCATCCACTGGGCTCGGCCTGGCAGCACTCCCCTGAGACCTGAGCCTCCGCAGATGCCCATACGTCAGACGCACTGCCAGAGGCTATCTTCTCTGAAGCTGTGCCAGGGACTCGCTGTTTTTCTGGCCCATCCTGGTGGCCCTCCTCAGCCCCAAGCCCATACCTCTGTGCCTGTCCCACATCTGAAGCGGTGCCATGAGCTGCACCTCCTCATTATGCTCTAGGTTCATTCTCATGGTCCTCCCTTGCCCCGGGTGTCCCTCCTTCATGCCTGCCTTGCCCCTGGAACCCTGCCATGATAGCTGCCTTCTCACCACACCTGCTTCCCATCATCCTCCCAGCCCCAAAGCCTTACTCCTCCGTGTCTGCTCAGCCTCCAGAACAGTGCTGGGGCCACAGCTCCTCATTGCTGCCCTGCCTGTCCTGCCACCTCTCTCAGCCCAGGCCTGGAACCTCTGTGCTGCAGCCCTGCTGACACCATGCCTCACCCCAGTACTCCAGACTCTGTGTCTCCTGTCAGTTTGGCCCTTGCTGGATAAATACAACTTCTCAGAAGCCAACATTGCTTTCACCCAGTTCCTCAATCCTCAGTTCGCATAGTGTGTTCAGAGAACAATGTTCTGCTAATGGCAAAGCAGATAATGACTGTGATCATTCTTAGTGTATGACTGCAAAGGGGATCCATCTGATGGTTGTTATTCCATCTTTTCCATCGCACCACCTCCTCCCTCTGAGACATCTTCGTTGTCGGATTAAGTTAGCTAAGGCAGTAAATCAATTTTAAGACATTGAAGGCTCTATGCATATCATAATAATATAAATATTTTGTATTTACTGCTCATCATCGTTCATTAAGTTGTTACTTCTGACAGCATGATTTTTCCAGAGGAATAAACACTCGCGTTAAATTGAACAAGGCTGGACTTGATATGTGTAAACGAAGGAGAGTTAATGACATCTCATGTTTTCAGTTTTCTGGTTTTACTTTGTTTTGTTTTAGTTTTAAGCCACAAACACTGAAGATTGTTGGGGAAAGCTATTTCCTAAAGAATATACATTGGGGATGGTTGTTAAGTAAATATTTTTATTGTGCTTAAAAACCTGGAAGATACTGCATAGCTTCCTACTGCATTATTTACAGTCTTACAGCTCAATTCACTTAAGACATTCTTACACTATTTCCTAAATCACTCAACAAATAACTAGCAGAGGGAGATAGATGATTACTGAAAATTTTGGGAATGAAACAGTATCATAACAGTAAATAGAAGAACAGGAAAAATAGATGTTACTAGGGTAATTCTAGGGACCATGAATAACCTGAAGGGGAATGACAGAACAATATTTTAGCTATAGAAGAGATACCCTGGGAAAGTGCTGAAAGCCTGATCCCCCTTGCCTCAGTCAAAAGTGGTCCTGGCTGAACATTAGAGAAAAGTGTTGGTTTTCTGGTGAAGAAGTAAGGGACCATTTCACCAGTTAAATTTTTTGCTTCTGAGATTCCCATGATATAATTGATACCAGACATGGAGCATATTACATGTTTCTTTGAGACAGCAGGGTTTCCTCCCGCCTGCTCATTTAGGCATCATCTTAAAGCCTCAGAGCAGATCAAGTAACAGGGCAAATTCATTTTATACAGTTTGTGAAGCATACATTCAGTTAGAGTCCAAGGTCACCAGACTTTGGACCAGACCCTATGTTTTAAAAGCACTGTGGCCTGGGGCAGATGGAGCGTAAGTAATCTGCTTCAGACAAGAGAGGCAAAATGAATTCCTGGAACATATTCTGGAGTCCCTTCTCTGTCTCTGAAGGTCTCCTGCAGCAGAGAATACAACCATCTGTGTATTGTGCTCCATCATCGCATGGATGAGCAGAGAATTTAGCCTAGAATGGTATTTGCAGCCTTTTCTAATAGGGTCTAATCAGGTTGCATAGAGGAAAAGCCATTATGGATTCTGCAATTATTTGGTATTTCCAGGGGGAGATAAATCAGTAACATTCTTATTGTCTAGGTAAGCACAGTGTTATTGCTTTACAGCACTACAGTTTAGCTGTTCTAAGCACATTAATGAAAAATACAAAGGATATAAATGTATTGGGATTTGGGGGCTAGCTGTGAACAGCCTATGTTTGCTAGGAAGCACTCACACGACTGCCAGCTGTGTGCACAACGGTGCATGTGTGAGGGGGACGGGAGCAGTCCTTTTGCAGTCATTTTGTAGATGACCTCCTGATGGCTTGCAGACCTGCTGTGTCCCTGAATCACAGGCTGATTTCTGCCAGCCCAGATTTCAACCTGAAGTACAGGCATACACACAAAGTTTATTTTTACTAGACTTTACTGAGGATATTTTTCCACTCCACATTTTATTAAAGCCATTTTCAGTCAATTGTAACTCTTCTAAAGATTCCAGCCTGGCAGTTCCAGAACCATTTAACAGGCTGTAACAACAGGGCTAGCACACATTAGCCCGCCTGATAAGCCTAGCTTCATCTGACAGGGCTCTGAATAGGGGTGAGTCAGCCTCTATTACCAATTATTCTGTTGTCCACATCTCATGTTTTCTCTTTCCCAAACTTGGTGTAATGGGATAAAAGCAATAACACAAAATACAAAAAGATTGTATTAGAAACAAAGAAAGCCATTGAAGAATGGATGGCATTGGTAAATAACAGTGTACCTAAGTCAAAGTTCCCGAATCAATATACACAATCCCCAGAATATTTGTGACATTCTGACAAAGGTGTTTCCATCCCTGTAGAGGTCTGGGCATGAGATGTGACAGCTACAGAATCAATGTTTTGAAACATTAGGAAGGACAGCAAGTATTATCAATCAGTGTATCTTCCTCCACATCAGTTGTTTTGTTTTCTATATTCCACCAAATTTGCTTTGTCAGTCAGTATTAAAAAGCTCCTTCACTGATCCCTAGAGGGAAGGAAGTGAGATTTACACATAACGATTTCCAAATGATAAAAATTTGCAACAAACGTGTATGAGCAATAATAGAATTTCCTATTCAGTTACCTGGAAGTATTACGGATACTTCCAGAAATCTGAAGTGTTCTAGAGTGCCTAAGTACCACCTTCGTGTGTCATGGAAAAGCCTAAAAAGCAAGCTGCAACAGAAAAGGTATGACTAGTGGCTTGATTTACAAACATATTAACAGGAGAGCTTTAAAAATATGGTACAAGGGAATGAAGACTC
Organism: Cygnus atratus; assembly: GCF_013377495.2. Taxonomy (NCBI): domain Eukaryota; kingdom Metazoa; phylum Chordata; class Aves; order Anseriformes; family Anatidae; genus Cygnus; species Cygnus atratus. The sequence continues at coordinate 1,628,277 of NC_066369.1, forward strand.
CTTGTCCACACAGGTAGCTTATGATGTTTGGAAAATAAGTATCTTCATGCTTTTAATTTTAAACAAAAGCTTCAGGGCACTCTGCAGTAATAAGACACAAACCATGGAGTACAGCTTGCTAATATGCATTAAAAACGTGCAGCTACTTTCCACAGATCTGACCAGATGCCATTTAACAGGCTACATCAATGACACACGTTGTTATCAATGGCTAAAGCACTGTTTACCTTGGACTCCATCTCTTGGTTCATAACCCTCTTTAAGTCTGATAAATAATACAGACCACACATGCTATAATTCTTTGGGTTATAGCTGTTGTCCTTTCAGATCATCACATACACATACCATATATACTCTGGGACTATGTCGTAGTGAGAATGGAAGTTGCATTGTTCTGTGGAAAGCTGGCATGTGAAACTTTTTTTTTGTTTTTTTGAGTAATTTTCAAAAAAAATACATTCAAGGAAATCAGGCTCCCACTGTGACTCACACAGATGTGAATGTTGAAACCTCTTTGCAGATAGCTGATTCCTCTGGGGAATATATCACAGTTGAATGTTTTTATTCAGATTACATTATCTCGAATAAATATATTTGGTTTTGATGCCTCTTTTCCTGGTACAAAATCAAATATTTTGTTGTTGTTGGTGGTGGTGGTGGTGGTGGTTTTTTGTTTGTTTGTTTTTGTTGTTTTTGTTTTGTTTTTAATATATCATCTGGGAGTAAGAAAACTGATGTACACTGGCCACTATTTTTAGAATTTCAACCATCTTGTTACATGAATAATATCAATGTTGTAACTTAAATCTGATATGCATATTTTTCTCCTTTTACTGTTTGTTTTATTTACATTCATCCATAACAGACCATACTCAGGTTAATAGAATGAACAAAATCATTTGTAGCAAAGATAGCTTACTTCTTGTACGTAGATAGATATGAGAGTGCTTTACAAGAGCAGGAAAGCACCACAGCTCACAGTTTACCAAGGAACAGGGCTGAGGCAAGCGGAGATAGATACTTGTTTAACAGCAGTTAGTGAGGTAAGGAAGAACTAAGGAACTCTCTAAAGGTCACATCTCTGCGTATAACCCCAAGCCTATGCATTTTTTTGCTGCAAGAATGAGCAAGCGACTACAAACAAATAGTCATATGGGAGCATACTGTGAGTTCAACTGGGTGCTATGTCCTGGTGTGCTTCAAATACTCTGCTTTCAGCAGTAGTAGCAAGACCACTACCTGGCCTACAGACTTCAATGGTTTCAGAGTAAAGCCAGAAACAGTGGAGGATTGCCCCTTGCCTCTAACTCTCTTACCATAGTTACATGCACAGAATAGAATCAAATTTTAAATCCCTGTTTGCTGTGGCATGTTACTTTCTGAGCCAAGTGTTGACGGACAACGGGATTACTTTTAGCTGCATAACTGACTTATGTAAATACAGAAATTTGATACAAAGTTCATAGGTCAGCAGGGTGAAGAGTGGCAACTCGTATGAATAAGCCTTCGCATGATTAGCCCATAGATGTTAGTTTTGTCTGATCCCCCTTACTGGTAGACAGGAAGGATCATGGGAATTCCCAGACACATGCACATCCTTTGGTTTTATAAGCTTTACTAAACAGTTAGCATTATCAGTAACATTATGTTGTGCAAACATGTTACGTGAACAGGAAACTGTATTATACTATCATTGCTCAGACCATTTCAAATTTTAGTCACTAGAAAGATGGTCAACATCCTCTTTTCAAAAAATATCTTCCCATTATTAAACATGCAGTGATTGCTGCAAAATGTTGTTTCCTCAAATAGCTGCTCAAAGAAGATATTTTTACCTCCCATCAAGTGTGTTTGTATCACACATTACCTAATAGTTTACTCCACTGTAATGAGAGTTACTTAAAAAAAAAAAAAAAAAAAAAAGCTCTTGTAGGAACAGCTCTTAAAATGATAACTATTTTACTGCATGAAAATGAACAAAGTACAGTAGTTTCCCATAACTTTTCTGATGATGTAATGGATTAGGGATACTGTTATTCTGTTGTTGAATCACAACAGCTTGGAACACTTCTAGGTTTAACTGCACATGATGAAAATAAATCAATACTGCAACAATATCTAGACATTCATGTACATTTTTCTTCATATAGGTCTCTAAGTCTACTACAGAAGTAATACTGTATCTCATTTTAGCTAAGACTACAGAAGCATTTTACAAAATAATATTGCTGATAAGCTGCATCAGGATTCTGTAATAAGCATTATGACCATGGCAAATTAGTTGTTATTACAGCGGCAGTGTTATTACTTGAAAGGAAGTCTCACAAGTCTCTCTTATGCATTTCTTAAACCTAATCTTAGAAATGGAACATAATGAACTTCAGTGACGATAACTACAAAATAAGTAAATATTGGTTTTACTGCTATCATAGAAAAATTGTTTCTTCATTCACTTTAAACAATCAATGGAAACATTGCTGCAAAGTGCTTAAAAATTAGATGAAACTATATATTGATACCTTAAGTAGCAAGAGGGAAATGGATGGAGCACTGAAGAGTATGGCTGACTGATGACATGGAGCTGCCAGGCTCCTGTTTTTAGCATCCAGCTGCTCTAACTAGCTGAACTTCATGAATATATGCCTGATAGGATGTTAGAAGACAGAGTCTGACATACACCATATAATGATATTTTATAGATATTTCTGATAATGGGGAAAAGTAAAATGTCATGGAGAAGACTTCAGGTTTCAGGGTTCTCTTTTCTGAAACAGTAGCATATAGTCACTTATTAATAGAGTTTGAATTATTTCTCTAGCTATACTACATTTAATTGGGATTCGCAGAACTGGGCCATAGTTCCCAGCAAATATTTCTGCTATTGAACTCATCCTGAAAGCAGTTGCATCTATAAGGATGACTACATAACTTCTGTGAGTTAGAGCCTGTCATCTGAGTTTCTCATCAGTGGCCCAGTGCTGATTCAGTATAACTTTAGTGAAGACGAATAAACTTTATACGTAGTTCATGCCATCAACATTCTGTAGAACTATCGCTAACTGCTAGTCATGGCTGCCTTCTGCTCACTGTTGATTTTCTTTTCATGAGTAATTAAGGTGAAACTTTAATTGAGCAGGTAATTTATGAGAAGTCCTGACTATTAAAATGTGTCTCTATAAAACCATGAAGGTAAAATAGAGATAGTATAAGGAATAAGTCAGATAAAAAACAGACATCTTGTTGGCCATTATCTGACTTCCTACAACTACTTGCATATAGATTTTTTTAAATTTGATGTTCAAACATCCATGTTTATAAAGTAGTTTGTCAGTTCTCTGGAAGGCGAATATATTGCCAGTGAGCAAATAGTTACCTTTCCTCCCGCTGTTAACACGCTGAGCAAAGCAGGATGTTTAGCATTCTCTTTTCAAGCAACAAAGATGCCATGTCTTTGAGTCTTTTAAAGTGCATTGTGGTGGAATTTTGATTCTCATTCATTTTTATAAAATTATACAGAAGCATGTCATTACACATGAAGAGCTTTATGCTGGAATTCCTCACTACCGTAATGATTATTCCTATGTATAGTAATGGCAGTAAGAGACCAGACATATGCGGAGAATACAATGAAGTCTACAAAGTGGCCCAGTAACTGGAGTAGATTTTCTGCTGGCTGCCTGTGTTGTGGTTGCGAGCATTAGGCCGGGTAAGTTTGAAAGGACTGGATGATCTAATGTCTTCTCAGTATAAAAGCTGTTATTTGTAAAAAGAAAAAACAGAAACTATATGCTGCTGTCTATGCCTCTCTATACTGTAAAAAGTTTAGTTTTAAAAAGACAACTATAAAAATACAGATAGAAGTGTACGTGCTTTTAAAACTGTACAACAAATGTCTAGACATAATAAAGCCATGACATTACTCTTAATTAGTCACTAAAGGAACCAGTGGGAAGCAGTTCCAGAAAGTCCAAAATTAAAATCAACAACAAAATTGCACTTAGGCCACTTAGCTGATACTGTAAACAAAGTGATGTGCTGTGTATGCGTTTGCCATCTGGAATTCATAATCCTTCCTCTGCTGAAGACAAAGACCAGGGCTGGCAAAGCTGCCCAAGAGTGACATCCTGTGGGGAAATCCGCCACAGCAGCAGCTCCTTGCGCAGGAGCAGCACTTCTGAAAGGGACTAACGAAAAGCCTACAGACCAAGTTGTCTGTCGGGATTCAATGGGATTACTTTTCACTGGCAAACGTTCAATAGCTGAATCCACCTCGTTAAAATAAATTGAGCTTACAAGGACTGACCTATCAATGAAGGATCTTGTGCTGGCACAAAAGACTTCCCTCTAGTCCTGGTAATGAATATGTTACTTGATAAAAACCACGCTGCCATGGGCTCCACCCAGTTAATGAAAAGCTCTCATCCTTTGCACTCAGAGCTAGACCTGACTGTATTGGTCACAGAAAGCTCTACAGGCTCCATGTGGGCTGACTGATGCCTTTTGGCAGCTAACTGCCTGTTTGGCTTGGTTTTATCCCAGATATTCCCTGTTCCCTTTGCTGCTCTCTAGGGTGCCTTCTGTCCTTCCTTCCATTTACATAATTTATAGAACAAACGAGTCTTCTCCAGCCTTACAAAAACAGATCTTTACTACTCTTTCATGATTTCAATTTTTCTGAAACTCAGCCAATTCTGTTCCCTGGCTTTTGCTGTGTGTTGAGAAGAGCAATATACGTACTTCTCCGGTCTGTGTATTGGTGCACACGGATGTACTGGCATGTCTACTCTTTGGGATGGAGAGGGACAACAGCAGACCCAAATAGCAGATATACTTCCAAATCAAGCTCATTCCTTTTATGGCACCCATGCTATTTACCGCTCAGACCATTTAGTAAGTACACTGTAATTGTGACATTCCACAAAGGTACAACTCTACTGCCGTTTCTTGTCTGGGCTTGTGTATAAAGACCACGCAATCCTGAAACACTGATCCTCTTGCTCAGTTCTAAGACCTTGAAATGACTCAGCTTTGGAGTTTATTATCAGCTTCAGCTCAGCAAGCACACTCAAAACTTTGCTAGGGTCAGATTGTACTCTAGCTTTGGTATTGACAAGGCTGAAAGGGCTCTTTGTGAAGATCTCTGCTTGCTCATGTGGAAACTGGAACAAACTAACTTTGTGATGTTATACTCCTTTCTTGAATGATTCACATGACTGGTAAATAACAGGAGGGGGTGGTCTTTAGTGGTAGCAAGCTGAAGCTAATGTAGCTGGGCTATAAGAGATGTACACTCTGTTATTCTAAATTCCTGTGTAATTGACACAATAAATAGAGCCTCTGGATGCACTGGAAACACCCATGAGAAGGTGGGATTGATGTTCATTGGAAGCTGGGAATAACGGAGGACTTGGCTTATTGGCTTATTGACTGACTATTAGCTTGTTAAATTAGAGTGACTTTTAAGGCTAAGATGTGAAACATCTCAAAAAAAAACACATTAAATGACTAGAAAAAATATTATTTCATCTTTTGTGCATTTTCCTTCATGATCACCTGGATAATGTAGAGTAGTTTGTTTCCCAGCTGGAAGCATATTCTTTTATAGCTTTATCAGGTGGGACTTTGCAGCTGAGCAAACAGAAAAGCTAACATGGAGCATCATAAAGACATTAATTCAAATCGTCAAAAGGATTGGATTCCCTAGATACATGGGACAGACCTCTGCCAGCTGATCCATTGGAGGAACTGACAGCACTAGCAGGCTGATCAGAGCCTTGGGAGGGCGATCTGACTTGTTAGGCAGGCCGGAGTGCAACAGAACACTTCCAAGGGAGCTTTGTGGATGGTTGCTGAGAGCAGAGGAAAGGTGATAGTCTGGCTGTGAAAGGGAGTGGTGTTAGCAGACCCAGATTCTTTTACTCATTCCCCACAGTCTTAATCTTTTATGCACATTCAGGACCTGTGCTATTGCTTGCTTAATCCCCACATAGTTTTCATGCTTCTCAGACCTACCCTTTTCTTCCCTGGCCAGTGGTACTCTTCCCTAAGCCAGTGCTGACCTGTCTTTGCTCTCTGCGTCCTTCTTTGTCCCATCTTGACCTCACTTTTCCAGCTGTCTCCCTGCTGGCTTTCAGACTCATTCATATCCATTCCTACTCCTTTCTCCAATCCTGCATGCTGTCCCTCTGATGGCTCTCTGTCCACCTCCTCTCTCTGGCTGTCATTCCCCTGCCATCACTGTCTCCCATTTTGCTCTAAGACTTATTTCTAGTGTCTTTGCTGAGCCACTCCTGGCTGTCAGTCAGTCACAGCTACTGCGGCTCAACAGAGGCATAACGACTCACTGTGTAGGGCTATATGTTAGGTGCTTTAATGAGCCCTCCTGATACTGACCTTTTGAATCCTCTGATCACTTGCAGAGAGCTCCTAGGCCCTGCTTTCCTTATTCACCAAGGTATTCCTTATCAACTGCAAGAAGCTGTTTGTCAAAAATAATCACTGCTTTTGTTTTTCTTTACATTCATCTCAGCATTTTTCTTTGACTACTGTACCTGGACACTCACCTAGTCCCTCTGTCACTCTCAGTGACAGACAGTCACTGAGACACAAAAAAGTGTGAGTATGTGGCAGGTCAGAAGCACATTTCGGGGTAGTCCAAACAGTGTCAAGCAGACTCAGGAATATACCATGCAGACACAGTCTTCAGACTCCTTAGCTTCTTTCTGAAACTTAGCAAGTTGACTGAGCCTACAGTGTGATTTATCAAAGTAATTTGGGCAAACGCATATGACGTTTCTCAGACATGAGAAGAAATAGAAAGAATTTCTTCTCCTTGTCCAGCCAATCTCTGATCCAAAACATGTGTAAGAATTTCTTTACTAATACCCAAAAAAGGTGTTGCATTTATTTACTACAGATATCATAATGTCTGCTTTTCTACTTTCATTCCTAGAAATGACTGAATAGTTTGGGTTGAAATTGTCCAAAAATCTTCAGCACCTGCCATGAGAAATTTCAGGCTGAATGGTTCGAGTAAGTCAAGGTCATAAACAACAGGTTTTAGAGTGGAAATTGTCAGAAAACCTAACAGCCTGAACATAATAGGTGGCATTATGTTCAGTCTCTGGGTGTTTCAGTTCAGGATATTCCAAGTAACATAGCTACATATGGAGAATAGTGCCTACTTGCAAAAGTACTGTACATAAGCAAGATTATTTGAGAGTAATGGAAATTGTGCCTAGCTGCACCTTCTCTATTTAGGCAGAAAATGTTTGCTTTTAGATTGACTTTCTCAGTTGCTGTGTCCTGCTATTAAAGTAATTGGTCTCTGTTTCTTTTCTGACCCCGAAGGGGATACAGATAAGGGTAGTCATCTCACTTAACCAGTCTAGCAAGGAACTGCCATGCTCTCATTCAAAACCTTCTCCCAACCCACATTCCTGCCCCAGTTTTAACCAGGTAAGTTTCCTGGTAAGAAAGAGGAGCTGTGAATGCTGTCCTGGCAGCACCAGGACTCATTCTCTGTGAATAACCACCACCCTCATAAGTAAGAACCTTGTGATTAAAGCAGAGGCTTGGAGTCAGGAAGCTTGAGTTTTTCTTCTATATATATTCTGAGTGACTTTGTGAATCGAAAACAGAGGACAGTGCCCATGAGTTCCTGGTTACAGCAGAATGTATGAAGCATTAGGATTTTAAGTAGCTTTTGTCTTTGCAGGGGGCAGTGCATCCTCCAGACAGCAGTGAAGACTCCTAGAAGAATGCAGACACACATCATACTAATCTCCCAGGAAAGTGGCTGTAGTTGGATACAAGACTTAAATGTAGCAAATTATAAAAGTCAGTGTCTTGTGCATGTGGCCCAGGGGATGGAGACCAAAGGCTCCAAGTTAAGCTTCTCATCAGAGGGCACAAGTCAGTATACACCTCTGTAGCCAAGTCATTAGTGCTCTCAGAAAAGGAACAATTCTGGAATCCAGTACTCTTTTTCCAGAACTCTATTTTATCTTGTTTCTGCTTAGGTTAAAGAGGATCAGTGCCACAAATTGTCAATTCTAAAAATCCCCATTCCCCATTAAGTGCTGGAACTACCGAGCTGCAGAACCAGGCTCTTTCCAGTCCTTTAAAACTCAACTTTTCTCTGTTGGTAGAAACGTTCACACTAAAGAGATACAGAGAATTCTTTGCCTCAGGTAACATACAGGGCAGAAAAAGACCATGAACAGAGCCCAGTCCCTTACTGCTCCAGTGCCAGCCATTCGGCTGTTACAAAAGCAAGAAACCTTTACAGCTACCAGTACAAGTTCTGCAGGCTTCACCCCGTCTGGTGTTCAGGGCAGGCATGTGGCAGTGAGAACACGCTCTGAAGCAAGCCCCTGTGCTGAGGGGGTGCCAGCCCTCTAGTCCTGGCTGCGTTCAGCTGTGAGGCACCTCAGGGCCGCTAGGCCTGTGCAAGGTGTGGCGCTGGCGGCCATCACCCCAAAGCTCAGTATGGATACCTGAAAACAGTAGGGCAGAAACTTCAAAGTCATTAGTTGACCCAGGCCATTTGGGCACTGGCAGGATTGGACAAATAACAAGAAAAAATTTTCAGTATTACACTTTGGATGTGGATTTTTAAACCCTTATAAAATCTGAGCCTTGCTTAGGGGTATCCTCTTCAACCGTAACATGAAAATCCTCATTTGTTATTTTTTGCTGTGGTCTGCGTAAGGCCCTTCGCACAAGTCCGGAATGCTGTACTGTAACTCTAAGCAAGGAGCAGAGCACCACCTGGTGACACGCCACAGAATTACCCACCTGCTACTGCTAAATGCAATAAAGGTTTGATTCGGGCATGTTTAAAATTCAGGAGAAAACAAAACAAAACAACAACAACAACAAAAACACTATTAAATTAAAATATTATTATTATTTTTGTTAAATCCTGTTCTAATCCGGAAGTATTTGCTATCGAGTATAAGATAACTTTCCCAGACTGATTGAAAGAATACACTAATTCTGATGCCATTTGGTAAAAGCAGACCTTACACTTGATTCTGGTGGTTTTCCATGAATTTCATCTGCCTGGAATCTGAATTTGTTAAAAACATTCGCTCTTCTTGCTGCTTTCCTTTATTCACAATAAGAATGTAATGCAAAGTTTAAGGAGAATCATTCAGAAAGGAGCAAATCAACAATGAAAGCTAGTATTAGCAAGCCATCAGTTCTAGTATTAGCCTTCATCCTTGGCATTGTTCTTTCAGAATGATTTTTCTCAATCAGACAAGGAGGTTACTCCTTCTGTCCAAGTTACCAGTTATTAATAATTTTTGTTATTTTTCTTGATATAATCGAAATACTAAATTTCTCTTACAGAAAAAAAATTGACCATTGCATGAAATTTGACATTGGTATTTTGATGGAAAATGACTTCTTTTTTCATGTATTTTTAAAGTGCAGTAGAGCAAAGTGAAGGAAAAGTTATTTGTCTATTTAGGTTCTACAGACACAAAATTACTTGTGCAACATGTATTAAATCTTAAAACTTCATTCTAAATTTCCTACATTATGAAAACTCTACAAACTGATGAATCATGAACATTAAAAGGTACAATGCTGATAAAGACAGCTGTGAGTTGCCTGGAAATTAAAAGGTTTAGGAAACCCCTTTTAAAACAGTTTTTAGCAACCCTTTCTGTCATGTTTGGTCAGAACCACTTGTGCAGGGGGGTTAAATATAAGGCAGAATTGTGCTGAGCCATATTAAATCAGTAGAAAAAGTTAATTTAAGAAACATTGCACAGGTTAACTTTTTTTTTTTTCTTTGAAAAATGTATTTATTTTCAGTTAGCATAGAAGAAGTCTGAAATGCTCTGGGACAGAGATTCATATTCTCTCCCTCTCTCTCTCTCTCTCTCTTTTTTTTTTTTTTAAATCTGAGGTAAGTTCTTTCTTCTAAGCAAAGCCAGCCTTATGCTCTCCCTCCTGTGCAAGACAGACCAACTCTTAAACAGATTTTCACAACAGGTTCAATTTAATTCTGTTTTATTGCAGTTGCTGATTTTGTGTTGCTGAAAAAGCACATCTTTCCATTGACTGTCAAGGTAGAGAACAATAATACACTTTATCTTTTTGATTTGTAATATTAGCTTTCTCTACTTTATTGAGCTGGACGTCGTGAACATATATCTAAAAAGACAGCAGGGACAGCACTGCACAGAAAACGGCTCGCTGCAGCCGGGTGGTGGTTTCTGCATTCACTGGTCATTCCAGTCACAGGTGCTGATCTAACTCGGTGGTTATTTCTGTGCATGCTAAATTCATGTGGACATCCATGAGAGGCATGTGTGATCTACAGTGTCAGTGTAATGTAACTGTACAAACGAACAGAAAAAGACAACACAAAGCCCCACGGCCACCCCCAGCGCAAGCCCGCAAGGCCCCATGGCGGGCTGTATTTCGGCAAGGCCGCCGGAACGACGGCTTAGACGGCGGCTGCCCCGGCGAGGGGAGGGAAAATGCCCTTTCCCCGGCGGCAGGAGGAGCCACCGCGGTGCCGCTGCCCGGCCCGGGCGCTCCTCCCGGCAGGGCCCGGCCCTCGGGCCCCGGTGGCGCCCCCGAGCGGCCCGGCCCGGCCCGGCCCGGCCCGGCCCGGCCCGGCCCGGCGTGAGGGAGGGAGGGAGCATGGCGCGGCCCGGGGGCCGGCGGCAGGTGAGCCGGGGGGCCGGGACCGTGCGGGGCCGGCGTGGGGCGGGCGAGCTGCCAGGCTTGCGAGGGCAGAGAGCTGCCAGGTGTCCGGCATTTTAGGTGCTTTCAGAGGATCTCAGGCGTTGGGAACTTGTTTTTGATTTCGCAGTTGGTTTTCTTTCATTTTAGGATTCCGGTGAATGCGTTGCTGAACTAAGGGAATGGAGACCGGTCGTTTATAGAAAGTGCACGGACCCTCTGTGGCTGCTCCTTTTCTTCCTTTTCTGGGCTGGTTCGGTAAGCATGCCCTGCCCGGAGGCAGCCCAGCCCCGCAGCGCGGTGTGCTCGGGTCGCGGCGGGCCGGGGCCGGGGCCGGGGCCGGGGCTGGGGCACTGCTGCCCGGGGGGCTCCTGCACCTCGCCGCCTGCTCACACCTTCGGGTCCTGCCCCTGCGCTCCATATCTCGGGTCTGTGCAGGGCTGGGATACTCGGGGTCCACTTTCTGTAAGCTAATCAGGCTCCGACTGGACTCTTGTTTCTACTTATTTCACTCTCTGTAGCCTTTTTATCTTGCAACATGTCTCTCTTGGTCTGTCAGCTGGCTTTCTGCCCTGTGCCTGGAACAGCACGCAAGCTTTGGGGAGCATGCTTTGTCTTTCTTAAGCATGAGTGTTTTCTCACGACGTGTCTGAGGCTACTGAGGAATGAATACACTATTAAATCAGTTTTAGATTCAATTCCTAATAAGTGCTTTAATGGAAGCTCATGCAGAAGAATATATACACATCTTGAACGCTGCATAAGCTGAAGCAGAACTTTGTGATCAGGGTGGTTGGTTTTTTGTTTTTTTGTTAAATGTGCTGTCTTGTGCTTGGTGCTTTGATCAGTGTAAGGCATGCCAAATATTAAACCTGTCAAATGGTGAGGATTTAGGATTTTTGTTTGTTTTCTCTGCCACTATTCTTAGTGCTCAATTTCTGTAAAATAGTTTTGTTTAATCTTATTTTTAAAAGACTTGAAAAAAAAAAGTAATACTGATTTATTCACATAGTGGGGAAAAAAAAAAAGAAATCACACTATTGGCTCTGTGGAAACGTGTATCACTGACATGTAGAGAATGACACACCCCTCCAGCAGTCATACAGCTGTCTGTTGCTTAACAATATGGCTTGTATGCAGCATTCTGTACCTTAAAAAAAAAAAATCATTCACGTGCACACAGTACTTGCTGCACTGATGGCAATGGCCCTGTAACTTCTATCATTAGAAGGTTTACCAGATTTTTTCTAAAGCATATTTCAGTGTCAGCTCCTTTTTTTCTTTTTCTCCTGAAAAAAAACACTAATGATTTTTAACAGGTATTTGCTTTGTAAATAAACTGGATCTGAAAATAACTTGTTACTGTAACAAGCATCACACACACAAGTAGTATGCCAACTTTAATTATGGAGTCTCTACGAAGTTCTCTGTGTTAAGACAACATTAACATGTGAGCATAATTTAAATAGTATTATTTAAATAGTTACAATGCAAACACATAAGCACAAATGAGACTACACTGAGGACTAAGGAGACACATTTACTTGTTTGTGTATGAGACTAAGTTTCTGCCCAGATCCCATCTTTAGTCATGAGTGCTAAAAGTAGAATAACAAAGGCACTAAACCTTAACTAATAAAGCAGTTGTGCTGGATCTGATACGTGCCATCTCTGCCCAGCACAGCTGATATTCAGCTACTCTATGCAAAGTAGCAGTGGTTAATGAGGGACAGAGAAGACTTGCTGCTGCCAACAATTTGCATGCAGCCATAGAGCCAACTATTTTGTCCTTGATATACGCAAAATGTGTTTTACACCCCATGGGACAGAGGAGATGATTAAATCACCAAGTTCCTCAGCTGGAGAGCTGTAAATAAGCTGCTGGGTAAAATGCTCAAGACTTCAGCTTCACAGAATTACTGCTGCTTGGCACTTAGAAAGGTTCTCTTCAAAGGGCATTTTGGCCCTCATGGGGTACACGAGCAGGGTATATGCTGCATTCCTAGGCAGAGCATCTTATGTTGACAAAGTGTTGCTGCTACTCAGGTAGCAGAGGTGCTTAGCAACAGAGCATCCAAAAGCTCGGTGCAGTGACACCTAAGTTCACAATGTAGTTCTCTTGAGGTTTTTCACATGTGGTAAAGAATGCACCTTCCTGAAATTTAAGATAACCTGAATTTTAATTATTCTTTATTTTTAAAATACACCTCAATAGCAGCTGCAATGTCTCAACATTTCAGCATATATAGTGCCCAGGTGTGTCTTGAAGGGCACTCTGAAATATGAGAAGCAGTGGCTACATATGGAAAATTACCACCTGCATGATCTTGCCCAGGGACACACAGGAACTTTGACAGAGGCAGGATTTAGCACCTTACTACTTCTTTCCAATCATTTTAATCTGAGCCCCTATCTTTCTTTGCCTGTGATGTTCTGCTAAATTAATTCATGTACCGTCCGCTTTCTGCAAGATAAAGGAAGGGTCTAAGGAGACAACAGGGCTAAACTTGTCCATATGACTTGCTCTGGCCTTGTTCAGAGGGGTGAATTTTAGATTTAACTGTTTGCCTTCACAAGACAAAAATGCATGTGTTAAAAGAAATATTTATTGAATGGGAGGGAAAGGCTATCATAGCATGATTTCACATGAAAAAAATATTTTAATAGATGTTTATAACTGGCTATGCTGTGATGGCTGGTGCGGCAGAAAGACTTGTGCTTGGATATGACAGCTTTGGGAACATATGTGGTAGGAAGAACACTCCTGTAAAAGGGGCACCCCTTTCTGGACAGGACATGACTAATAAAAAGTAAGTACATCAGATAATGTTTAAATAAATCTAATGTTTGAGAAGTGAGCATAACTTCATACGATATACATCATCTAGTTGTCGATCATTTTCAAACATATATAAATACATGCTTAAATTTAAAGGCAAATAAGGTGTAAGAATTGTGCAAAATGGTGGGGGAAACTAAAAATTTAAGATGGAATTTGAAAAGGTACTACATCGTTATGCTTTATGCTGATTTTTTCTTAGATAGGGTCTTAAATAGGACTTCAGACAGACCAGTAGTCAATCTACACAGACAAGTATTTGAATTTATGGAAGTTTAAAAAAAGCTGAAGTTGCCAGTCATTCTGTTGACTGCTGTGCAAGAGAACACTTGTAGAGTGGCATCCACCTTGGAAGTTTCTGATCACATTTAAGAACCTAAAATGAAATGTAAAAATATAGCATATTCTCAAATTGCTTCTTAACTTTAGCCTTCAAACTCCATTTTTTTTCATTGTATGTGGAAAAAGTTTCATCTGCTTTGTAGCACTTTAAAAAGATGGAAAGAAGACTCAGAATTTAAACCTATGAAAACCATAAAGCTTGTTTTTTGAAACGAGGATCTTTTTGTCTTTCTAGGTATGTGTTCTTTCTGAATTCATGCAGCCTGGAAATGCAAAGCCTCAAAATCAGTTCAGTTTCCTTGTGCGTGTCTAGTTGTCCACAAGAGCAGCTCAACTCTTTGGAAGACCTCCAGAGTTTTGCAAGGAACAATGGTGTGCAACAGGGAATATGAGTATCTAATGTATCTGTAGAACAGTTGAGAAGCTTTCACTTTATTATTCTTCCGTTTGCTACGCTAGGGAGTCATTTCTTACCATTAATTTCCTGAGCAGTCCATGGCAACAGAAAATAAAACCTCGTCTCTGCTTTATTTCAGAGCCATAGTTTCTAGAATTGTTACAGCTCTCTTATGCAAATTTGAAAGCTGTTGATTCATTCCTGCACGATGCTGAGATTATCCAGCAGAAAACTGGCTGCTGAGAATGAACTAAATTGGTTTGTTGGGGATGCCTGTATGTGAACAGAGCTTACATGCTATTTGAGAAACTTGCCTAAATGGTTCTTTTAAATTTGGTTAAAACCATGGTGGAATTATTAATTCCAGATATACATAGGCACTGTTACCTTTTTTGACATCAGAGCCCCAAATTTGCTATTTTACCTAGATTTTTTCTTAAATTTTTCTGCTGTTCAAGATGAATATGATGGCAGAAGTAGCTATTGTGCAAAAGAGGCAGCTCCACTTTATTCATTTCCAACATGTAAGTAAAATAACCTGAGGCCTAACCCTTATTCCACAGTGTATGCATCAACCGCAGACCATACAGATACTAGTGGCTATTTTTATTGGAGGTCAGAATTCCATTCTTTTTGGTTTTGTTGAGTTTTTGTCAAGCGTTTCTATTTAAATTGACAACATTTGTTTTAATTTCATTTTGGGATATTTTGTCATCATTTGGTTATGTACAGAAAGCTGTAAGCACCTGTGATATTGTGTAAGTAATTTCAATGTAACTGAATAAAATGGCATGAAATTCCATCCACATGCTAAAACTGCTTGCATATGCATCTCAAGGGAGAGGGCAGTGTTGCATTTTGAATGGCTTGAATGCAACCAGCATTTCTCTCCTAGAAGCATTATATAATGGAGCAGAGTATTATTAGCAGAGTACCTGGCACTATTTAGGCAGAGTCCAGAAAGTATTAAGCTTCTGGATAGACATATATTCTGTTCTAAATTACGAGGGACCTGATTCTATTGTAGCTTGTGTCAATTTAGGTTTTTCTGTTGTCTAAAGGAGCAAGAGTTTAAAGCTGAAGTACTGTGCTATGGAACAAACAGTGTGCCTGCCCTCAGGGAAGATCTGTAAATGGTAGTTGAAGTTAAGTGTAGAAGACAAAAGATCCTGTAGAGGTTGCTGTAGATTTACCCATTAATTCTAATGGGTAACTAATTCTAATCTACATTCCTACAAGAATATCAGTGATGAATATGGCCTTCTAAGGGATTAAAGCAGAAGTGCAAACAAAGCTTAATGTATTTTTTTCCAAAATTGTAACTAATATTAAGCTACAATTTCTCCTATTTCTTAGGTTCTTGTCTTTGTGTTTACAACCTGAATGTTTCCAGCTACACACTAAATCCAAAGGCAGCTGAGTTGTGTCCCACACTACCAGTTCCACCAAGGTAAGAATTAATGGGTACTTTACAACACCCTTGAGTCCAAACAGCTTCTTAAGGGTTCTTAGTTCCTCGCATTTTGTAGCTGACATGATGCTTTACAATCCAAATTTTGTTGCTGTGTGTGCCTGTGAACACGCCTGTGTCCTGTCCCACAGAATGAACAAGGACTGTACCACCCTTTAGAGATGTTTTCTCTCCAGATCAGGGTCAGAGCACTCCGCATGAGGGGCAGCTTATCTCCTGCACAGACTTTTGCTCTCTCCCTCAATGCCAAGGAAAAGGAGCTGTGCTCTCGGACCTGGCTTGTTATCTTGAACCCAGAAATTTTCTGTCAGAATCATTTCACAGCCAACTGGCTTGAACCGCAGGTCTGTGGATGTCAGCATCTAACATTCTGCAGCATGTAAAAAGTACAGATGTCAGTTTAGTTGTATTGTTTAATTTGTTACAAATTAGTGAGTCAGAATCCTTAAACCCATGATTTTCAATTCTGCTGTCGTGAAGATACAGCAAAGAATTGGAATCTCCATGTCTGCAGAGCTAAGTCCTCTACTGCTCTGAACAAGAGCAAATAGAGGGGAAAAAAAAACACAGAAGAGAGTAGGAGACACATAAAAGCGTTATACAATGGATCAAAGGAAGACATGTAAACTGATGAAAAATATGGCATATTTTACTTATTTCTTTGACTTTTTAAGCCTTCCTTTATTTGGCAAGGAACTTACCATATACATCTCACAAAGTAACATTTCACAGTAGCAGCAAAGCTAGTCAGAGAAGCTTTAAAGTGCTGATGAACAGACCTCTCCTTTTTAGGTAGGGATGTCTCTTTGTTGTAGTGTGGCCTTGCCAAAATAGGATGATAAATAAATTCAATAAGCTGGCTCTGAGAGCCAGATAATTTTATATGTAAATATTAGGTGATGTTAATTGTACATTACAAACATTGTTTTGGAGCAGCTTTGAGAATACTTAAATATCCTCAAAATGATGCAAAATGTTCATGGTCTCTACATTCTCTACAACAACATAGTTTACAGCCATACTAGCAGGAGTTTGTGTTTTACATAAACACATGGGAGCAAAGCAGACAAAGCCAGATTAGAAACAGGATAGGAGCTACATGCTGATGGTGATTGAGATAGTAATTCTCCAGGTTGGTCTTGAATGGATGTTCTAGCACAGCAACACAGGCATGGTGCTGCCAAGAGTTTATGTTGCAGATGGAGCATAGAACTACTGTCTGGCCACTTGTAACAGACCACTCCCATGTCCAATGTCTTGTTGTGTCAGACTCTGTGTGTAAGGTTTTCTCCCAGGCAGGGAGGATAACTGGTAGGTTGCAGATTGTCTGGATGCTGCTGCAAAAGTGTATTGAGGCTGTTGGAAGGGCACTGCAGAGGGCTTGAAAGGGAGCAGTGGAATAGATTGCTGTGAGTTTGAAACTGTTTGTCCAGTAATGAAAACATTTTTCATCATCTTTTTTTTTTTTAACCTTCCAGTAAATCTTTTCCATTATTTAATCGGTGTGTTCCACAACATCCTGAATGCTATTCCAAATATGCATCTGTCTTAATAAGTATGGTTAATGAAATGGATGTTTTTCACCGAATTCTGAGTGGAATATTGGCAGGAAGAGATACTGTGATAGGACTGAGTGTCCTTGCACTAGGTAAGGTTACAAATAAAAAATGAGGTTATAAATAAAAAGTGAATAATATTCAATTAGAATGTGAGGTTTAAAATGTTTCTATGACCTTTATAGTTTTTTATTTAAAAGTACTGACCTTTTTTACATTTTCTGGGCAGAGTTGTTTTCAAGGAAGAGTTCTTGTTTCTTATCAGGAGGCATAGACAGGTGAAATTCAGTGCTAGCAAATAGCAGATTCTGTGTTCCTAGATATGATCATATACCTTTTTTCATGGGACTAAGAAATTGTTGATAAAAAGAATAATAGCATTAGCTTTAACATTTTGATTTTAACTTTAATCTTTATACAAAATATTACTGAATAGCCAATTATTCCCAAAGTGAAATATTTCAGTTATAAACTCTTTACTAGAAAGTTGTAGATAATTGTTTTAAATGTTAAAAAGGTCACCAACTTCAGTACATGCTGTTGCTTTTGAGACCACCCTTTAAAAGTAAAAGCCCAAATTCTACAAGAACCTTAAACTTAACTATAACATAAATAAGAGTTAAGTTAAATGGTTGGTAACACTAATAATAAACTTTGTGTATTTTTCAGCTTTCTGTTTTATAGTGGTTTTAACCTTCAGATTCATTTGGACACTTCTGGTCCATACTTTGATTGCGCTGGTTGTATTTGGGTTGTTATGTAAGTATATTTACCTTTTAGTGTATGGGTAGTTAAAGCACTCATCTCACTAAACTGAAGGAGAGACAGCTGAACAAACAGCTGTCCCTTTTCTCCATGGCCCTCCTCGGTAACCTTAAGCTTACCCCAGACATTTTCAAACTGAGTCCTGCTTGCCTTGGGGTGCCAACATCTGGTTGTGCTGTTCCAGCTGCTGGGGTGATGATAAGGTTTAGTTATTTATAGATGCCTGGAAATGACATTTCTTTTGGCAGATGAGTGCATTTACGAAAATGCTGCTATTTCACAGAAAGTTTAGTGAAATTTTATATTGCCTGCTTTGGAAAGGGAGAACTGTAGGAATGTGTCCAGCTAATGCTTGTCATTCCATAACAGTTAGCTTCTTATTTCCTCAATAAAATTATATGGCTGAGTTTTAGCCTAGCTCCTTCTTCTGGGTTTGTACCTCAGACTAACAGACCATGATGTGAATTTTCTTTGTGATCACGGATACTGTACCTCTCGTACATGACAGCTCCTGAGCAGAGCTGGGTGTAGGCAGAAGGGTGAGGGGATCAGGAGGGAGGTGGGAGGCTGCATGCTGCAGCCCGGGGAGCACTGCCCACCTTCACACTGCTTGTTTGCTGCAGTTGTCTCAGGTGTCCTCTGGTGGCTCTACTATGACTACAGAAATGATCCCAGCACTGAACTGGAAACAGAAAAGGAGAACGTAAAATTTCTACTTGGATACGCTATCTTCTCTACAATAATTACAGTAAGTAGTAGTTTACAGTAGGCAGTGATGGAGGCTGTAACTAAAAAATTTGAACTACAGGGGTTCTGCAGCAATAAGAATAATTCCTCATCCATTTCAAATTTGAAAAGGAGAATCAATGATGAGATCTGCTTACAGTCATTTAAACAGTTTTATATCTTCACTGTGAATTTCATTTTTCATCACAGGGCTGTGTCACACTTGTATAAGCAGCATTAGCACCAGTTTTGTAGAAATGCAGGAGTTACATTCCATCCCCATTCTTCTGTGCATCAGCTAGTTGTAGAACCATGGCGAGTGAACAGAGAGGAGATCTGTGCATTCAGCCTGCCGTGTCAGAAGTAGAGAGGGGTGGCTCTTTTAGACAATGAAAGGGGTAGGTGAAGCACGGGCAGCAGTGTGTAGGCCTCAAGTTACAGGGTTAAATTCTGCTTTTCTCTCACTGACCTTGTTTTCCAACAGAAAACCTGACTCTGGCCTTCAACTTTTAAAGACATTTTTTTCACTCTGATGTTGCAGTGTTAGAGGAGTCATTGTTCAATACAAGTGTACAATTTGTAGTTGATGAGACATTTGTCAAAATGTTTGTATTTCTGTTTTCTTAAAGCAGATCCATATACTAGGATTCACTGGATATGAACAGCCTATGAGTTTATAGTGAAAATATAAATGTTACAGATCAGATTTTTTTCATATCCTCTGTAAGTTATGAACTTACCTTTTAACTTCTGTCGATAATAAAAGAGTAAGAGAAGGTCTATTTGTATGCAGCTGACTTTCATTCATAGGACAGTGGGAACGTCTGCTGCAGATTGCTCTTCTCTCATGGCTGGTGGCATCTCTGTTGAACAGGCAAGAAAACTGGTGAACCAACTGCCACTCGTTGCATTTATTATTTTATGAATTCCAGCCTGTCTTTTAAATGTTGTTCATAGTTCCTTGTCAAATACAAAAAACTTGTGAGGTGTGGTGTTTACACCTTGTTGTTGTTTTTTGAATTTGTTTTTGTACTTTGGGAAAACTGAATTATTTAAATAGAGGTTTCATCTTATGTCTGCTTTGCCTCAGTGTATACAGAGCTCTTAAATCAATTTAGTTTTGCTACTGTTACTTTCTGCAGAAAAGGACTGGACCTCCTACCATTGTGAATGGTGGCAAGCTGACTTGAGTAGGAAGGAAGTTTACATGTTCATGACATACAGAATATCTGAAAGTGTAGCACAAAACATACATTTATGTTTGTTGCTGTAAAGCAAAACAGACTGTTTCCATTGGGTGAACTGCAGTTTTTTGAGTCTTACTTTTTTTAAAGCAGCAATAGTAACACTTAATAGATTTAATTTCATGAAACTAAAGATTTTAATTCACAGGCTCCTTGATAATATAGGCAGTGTCTTAGAAAGCATTTCCAGTGCACAGTGTTTGTGGAATGTAAATTTCACATATGACAACTTCTCCTACTTCTCTTAAGAAAAGAAAAAAAACAACTATTTTTTGTTTTCTTTTTTTGTAACAGATTGTTCTGCTTTCCCTTATACTTGTGCTAAGAAAGAAGCTTCAGTTCACTGTACAACTCTTTCAGATTGTTGGTAAAATAATAAGCAGAATCCCTTTCCTCCTTTTCCAACCACTTTGGACCTTTCTGATTCTGATTGTCTTCTGGATATTCTGGGTTGCTGTACTACTAAGCTTAGGAACTGCAGGTAAGTATATGCTTTCCATGTTTTTGATGAATGTTATCTGCTTTCTAAGTTCAGTTCTTAAATATGTGACCTTCTGCTGTTAGTATGCAAAATATGGGCTAGCAATGTTATTTAGGCGTTTTACTCTTTTTTTTTTTTTTTTTTAAACTCTTGCTACAGTCTTTGACATTGCTGTATTTCTGTGTGTCATCACCACAGGAGAAAGGTTTTTTGCTCCTAGATGTGGGCTTTAGGTTTGTTCTTTCTCAGTTACTTAATTTATGATTAGATTGTGGTAGATATGTATATGCTTTATGTATTTAAATGAGGAAAGTAACATTCTCATTTCATAACTGCATTAAAAGTTGTCTTCTCTCTCCTGTTAATCTCCTCTGACTATAAACAATGCCCACTTGTCGTGGAGGCAGCACATTGTTTTAGAGCAGTACTTTATTGACAACTGCTGTAATTATCTGGGTTGGTACAATAGTATTTGGATCGATCCAGAGGCTCTTGCAATTGTAGAGGAGGTGCTCTGTAGAGAAAGTCAATCATACTGTGAAAGATCTGTAAGAAGAACAGATTATGAGTATGGAAATGGTATTACTGAGGGACATTCCGCTATAAGATTTGTCACTGACTGAACCATATCTAACTTGGGTGCTGTCCCTTGGCACAGCATCATTGTCTGAGGGAGGGGAAGGTTTTCCTTTTGTGAAACATCACCTGAAGGAAGGATGCTAAGCTGGTTGTGTGTAGCTCTGGGAATACCTCTTCATGCAGATATCAGCTTTTGTCCATGGGAATCATTATGATTTGAGTGTTGGGTTTTTTTGTTTGTTTTTCATTTTGAATTTCTACAGTGACTGCTAGGAGTCAGATGTTGTCCTGTGGGTTGGAGTTCATACAGAATTGATGCAGGCAGAGACAGCTGTTTGTCATGGAAGCTTTCATTATTCTTGTGTGTTTTGTTGTTGTTTGTTTGTTTGTTTGTTTTGTTTTCCTGAATCTTTGCAGTCCTTTGTGTGTGGAGAAGCAAATGCAGCCAAGCTCTTTTAACGCTTATGTTTTATTTTGTCATATGCTTTCACCACTTCTTGAGACTGTGGCTGTAGTAACTCCTCTGCACAGGCTTGCAGATCCCTTCAAGGTCAGAAAAGCCTTTAACTTTTCTGTAGCTGAGCCCATTTGCCAAAACTGGCAGTATTCCTCACCTCTGTGGGTCAGGCACCTCACTCCTCTCCCATGACAACTGCTTCCATCTCAGTCTGACCCTGTTAAATCTGGCAATGTACAAAACCCACTTCACCTGCAACATGAGACACCATCTGTCTGAGTCTATACTGGTATCGTGCATCAGTCAGCCACTGCTTAGGCTAGACCAGGATCTGTTTCCCTCCATTTTTCCTTGGAGAGTTATGCAGGTTTGCAAGGATCTCTCTGTTTCAGCTACCATTTTCCCAGTAGCTCATGTCCATCAGAAATTGCTGCTTGAAGCACTGTCTGCCTGATGACCTGCTTCTACAAAACAGTCTGACCTAGCAAGGCCAGATGTCCAGCCTGCAGTCTCTTTGTGAGTGGTTCCTACCTGACTAAATAGTCAGACAGATTCACTTTGCTTTAAGGGTCATGGATATTTCTTTTCCACGCTCCTCTGAGTTGGGTTTTCCCGTTACAGAGACAGTATCGTGTGCTAGACATACCTTTTTAGCTTTTCTGTAGTCTTCATCCCATTTTTGCACGTATCAGCTAGGTGGCAGTAATTTTCAAACTGTCCTTGTGGGGGTACCTTTTCACTGGTTCAGACAAGTCCTTTATAGAAAGGAGCATCTCCTGGGCTGTCAACCAACTGTTCATTTCATGCACCTGCTTGGATCAGAAGCAATTTAAAACAGACATTAACTATAGTAAAAATAGCAGCAGGTAAATAAAAAGAATGATAACACACAGATTTGCTAAATATATAATTAACAAGAACTATTAGAAAAAATACTACATTCTTGATTTTTATCTGAGCTGACACATTACCCACAAGAATATTCATTGGTACTCTTTAATAAGCACATGTAGGGATGTGAAGCTTGCCCTTGTTAAATCTAAATTTAGAAAATGCCAGCTGAGTCTGTCATATTGAAAAGCTTTTGGAAATGCAGAAATCATTAAAAGAGTAGAAATATTTTAGCTTATATGACAGAAACAGCTTGATGATAAGTGCCGGATGGGGAATTAGTCAGATACTTCCTGGAGGCTTTTACAGATTTGCAGGAAAATAGTGAGTTGCACATTACATCTGAAAGCAAATTCCACATGTATTCACAGGGAAATAAAAAACAGTGAAAACTGCCTTTGAGAGACTTTTTATGATTTTTCCATGTTGTGCCATTTTCCCGTATTGGTTATGTTCTTTGTTTTCTGCTAGACATTTCCATTCAGCTTTTTTTTTCCTGCCATATTGGAGAACAGAATTCAAATAGCTTGTGACCTGCTCTGACATTCATAGTGCAGCAGACGTCTCTTGGCTCAGAGGTATTTTACTTTTTGTTTTTTTCCCTAGCATAATAGGAATGCTAGTGCTCCAAGATACAAATGGCAGTATGGAAGGCAGCATAATCTTGCTGCATAGTAGAGCAATGTTGAAATTTCTAGCATGCTCTCAGTTTTGAAAGAATTGATTTCTTGCAGATATAGCATAAGAATGGAAGGTCATTTCCAGGCACTTAACTATCAATATATTGCTCATGTAGGGAGTCTAGTAAAACGTGTTTTAACTGAGATCTGCCAGGATATTTTTAGTGTAGGTGTCAATCCCTGTATGAGTTTTCTGCTAATAGATAGCATGTTAATACTTAGAAGGGAATGTGTATCTGATAAAGGATCTGTACCAATTCTAAGTTACAGCCTAAGTGTGAATGCAGGTAGGAAAATGCACGCTACGAGTTTCATTAATTTACCTGATTAAAATTTGAATCCATTGGTTTTATCATTTGTTTGCAAGTATGCTTTTTATTACAATGTCTATGTTAAATGGCGGCTGTTGTTACCCAACAGATGTAAACCGAGTTTTTGGCAAAGTCCAGGGGCTTAGGTGTTTATATGTAAATAACATGTAAATGACCTGCAGCAGCCTCAGTGCCCACTAGGGGCCGATAAAGTAATGTAGGAAAGGTTTATTTCTGAATCTGCTCAGTTGTTTACAGCTGCTCTGATTACAGAACAACTCCTCCTGAGAGGAGCTCGAAGGCAACAAAGGCAGTTTTAGCCTTTTAATGATCTGGGGAGGTAATAAAGGATTGTTTTTATCTGGCTCACAGATCAAGGGGTTTGATGAGGTGAGAGAGAAGGTCAGTGTCAGCAAGAAGTATGTATGACAGTTGTTCCAGTCCTGTTCCAGACCCAGTAAACCACAGCTTAGATTTCTTTTGTAGTTCAAAACGAGGATAATGATCTCTAGGCTAGATTTGATATTGAGAAAATTCCTATAAATTTTATTTCAAATTTTCAACCCAAATATGAGTCCTCAAAATGCTGACTGTTAAAGCAGATCACAGTAAGGTAGCTGGTTGCTTTGGTTTTTTAGAACGGCTAGAACGTAAGCATCCCATAAATATATATATATATATGTATACTGTACTGTTTGGCTAATAATACATTGGCAGACCAGCTTTGTATTTTATACTTGTTTTCTTTAATCACCCTGTAGATGGAAGACATTTCTTTTGTTTTTTGAATTCTGGGGACTTTTTGCAACAGCTCACAGATCTTTTCTGAAGATCTCCCAGGATATGCTCTCTTCGAACAATTTGTTTTCTCTGTTGACAAATAGCTGCCTAGCCAGCATTCACTACATAAAATATAGGTAGTTTTGTCTTGTTTATGATACTTTGACTTTTTTTTCTCACGCATGTATTTTCTGGATCTATATCTTAAATGGAAATATATTAAGAAAGCTGAGAAACTGAAATTTTTATAAAGACATGACTCTTTTGTATAATACAAAGAGATGGGCAAATGAAATTGACTTGCTACTGTGCTGCACCTGTTCTTAACATTTTTCTTGGATCTTCGCTAGTCATATAATATTTATAGCGTTTTTGCATCTTACAGCTCTGGAGCACTGGATTCTCGCTTGAGCTGTGATGCACCTGATCTTTATGTGACCACACAGGCACCTTATTTACATCCTCTCCAAAAGTTAGTGTTACTCTGAGAAGAGACTAACTTCTTGGGAGCTGTAGAAACCTATAGATGCCCTTGGAAAGGTACTTATGCACATGACTGGCTTGAAAACCGTTGATAATCCTATAAAATCAGTGGGAATAGTTATGCGTTTTAAGGTAGGCACCTGCTTAAGTACCTCAGTAATTCAGAGTCTGTAAGAGCAGCAGAGAGCGAGTGAATTCCAGACCTAGAAATCTAGGAGGAATGCCAGACTCCACAAGACTTGAGACAGCGCAAACAGTGGCACCAGTTAGAACCATTAGCCGGTTAGGAATGGAATTCAGCTGTGCTTTGGAAAAGCTGATGTGTCTTAGGGTTGTTGAGTCTTATTGTTTGCAAATTCGTGTGGTGTTTCATTGCAGAACTTAAGTGGCTGTCTGGCAGAGCAAAACATGTCTTTCAGCTTTCTAGCATGCGGGAGCTGTGAAGTCCAGGTGGCATTAATACTGTGTACGTAATGCAGGATGAGAAGGCAGCATGAGATTTTCCTGTAGTGAAGGTGCATCCTACAGGCAAGAGCAATAGAACTGCTATATAAAGTTGTTCAGTAGCTAAACCAACAATAAAAACCTATTGCTTGCGGGGTCCTTGACATTCCAATTACAGTTGGCTAGCTTTGCTGTAAATACCACTACATGGAAAAAATAAATAAATAAAATTACACAATAAATTCTGTTGGAGGACGCATGAAGATTCAGTGCATGCTGCCAGAACCTTTCCTCACTTAGCAGTGGGAAGTGCACATTGTATTTTCATTTTAACAGGAACTGATAAACAGGCTCTTGGTATTTTCTGGGCAGTGGTTCTTTGTTCTGATAATGAAATTGCTGAACTAGACTTCCCAGGAATTTTCATCCCTTTAAAACAGCCTGCTGCTTCGGGCATCAGCAAAAACTTGCAGCAGCTGCTGCTGACCAAGAACATCTAACCCAAGTCTTAGAGTACCAGAGTGTAGCTGGTGATGCTGCCTTTGCACGCTGCCTTTCCTGTCGTTGCACTGCTGGGCTGGTTGGTACAACGGCGCGGCATGGCACCGCGCTGCAGTCAGTGCACAGCCAGGTGGAGGAACTGTTCCGAATCCTGCCGCAAACACTTGTGATTGTTTGCATTGTTAACAGCACTGCTTTGAAGTATTTGCAGCAGATAAACATTTGTACTGATCAGAGGTTTTCAGATTTGGTGATTCAGCTGGAGGACTCTAGTTCTGTAAGCTCTTTACTACTGACTTGTTAGCCTTACCGCTAGGAGTGTATATATAGTACACCAGAAGGATTCATTTTCAGCAGACTCTGCTGTGAGTATGTAGTTGGAGGAAAAATGTTCTGCTGACAAATTAAAAATGTGTTTCAAGGCTTTGTTGAGAAAGTTACGAGAAATTACGAGTTGAGAAAGTTGAGAAATAGCTTACGTGAACAGTAAGATCAAAGTGGAGTGATGAGGAAAAAGGCATATACTTTTCTCATAAGCCTATCTAAGGTAGCATTAAAGCTTATCCGTGCTGCTAGGACTGACATGAAAAACAGCATTGCATGGAGTTCTGTTGACAACATTGTATATGCACAGTAGGCCCAGCAGACAGGGTATCAGTCAGGCACAGATATTTACATTGGTAAACAGATTTCTGTGAGGTAACAACCTGTGCAGCAGGGTACAGTGCTGTACACACAGCCGTGTGTAAGGCTGGCCAGGAAACAAAACCATTGCTGTTGTTACTGCAGGTGGTTATTTCAGTAGGCTGGAAAAAAGCAAAAGGAATTAGTTTACAAAGCAGATATTTTCCAATCCTCATGACAAAGCTAGAGAAGCAAAACCAGAAATGTGCCTTTTTTTGAAAAAGAAATGTTCAAGTAGATTGTATGCTGGAAAACATGATTAATGCTGCTACCAAACGGCATAATGTCTCTAGAATGCTAGAAATATATATATATATATATATATATAATGCTAGAAATGGGGAGGTAGGAGACCTTGCATTTTATTGACCTATCATTTGCCCAAATTCCTCAGAAAAGGCTATAGGCTATGGTTAATGAGCATATTTGGGGGGAATTAGTTGGGTGTGCTGCTGGAAACTGGCAGTCTAGAGCCCCTGGAAGAAGCAAGGGCGATGAACCCCCCACTTAGATTCAGAACAAGAAGGGAAGATATAGCACATAGCTTGTTTTAATGTGCCAAAGTAGATGAATCTATTCTCAAAAAATCTAAAAAGGATAAATAACTTTTGTATCCGAACTTAAAAACAAGGAGCCAGGGAATGGGGAAGAATGGCTGAGAGTTTGTGATAAGGGATCTGAGGTAAGAGTAATAGCTTTTTCACAACAGCAAGCATCTTGCATTTCACAGACTTAAAATGCATTTGAATATAATGGAAGCAGCAATATTTCTGGGAATGATCAGCCTTACAGCACTGCAAAGAGTTTAGCTGTTCAGTTAAAATTCATAACCTTTCAGAAAACAAAATAGTTAAAAAATATGTCTGTGTTTGCACTTCGGCGAAGGTTGCCTTGCTGAACAAGCCTGATACCTACAGTACCTACAAACACCTCCTTGAGGGCCAGCTGTGTTGTGTTGATGGATGCGAGTCTTGATTACAAGAGTGCTGAGAACAAGATTGGCTCACCTGTGGGAAGAATGCTTAGTTTGTAGGCTATAAATCTATTCATAGACTTGTTCTTTTTTCCATGGCTTTCAATAGCAAATAGTTCTTCTCTGAGCATCTAAGAGGGATGAGTTTCTTATAGTGCTAATGTTGTAGGAGTAAAATAATTTGATTTTTTAAATACAGACACATATTTAAGCTAACCACATAGTAATGATTATGCACCTGTGTAGTGATTTTTGGTCCTTTCAAAGCACTTTAAAATAATTTTGCTGTGCTGCTGTGGGGTGGATTAGTATTTTTCATAATTTACAGGCAAATGGACTTGGGTTGTGAAGGCTTGTAAAGCTTGTCTAAACCTGATGGCTGAAAACAAATCTTTATTGTTTCTACTTCTAGCTATTCTTGAGTATGAACTCTGTTGTTGTAGAAAATAGGACAGAATTAAGTGAACCACTTCATAGCTTACTATCTGTGGTATTTTTGAACTTGCAGATGGTGCACATTAGTGCTGGCATTAGAATGCTGCTCCAGCAGTAAAAGACAATTCTATCTCTTCTTTCAAGCAGTTGGAGTAAGAAACCACTCACCTCCAGAGATCATTTTATTCTGTGATCGTGTATATCTTGAAGGTTAATGGAGTAAAGGCTTGGTAAAATAAAAAGAAAAAAAGCAAAATCAAAACATTAAAAAAACAACCACAGGTTATGGACCTAGAGACCTTTCACTAGGAATGAATGTTCTGATACAGTTATTCCATGACTAGACTTGAAAGTGAAGTGTCATAAATTGGATTATATAGGGAAAGGTCTGATTGCTAAGTTGCCTGAGTTATTCCTACCTTCTGTGAAAAGCTATCTTTTGAGTATGGAATGAATTCTTTGTTATTAATGGAAGTGGAAACAATTTTATTTAGCTTGAATAAGTGTATTTTTCAATGTTCCTCAATGTAGTCACTCTGGAGCGCTTACTACCATACAGATGTCTGCATTATTATTGGAACTGGGTTTGGAGAGGCTTTCCTTATATGCCTGTATTTTGCACAAAGATTGCAAAGTATAGAGAATGCAAACTGAGTTGCCATTGTTCTAATTAGTAATAGTCATAAAAGTAGTAATTTTGTTTTGTTGCAATGTTATACATCCTTAATATTTCTATGCACTTTTTCTCTTTTGCTCCTTATAGAGAAAATCTAAAACATTTCATAACTATGAGTTTTTTCAAATTTGAATGAAGAAAACAAAGATTTTTTTTAGGATGCTTCTGAAGCATTTGATTACTAAAATATTGAGTAATGTTTTCGTAGAAATCTTTACTGATTTATATTTCTCCTCTTGACTTTATTGGCAGCTCTGCTTTAGACCAAATTTAAACCCAAGCTTTTACTTTTTGCAAGATTTTATTTTTCAAAATTCTATTTCAATTACAAAATTTTGGCTCTGTGGTTTTGTTGGAGTGGGTAGAAATAAATAGCACTTGAACTTATTTTTTTATAATTTCATTGAACAAATGTTAAGAAAAAGGATACATACATACATACTTGTTCTTCTCTAATGAATTATATTAATATGGTGATATAATCCCAATCCCAGGTACTGCACAGACCACTTCAGAAGGACAAGTAGAATACAGAGCTCTGTCTGGAATTTGCCACATGGCATGGTACCATTTTGTTGGCCTTATCTGGACTAGTGAATTCATTCTTGCCTGTCAGCAAATGACAATTGCTGGGGCAGTGGTTACTTGCTACTTCAACAGGTGAGTGCTGAATTGTCCCCTTATAGTTCTGTGGATTTACCAGCATTTACTTTCAGTCTCTTTCTACGTAAGGTAGTCTCAAAGGAACTGCAGTTTATGCCAATATTTTGGAATCCAGTTTAATATAAAATAGTGTTGCTTGTTGCAAGATCTTGATTTTACAGTGTGAGTGATCTTAATATGACTCACCCCTACCACTTGAGTTATTGGGCCAAATTAAGCCATGATATAAGCCAAGAGAACTCTGTTGACTCTGATGAAATTGACATTCATAAGGCACAAGGCTCCATTTGACCCTTTTCCAGGAGACTGCATTAGCTCCAAATGGGGATGTAATATATAGCTCTGCCATAATTTCATGTATTCATTGGCTGTTTGACCTCTTCCTAAGTGTTCATCCCTGCTCTGGGTTTCCAGTTCTGACTGCATAAGTGCCTAGCCTGCTCCACTTTTTTTATTCTGTGCAGATATTTTCAGTTAACTGTAAATGCTTTAACAGCCCTGTTAAGAATTTTGAGATGTGTAAAGAAACTTCCTTGAATTTTATACTACATTGAAAGGTAAAGGTGGAAGAAAAATCCTTACTTATCGTGATTTGTACTGCTTTTTACATCTAAAATATTATAAGATGAAACTAAACTGGTTTCATGCACCTGTGTGGTGCTACCCTGTCACTGTGAGGGAGATTTAAATCTCACAGTTGCTGGGCTTTTTTTTTTTTTTTTCTTGACAATGGGAAGAGTAGTATCTGGAAAGCATTTTTCTTCATAAATATTTCATGAGCTTTCTTCCCCTCATTGCTCTGTTCCTCTACTCCCAGCAATGAGGGTTTCCGTCTGTGAAAAACTCAAGTGTGGCAGGAGAGGGCCCAGGGAGCTTCAGCCAAAGCAGCTTGGGACAACTGGGATTGGGGATCAGGGAAGGGAGCCTTTGGGCTTCGCCAACACCTAGGTAGCAGGTTTCTGTTGATGCTCTTTAGAACATATCCCTGGATGTTTCTGTTTCTGAGAAAAGCCTCCTTCCAAAAGGTTTCCAAATGGTTTCTACTGTGCCCAGCAGAGACAGCAGCACAGGGCCTGCATGCAGGAGTGCTCCAGCTGTACCAGCAAAGCTGGAAGGTGTAACAGCCAGTGGCCATTCTTGTTTTAAGCAACGTTTAGTCATCCCATTCAGAAATCCAGAGCAGGGCACTGTTTAACATGTGCATTACGAATTCTGTGCTAGGATCCTCTACACAGCCAACAGCCGTTCCACAGAATGGGTGCTAGTAAGAGTGCTGACAAAACCTAAAATGCTGTTTTTCAAAAGGTTAAGACCTGCTGAGTGACACTGCTACTTTACATGCTGTGAAAGGACCTGATAAGGGAGGAGCTCACAGTTCAAGTCATCTCCTTTTTCCCTATTGAGGCTCTGAGTGCAAGTAACTAGCATGTCTGTGGTTCCGTGGGTAGCTGGCTGCTCTTTTCTCCTAAGCAAATTTTATGTTCTTCAAGCTTTAGCAATTGATTTAGTTTTGGCAGCTGAGTGCTGAGGCACTGTGTTCATTTAGATTGTTTGCTTGGGAAAGCACAGGAAAGAAAATAAGTTTTGCTGCCTTTTACTGTTTTGCATGCTGCAGTGCATATTTGGACAATACACCATCTAAATCCCCAAGGTAAAGACACTGTCCATATCTTCATACAGAGCAGGGAAGCAGCTGTAGAAGCTGTTGTGGTGACTTCTGCTGCTCTGTCAGGGTCTTCCGCTTTCCAGCTATTTTCTGCTGCTGCAGGAACTGGCTGTGGAGTACAGAAGGTTCCTGCACCCACTTGTATTGAAATCATTTTTGTACTGCTACTTTTGAGCCCTCTTCTTGCTTGCCAGGTTAAACAGTGTTTTGAGTGACTTGTGCTTGGAAAAGGAAATGCAGGTTTGGTGTGGTGGTGACCCCTCTTCCTGGTCTTTAGGCTGTCAGCACAGACCTGCAGAGAGCAGGGAAGGGACGGGGAGAGGATGGTGAGCTACAAGAGCAGTCACACTGTTGAGGGCAGGGGTTATCTCAAGCTGTTCCAGAAATTCAGGCCTTGCCTGCTATGTGTTTTTAATGTATTCCCTGGGGCAGCATTGCAAAGGCATGTCACAAGAGTTTGTTTATGATAGCTCACAGAGATGCTTTCTTCTTGGCTTCTGAGCGCTCTGAGGAAATGGCATGGCCTTTCCTTGCGGAAATCTCCTTCCACAGCACACGCAGCCATGTGCTGTGCGGCTGTCAGCTGCGGCAGGGTTGTGAGCAGGGAGGGCAGGGTGGTTGTTTTAGCTGGGTCAGCTTTACAGGTAATGTACGTTTGACCTGCAGTACCACCACCACAAATGAATTTTGCCTTCTTTGGTTTTAGATAAAACATGAATTTGTGAAATAATTTATTAATTCAATAAAATAGATTGAATGGTTACTTTTTATGACTTGTGAAGAAGGCTCAATCTAAATATATATATATATATTCTTTGTTAGTATTGCTGTCCTACATGAGGGTTTATTTTCACCTTGGTGTGCTTAGGGGTTATGCACGTATTTGCCTTTTTGATGAGATGAGGTTTTTCCTTTCCCTGGGATTTAAGGAGGGTGGTATGGTAACTTGACCTATGTCACAGCGATCACAGTCCTGTCCATGTTTGAGCTTATCCAATAACTAAATCTTGTATGTATGTCACTGCACAGTGTTGATGATCAGGAAGTGTATAAGCATTTGCAGGACTGGAGTTTTCAACCTGACTCTAAGATGCTCAGCACCATGAACTTCCAGTCGACGCAGTAAGAGGTGAAATACATCTCCCAGTAAACCAAGGTTTATGGATTTACAATCGAGATTTATGGATATGCACCAAAGTCATTGAGACATGAACTAGGACCAAATTTGTAAAGGATTCCTCTCCCCTTTTCCAGTACATCTGTAGCATTTATGAGCATCCTTTACCCTACTGACCTACCTCATGAAAAGGGTTATCAGTATGCATGTAGTCAAACCTGTCCCTGTGATGTTGAGAGCAGCTAAAAGGGCAATTTTAAGTACATGCTGAGTTTTCTGTTAGCCTGATAATGTCTCTTCTGTTACAAATCTTGAAATTTTTAGTACTTCTTTAAAAACTGGAATTCATATTTACTTGGAGAATGTATGATTCATTTGTTAATGCTTTTGAAGTATTTTACAGTAAATCTCTTTTTAGGCAAGCTTTGAAAAAGGTGAGGCAGGATTAAGAAAACTATAAGCACAGCTCTGAAAAGGAGGAGAAGTGTTTTTGTTTTTTTTTTTCTTTCAAATATCTAAGACTTTTGGGTGAGTCTAGATGGCATTTTTTCATCACACAAAAAAGTGGTTTTAAAATTAAAGTTGAGATGCTTGTGTGATCATTCAATCCGAGGAACTAAGTGTTACGAAAGATATCAAATATCACAGAGCTCATAAGAAAATAAAGACAGTTGGCAGAACTTGAAGAAATAAAGTGATTAAAAGATGATGTAGTATCGAGGACGATTCACAGGATTTTGGAATGGTAGTGTTCTGTATAAATCAAGCAATCCCTTGGTGACATAAAATAGGAATACTCAAGAGGAAAATCAAGCTGTGGCTCTAATCAATCTTGTAACCAGTCCTATCAGGAATCTTCCTGTTTTCCTGATACTTTGCATATGTTGGGGCACTGCGTCCATGCCAAGAGCCTACATGCACAGAATTCACTGAACAATACAAACTTTCCACGAAATCTTATGCATGTGGCTGACTGCATGCTTGTGCTAAAGTTGTTTCAGGATTGCAGGCATAATGTAAAAAGCTGGATGAAACTTCATCCTAGAGGGTACTTGGGTGTACATGGATAATTGAGCCAGCCTTGAACTTGATTAATCACAAGCATCACCTGTTGTTGTATTTAGCTAGCTATTTTCCTATGTTTCCTTCCCTGAGCCAGAATTATAAGGAAAAAGTTTGTTCTTCTCCCAATCTGTTTGGAAGCAAAGCAAGAAACTTTGTCAGACTCTGTCCTTGTGAGAATTCCTATGCTAGGAAAAGAAGATGTGGAAGAGCTTCCAAATGTGTAGAAATTTATCTAAACTTCAAATTCTGAGATTTTTGCTCATTAATCAGACCTGTTAAAAGTATGAAAGGCATTCTTTATTCTTCTCCTTGGTAGCAAGTAAATTATCAAGTAAACTTTGTCCTTTTTTATTTCCCAGCCGTGGTTACCTTTTAACTTGCAGAAACTTAATCTTTTATATTCTGAGATTAAACTGAGGCTGTTATGTGTAGGGCAGTGTAAAAGGGAAAAGGAAACACTAGTGCTATATGAATAGAGTGACTTCTCTATATTGAGATGTAAGTGTTTCCGACATGGAAACCTGATAACTTGAAAAAAAAAAAACTTATTATAAAATTGCAGTATCCCCAAGCAGTTCCTCTAGTTGTGAGACCAAAAATAATAAATGCAGCAACTGCATTGCTGGAATTTCCTATTTGAAATAATGTGGCATATTCACATATTTAAATATAACTGCAGTTAGAGTTTTAAATGAACTGCAGTGATACCTGCAGGATTCTTGCAGAACTGTGGTACCCATCATAAAGCAGTGTATATGAAGACTTAATTAAAAAGTATTTATATAACAAAAATATATTTGTAAATGTTTAGCCCCAACCAGTCACTCTCTCTTATCACTTACTTTTTATTTTTTAGCTTCTTCTGCAAACTATTAATTTTTCAAGGTAACATGTTTTGAAGGAATCACTTATGAAAATAGGACATCATATTTATGATGTCTGAATCTTTACTTAATCACTGTTTCTGTTGCTTGAGTAAATTTTTCAGGGTTGGGCCTATTGCATACAGTTGCATTATAGATGGATAGTTTGTGACTCTTAATCATTGGTGTTTTTTTGTTGTTTCTTTTTGAACACTCTGAAATATTTTTTTAGGTATTTATGGTGTTACTCTGATTTTTTTTTTTTCTTACAGTGTTTGAAGAGGGGTTGGGGAATGGCTTTAAGTTCATTTCCTGGATTTCAGATAAATTCTTGAGAGCTGTGTCATACTATTCTCTGTAAATGATTGACATTAAACTGAACTCTATAAAGGAAGCAAGGAAATAAAACCTGTATTTGGGATTCTTAGGCCAGTCGTATGAGGTTAACTTTTTCTCTTTCCATTTGAAATTTGGGAAATACATTATTTCCCCAAAACGACACAGATTGCAGGGGAATTACAAGATTTTTAGGCCAAATTATAATGTTAAACATACATTTGAAATTCCTTCCTTGTGTGTTCTTGTGTGTTCCATTTTAAAACAAAACCTGTTCAGTGAAAAATAAAAAGCATTAATTATCTGAACAAAATTTAGAACAAAATTCGGTCAAGTTGCAACAGCGGAAGTAGACACTAGATCTCAGTTTTGCGCAAGAGATCTTGTCATATTTTTTCTGTTTTTAGCTTTACCACTAAAGCAGAAATAGTGAATTCATTCCTTCAGAATAAAATCTTGCAGAAAAGACAGTCAAATAAAAGATTGAGAGGATAAAAGTGACAGAAACTGGAGGGAGATGTTTGAAGAAATGTTCTCAGATGTTGTTCACTTCTGTTCTTTTCCATAGAATTTTTTTCTAGATATTTTTTCCATTAGTGAATATATCAAAATATTCATTGCTTAAGAATTAAACAAATCTAATAAAAGTTATAAACTTGGCTACTTTGCTTTGTACTAAGGTGAACGTTCAGATGAAGTCAGAAGGAAAATTGGAGTAGTTTTATGTGTGAAAGGGTATACCAGCTTAAATGCTTAAATCTCCAAATACTAAAATGATACTATGCATATCTCCTTAAATAAGTTTCCAAAACATTTTAAAATGTTGTTTTTCTTTTTAGAAACAAAAATAGTCCACCACGTCACCCAGTCCTGTCTTCCATTTCAATCCTTTTCTGCTATCATCTAGGAACTGTTGTAAAAGGCTCATTTTTAATTACTATACTGAGAATACCAAGGATTGTTCTCTTGTACCTTTATAATATCCTAAAACAAAAGGTAAGTATATAACTCTGTAACACATAAAAGTAGTAGTTAAATGGTGAGGTTCAAGGAAAATAATGTGAAGAATATACTTTGTTTAAAATGGATGACATAATGTGAATTTTTATTTTATTCCATTTTCTTCATGAAGAAAGCCTTTTTCAAGTGCTTCCATTTTTTTCTCTCAATTCAGATATTTATACGAGGAGAAAATGCTAACATGAAAAAACACCTTTATTTAGTTTTTGTATGTAAATGTTTTTATGACAGATAAAGGAAAAATACAGATTTGGCAGAAGGCTTTATTTAGAATTTTCACATTGAAAAAATTGAAAAAAGTAAAGATAAGTAAGAATTATATTGTTTAGTATAAAATACCTTTTATAGAAAAGATTTCATGTGTTTTATGATGTGTGTTTAGAGAAAGAATATGTGAAATAAGAACTATTCTAGAGATTTATACAGGATCCAAACCACGTCTTTTATGGTATATAAAAATACGGCTAGGCTGTTGTGGTTGTTGCTTGCAGTCTTTCTGTCTTTCATGCATCTCTGCATCTCTTACCTTCTGCTGAAAACATACCAGTGTGGTTAGCTCTGGCACTTCGGCAAGGAGCGAGTGAGCTCTCGTGACTGCACAGCTCTGACTTCAGAGGTAGATTTAGACAAAGTTTTTAAATGTAGGTCTTAGAATTCATCTTTTACTCCAGAAAAAATGCCTTGACCGTGAAGCATGTTATATATAGTTTTGACAGGGTATAGTTTTGAGCATCCCTAGTACTGTGTTCAGTTTTGGGCCCCTCGCTACAGGAAGGACATGGATGTGCTTGAGCGAGTCCAGAGAAGGGCGACCAAGCTGGTGAGGGGTCTGGAGAACAAGTCTTACGAGGAGCGGCTGAGGGAGCTGGGCTTGTTCAGCCTGGAGAAGAGGAGGCTCAGGGGCAACCTTATTGCTCTCTACAGTTACCTTAAAGGAGGCTGTAGCGAGGTGGGGGTTGGTCTGTTCTCCCACGTGCCTGGTGACAGGACGAGGGGGAATGGGCGAAAGTTGCGACAGGGGAGTTTTAGGTTGGATGTTAGGAAGTACTTCTTTACCGAAAGGGTTATTAAGCATTGGAACGGGCTGCCCAGGGAGGTGGTGGAGTCACCATCCCTGGAGGTCTTTAAAAGACGTTTAGATGTAGAGCTTAGCGATATGGTTTAGTGGAGTACTTAGTGTTAGGTCGGAGGTTGGACTCGATGATCTTGAGGTCTCTTCCAACCTAGAAATCTGTGTCTGTGTCTGGGTCTACCTCTGAGAAGTATGTGGGTATACTTTGAGAATGCTCAGATAAAAACGCTCTTCTTAATACAATGCTCAGGAGATGTAGAAGTGTCTGGGTTATCATCACTTTCATACAAAAACGTATGACGGTTATAAAACCTGGTGATTTGGGTCAATTAAGAATTTTGTTTAAAGATGGTAGGTGGGTTGAGTTGTGCTAGAAAGAAGACAGAGTATTGCCTGAATCTAGAGGAAGCAGAATCAGTGGACTTGTTGGGCATGCTTGTTTGTAATCTGAATACTTGTAGAAATACCTAGGAAAGAAAGATTACTTTTTTTTTCAATAGCAGCATGCTTTAAACTCCTTTCGGTCCAGCCGCCAATCATCTAGCTAGGATGTGACATGACCCATTGCCATAATTGCTCCTAAAGAGGCTATGAAGTGCTCAGTCCACAAAAGGATGCCCCACAAAGTAACTTTGCTCCTTCCCATGGCAGGAGGGAGGGGCTGTGGCCCCTTTCCATCAAGGCTCTCTCAGCAGAGGGCAGGAGAAGTACTAAAGAGGGAGAAGAGATGCTGCATTCTTGTAGAGCTCACCCAGATTTGTCACCTTTGCAAAATAAGCTCCTGTTTTCTGAGAAGAGGAGAAGTCAGGGGTTTGCAAGCTTTGCAGGTAAATTCACTGGTGTTTTGTACACAGCAGTCTTCAAGCCAAATAGCAGAAAGGAGATTGCAGTTGAAGCCCCTTACTCTGTTTTTAATAAACAGTACTTAATGAGATTAACACAGTTGTAGTAAAATCATCTCTCCAGCAAAGCATGGCGGGATTAAAGTATTTCTCTGCTATCAGGAGTTTGTATGTACACTCACCATTTTAAAGGAATTATTCATGGAATATTTTCAAGAACTTGGGGGAAAAAAGTTGGGAGGCCCATGGTTTCAACATAACTCCATGGTAGCTGTGGGACCTGAGTATTTCATACAGTAACTGGAAGATCTCTGCTTTCCAAAACAAAAGAAAAACATTCTAGCCTCTGGAAAAATAAGGTTAAAAAGACTCAAATATCACTGAACTGAAATTCCTTTTGCTGAGAAAAACAGCCATTTAAAATTGGAAGGCTACCAGGGTTACCAAGATATCTTTTTCTTGTCTTGCTTGATAAAATCTTTGGTGATGAAGAGTTCTGAGCTCTTGATGGGGCTGTGGGGGGTAGAAAAAACACTGAGTTTTCTTCTCTGTTTTTAGTATGAAATTAACATAGATCAGTGGTCTGCGGTCTGTTCTAGAAAAAATTCTTTTCCTCATGTCTTGGAAAGTGAATGTATGCTCTGGATCAACACAAACACACAAGTCCTGCCCATTTTTTAATTTTCGTCCATTAGGATACTGCTCATTTCAGAACTATGAAAGTTTTTTGATAAATGACAAAAAAGTTTAAAACTAAATGTAAAAAAAACCAACAAACTATACTCCCTAAACACTGCATAGTACTGTAAGCGTTACTGACTTGCCTGCCTGTTTTGTTCTCCGTGCAGCTGTTCGCTCACAAAGCTGCTTACAGCACTTACTTTCTTTCCTGGAGAAGTATCTTCCATCTACAGGAAGAAAAAAAATACGCTCAGCTCATCAGTCATTAATACTGTAGGGTCTGAATTAAAAACAAGCCCTATAATCCAAAAGGAAGCATGTGCTGCCTAAGTGAATACTCTGTTAGAAGAGTCGGTCACCTGTAAAGCATGCTTTTCTAAAATGGCAGTTTTGAGTCTAATTCTGTGTCCAATAACCAAACATTTCATTTTATTGCAGGAGAGTGCATGTGCAAAGTGCCTGTTGAAATACTGTTCCTGCTGGCTGTGGTGCCAGGAAGGTTGCTTAAGTTACTTTAACCAGGTACGCTCTGTCATCTCCACCACTCAACCATCTGCATACGTAGTTTAGAAACCATGTGTGTATGCTAGCTCCATTTAGCATGACTAAAGCAATATCCAGTGCGCGTAAGTCAAAGCTACCTGCTGGCTAGCTAAACAAACAAAAAATCCTTCAAGTGTAGGTAGAGATTGTTGTAAAGAAACAGGGAGTTGACAAACGTGCAACCGAGTGTAAATTTCAGAAAACTTATTAATACAGCTTGAGATGACCCTTTCTGAGGACCACTTGCTATTTCTGAAGGTAAGAGGACAACATATTGTTAAGTTGTGCCAGAGAGACAACTGAAATGTCCAGGTAGAAGGAAGAAATTAAGTGAGAAACAGACCTGGAGATGCGTCATTAAACTAGATACAGTATTTTCCACCTGAAAGTCCCTATTAAAGAAAACTGAAGTCTTGCCTGATTTCCATTATCAAAATATCTAGGAATATAATCCATGATCAAAAAGCCAGATGATATAATACTCTCTGTATTTGAAGGACTTCTTTGTTTTGTTAGCAGTTCTGTTCCAGAAGTGCTTTTATTGGAAATGAATGACTTCTGACATGCAGCAGGTTTTCTGATACTCTTTCCTTCCTGATCCTTTTCTCCAAATTTATGTATATTTCTCCAAGCTCCATGTACATCATTGTAAATAGCTAATTTTTCTCTTTGTCTGTCCCCTTTTGTTATCTCTGGTGGCTGTGATATTATTAATGTGACAAGGAATCAGATGTTCTTGCTGATTCATAACTCTGTTTCTTTCTTTGTTCTCATTGCTAAGAACAGCAGTGAAGTAAACAAGACGATGCTGATAAAGGGTCAGATTTCTCATTCTAAAGTAGTTGCATAAATAAAGCTTAATCCTGGACAACTATGAAAAGAACATTTTTTCACTTAATTCACCTTAGATTAAATACTTGTGCAGTAAAATCTCTGGTTCTAGCCAATGAATTTTCCAGACTTACATTTTTTAGGTAGATCTTATGGTCACTGACTCGGCGAGGAATCTTAGAGTTCATTTTAACTTCAGGCTTCCCGTTTGTAGTCACCCTTTCCCTTTGGCTTCCTGCCTTTCAAAGAGATAGCCAGCATCATAGTGTTTACTTTCTCCAGCTGTTGTATGGTATGTGTTTGTTAAAAGGAGAATTAATTACAGTAATGTACTTTCTTTTGTTTCAGAAGGCTGTTTTGTATCTCTTGTTCCCTTAAAAGATTTCCTGTTTCCTAATCTATTGTAGGCAAATTTATTTCTATACAAGTTGTGTTTTTTAGCCTAATGATCTTAGTATTGTGTTTGCTGTTAGATAATTGTTTGTTTGAACATCAGTTTAGCAAAGATGATGGTGCTACACAAGCTCCAAATCTGGGGCAGTTTGGGAGACAGAGGAGAACAAAAGCAAGAACATTTTGTAAGATTTTGATAGAAATTTTATCTGTATGAAAGGGTAGTGTTCTCAGATTATTTAATTTCATAGGGCAATTAATGTTTTTTTCTATAAAGAATATATTCAAGCCTATTAAAAAATATAAATGTTGACTAAGATTGAAAGTCTTTGTGGAAAAAAATAACTATAGTTTTAAGAAGCTTAACATACAGCTTGATTAACACAAGTGTTGAATTTAAGAGCGCTCACTGAGATTTGTGAAAGTTGGGTACAGCCTTGAAATTTCACATTGCTGTTAAACATGGACTCAAGGGTAGGACTTTAGGGACTTTTAAAAAATTGCTTGTACGTATGCGTATGTATCTAATGTTTTGAAAGTATTTTTAAGTTTAGATTTTGATTTTTCTATGAGTTGAAATTATAGAAATGCGGAACAGCTGTTACAAAAGTCAGTCCAAAGCTCATTAACATTCCTTACTGTGCTTTTGCCTTTTATCCCACTATTACATTCACCATTGTAATAAGCGTATAATTACCTGGAAACTTAAAAAGCCTTCCCCATCACTTCTGCATTATTTTCTTCAACCTGTTGTTGTATTGCTTAGATGTTTTAAATCCTTTCTTGCTCTTTCATTCACAAGTATAATCAGATTAAGCAGAGCACCTTGTTTTCCCTCTGGGAAACTTGCAGATGATATATAGGTGTTGGAGGAAGTAACATTGGTGGTAGTGTGTGAGCTTCTTTCTTCCCATGCAGCATGAACCAAATGCCCTGTTATGATGTCAATGGGCTGATGTGCTGTCTTTCAGGTGGGGTGTAACGCTAACTTTGATTGTTGTGTGTATTCCTGAAGAGATTCCTTCTCTCCAGGGTCAGCTAAGTTGTGTTCAGCTCTCTTGCAATTTAAGTTGAACAGGGCCAGAAAAGTACCCTGTCATCTTCCTGTTGTGACAGATGGTGCACTTGATGCTGACAGTTGCTGTATTTCCAGTGGTGGTTATTGCAGACGGAATAATGTAAACTAGTATCCTGTTCAGATTGCAATGTGGATAATTACATTCTGCCTTCCTAAATTTCTTTTGGATATGCAACTGGATCCTGTGCTAAACTGTGGTGTAGTGTTGCTATGTGCTGTTAAACAGTTCACTCCTTAAGCTGTTCCATTTCAGTCATGGGCAAAGTGATTCATGTGTGTGTATAATCCATTAGTAACAATTGTAAAGCACTCTGGGTTCCATCTGGATGAAAAGTGTTTTGTGAATATAAAGTCATTATCCTTACTTGACAGCTCTGTTTGCCAACACTTGTCAGAATTACCACAGAGTTTTCATCTTCTGGCTCTGATGGTTTCAGTATGTTCCAGATAAACATATCCAATCATCTCAAGTAAAATCTGGGAGATTGAAATTTCTCTTCCGTAAAAAGAATATACTGTTTTCTTTATGTGGTTTGGGAGCTACAAGGTCTGTCTGTCTCCTGCTCTCTTAAATTGTTATGGCAAAGTCTTAACTTTTGATACATCAAAGCAGTCACTTTTTTTCTTTACAGCCTTGTTGCAATGACATTTTTAAACAATATATCTATTTCAGGATAATTCTGCTTTTCTGTGTCTGCTCTGGGTTCATCTGCAGCCAGTTGGCAGGCAACCGCTCCACAGTGCAGCACATGGATTTCTGGAGCTGCTGAGTGTATGTGGTTTCTCTGTTTTCCTCAGCACAGCTTCGTGCTGTGTAGCCTTCCGGGCCCTGTGGTAGCCATTACTGGTGAATGACACAGTGTGATCGCCTGCATTTGCTGGTACTGAGACCCTTCAGTGACACTGAAAGCCAGCAACTGTCTAGTGTGAAAAAACAGAAGCAAGTCTGTCTGTTGGTCGTGTATCCGCGGTAGTTAGTTGTCTCTTAAACTTTGGATGGAAGCCTATCAGGAGGCTGTGCTTAAATGCCTTCTGGAGAAATGATCTAGATAAAACCCAAATTCAGGCATGCTAATGTAAGTACAGTTCTCCTGTGTGCTGCCAAACATATTGTGTCTCACACCATCAAATAGTTCTTTTTTCCTCCCAAAACCAATACTGCACTTTAATGTTACTGGCAAAGTTTCTTCTAGATGTGAAGCTAAATTTTCAATCATCTTGAAAATACTGGCTAAAACATTAATCTTTGGTGAAATCTTGTTTTAAATGTTTGTTTTCCCTCTAAAGACTTTTTAAACATGCAGTAATAGGAGATAAATATTGCAGGTCTTTCCTTGCTTCATAGGGTGAACCATGTGGGGCATAGAGATGAATGAGAATGACCTGTTCTTGCTTTGATGCTTTTCTTCTCTCCCTTCTCCCACTTAAAAAAATAAATAAATAAAAATTGAGGGGGATGGGATGCAGTGAAACAACTGACCACTAATTTAGTGCTCTTAAGCAGGGCAATTCTAAACAACTCTCAGACCACATTCAGTTTGTTTTTATTTCAGAACTCCCTAATGGAAACATGTCACACTAATATTGCAGAAGCTACAGTTAAGTGACTCCAGTAATAATGTAATCATGATGCAATGGGCACTTAGAGCAGGTTCTCTGCAGTAAGAGTCCTAGCAGTGAGATGCTACAGGAGAGAACACCCAACTACCCTTCCA
This sequence comes from Cygnus atratus, assembly GCF_013377495.2. NCBI lineage: Eukaryota > Metazoa > Chordata > Aves > Anseriformes > Anatidae > Cygnus > Cygnus atratus. The sequence goes on from NC_066369.1 coordinate 1,670,584, forward strand.
GGAGAAAGCTGTGTTGATCGTACCCACTGGATGACACCTGTGGAGGGAATACATGACCGAGTAGAAAACAAGGCGAGTTGAAGGACAAGGTATTTTCCAGCAAGTCCAGATTGCAAATATAAGGTGGAATGCAAAGCTGGGCTTTTTGGACTGCTTGTAAAAAAAAATCAGGAGGCTTTTGTCGAGTTTCTTATAAATAGTTATTAGCCTAAGAATCAAAAATAACAGTTTCTGTATTAGCTAGCTGTGTGCTCACTGGGGAAGTGATGGACGAGAATGTGCTCCGTGCATTTGTCTTTCACAGGACAATAGCCGTTACTTGGTTATTGAGATGGCCGCAAAAGTGGCAGATTCAGTCCTGGAGAAGGTATGGGATGAAATACTTGCACCAGAAAGAGGGATGAATGCCTTTGTTCAGGTTGCTGGTTTTAGGTAGTCAGCCTTACCTCACAAGGTGGGACTGGAATATCCTGGTGTGTCTACCTTTACAAGTAAAGGGTCAGAGCATGCACATTTGCCATCTCTGAGTGTATCAGGAAAAGAAGCAGCAGGGAAAGGTAAGAGCCAACACAAGATAAGCAGAAGAATGAGTAGTTGTAGGCTGTTCATGAGTTCCTGAGTTGTCTGGAAATTGGAAGAAGGATCCTAAGGACCAGAGGAACAACAGTCTGGAATAGATCCAAATGCAAGGGCTGGGAGAGGGAAAAGCCCTAAGTAGTTTAAAGAGGGAGCTTTCCACTTAATAGAAGAAATTGAGTAGCATGATAGCTTGAAATAGCCAGGGACTGGAGTGGCTGAACGTCTGTTCCAGTTTTACATGTCTTCATCTCTTCAGCAGGGCCTCACAGGCCCACACTGCTCTAATTTCCCCCCACCACCTGAGAGTCATGATACAGCTGTCCCACTGGGTCACTAAAGGCCTGTACAGCAGCCACAGAAATGTCACTTCCACTTGCTACCACTAGATTGTGTTTTCTGAGGGAATTCCTATGGCAGCTGTGGCACTTGCAAGCTAGGACATTTAAAAGCCCTGGCTGAGCTGCATGACATTGTAGTGGGTGTAGATAGCCAGGGCAGCCCCCAAGGGAGTTGGCAGCAACAAGCAGATTGGATCAGGCTGAAAATATCAGTAGAGCAGAAAAAGCTGAAATGGGATGTGAGACCAGCATGTCTCCTGCTTCTTTTTTAAGAGGATTCTGTTGCTATGGCAATCCGGTCTTTCCCCAAGCTCATTTTATTAAAGCAAGTCCTAGAATGGAAGACTGAATTCAGCTGTTACACAAAGTAGCAATTATTCTCAACAATCGGGGAACTTATGGGCTGGATCTGAGCCACAGTGCCTTTCTCATGAAACTGGCAGGTCAGTTTTTCCAAGACCCTTGACATTCTGTGTTGTGAAGCATAGAAGGATGTATTCTTTAAATAGTTTTTTTTTGCATAGCATGGTATTTGGAAATATGTAAACATTCACATTCCTTATTTATTCCTCCTGACACTGAGAAACCAGTGTCTAGTTCCCAGGCTCCGAGCCAGAAGAGGCTTGTGTTCTTCACAAAATTGGTGACACAGTACCAACTCGATGGTGCAAGGATAAAGACACTTCCTTACCCACTGTCTCCCACGCTTGCTGATCCATGGTACGCTATCAATGCTATTAGTACTTGCTTGTCACTGCAGCAGAGACTACCACTGTAAAACATCGATGCATTAAGCAAAGTTTAAGTATATAACAGCTTTATTGGGCCGGACAGAACCTCTGCCTAGGTTGGTGACCCATCTCCAACAGTGGCTGTGAGTGGCTGCAAAGCCATAAAGAGTGTATGTTCCCCTGTCTCCAGTGCTGTTTCTGAATCTGTTTTAGGCCTAGGAACATCCTGAGCTGTGTGTGGTTTCTGTGTGGTTAATATCTCTCAGTGGATCCCTTTTCCCTGAACTTCTCCTGTCTCCCTTGAACTCACGGGAACTTTTAGCGGCTAGAGAGCATCCTTTGGCCAGGAGCTCACAACTTACAGGATACAGTGAGAAGAACTGTCATCTGTTTTCAAATTTGGTTCCTGCTTCTTCATATGGTTACCCCCTCTGCCTAGTCCTTGCATTAGAAAAAACAGTAAGCATCTAATCATACCTACGCTCTCCATATTTCTTGTGTTTTTGTAGCCCTCTTACCGCATCCTACTTCAGTCATCTCTTTTCCAGACAGTGGAGTCTGGTGCACTCAGTAGTTCCCCAGACAGAAGACATTCCATACCTTTTGGATCATTCCTGCTGCCCTTCTCTCACACATTTCCAATTCCACTAAAGCTTTTGTGCATTAGGAAAGAGAATACAACGGTAGGAAAAAAAACACATTTGAATAGTCTGTTTCTAAATGATAGCAGGCTCTTATGTGACTGCGGTCTGCCGTCTTAGCCTTTGCAACTATCCTTTCTTTGAAAAGGAATGGGTTGCACTCCCTGCAACTAGAAAGTAAAGGGGAGAGCTAAGCTTCTTAGTCCAAAGTCCAAAATCATTTGCAAATATTGGGAGTAGCTTATGTGTATTAGTTATTCTTTGGTAAGGATGAGAAATCATTTGAACTAGTTTCTGTGCAACTCTGAGTTTGATGGAAATGTATTTTTTCCCCAAAGATCGCTTGACTCAGTCTTCAGCTTTTACTAGTAACATTCATACTTCACCCATGCCAATGACTACTTTTGTAGCCTTCTAGTAGTTCATTAATTTCTGTGCCTCTTCTGTAATGTTGGGTTACCACCTAGCTGTCTCTCTTGCTTGTGTGTTATGACTAGTTGATGCTTGTATTTGTTGAAGTTGTAATAGTTATAAGTTCCATTTCTTATTAACCGGTTTGTAGCATCACAAATGCCTATGCAGGTAGTATTCAGTCTCTAGCATTGTTTTCCAGTTCTTCCAAGAAAACTGTTTGAGTTAATAAATATCAGAAATTCTTTTCGTGGCACATTCCTCAGATACCGAAGTGGCTAATTCCAGAATGTGAAAAAGTGGTTGTTTATTTTAAGGTTTGGTACAGTGTTTGTATAAGTGCACATGCATTTTCAGCATTCTTTTTTAATTTTTAAAACAGAACTTTTTTTTTCTTTCAGTTTATAACGAATACAGAATCTGTATTTAATTTATTGGCAAAATGTATACTGACCTCACCAGATCAGGATCTGCTCTGTGAATTTAGTTCTTAAGGGACAGCAACAAACTTACAAAACCAATTTTTCCACTTTGTGTCTCAGTTTCCTGTCTGTTAAGGGGAACGATGAAGCAGCCTTAATTCACAGCATGTTATAAAGATAGGTGTATTATCCGTGTTTGAAAAATGCAGTGACAGCTAGAGACAGAAGGCAGAGAGGGAGCCTGATTTGAGGCCGCACTCCCTGAACCTGGTGCCAGTGCCCTCGGCAGGGGGAGGCCCAGTGAGGCTGCCCTGGGCCTGCTGATCTGATTGCCTTCAACCCTGGGGTGGGCAAGCTGGCAGGCCGTCTGCTTTCCTTGCCAAGTGGCCAGGCTGCATGAGGCAGGTGGAACGAGGCCGCCTCTTTCAGAGGCGTGGGCAGCCGGGAAGCCCAAGGAACAGATGAGGGCTGGCTGGGCCAAGGGGCAGGCTGCCTGCAGGCCCCGGTGCAGCACTCCGCAGGACGGTGTAAATGAAAGTTATACTGAAAGCGTTTTTTCTTATTTGGGAATGGAGAGAACTTGCTTGTTTAAACAGATTTTTATGCAAATAGTCTACATGTTTCTGTAGAGTTCAGGGGAATCTTTAATTTTATTTATTTTTTTCCTCATAGTGGGCAATAAATCCATGGTTTCTAGTTGTATTTTTTCCATCTATGGATGCGTTAGCTACCATATAAGTACAGTGCTTACAGGATGTCACTGTTTGCTTATACTCTTTGTTTTGCTTACTAATCAGAGGAAATAAGTCCTTTGCTATATATAAAATAAATAATATTAAAAATGAAGATACAAAGGATCTTTGTGTTTAATTTCTTTCTGTGCAATAGTTTAAGATACAGTAATGTCAATATAGCTTTGCTACACTACAGTTTATTACAGAAATTGGGATAAAACTGGACTCTGCAGAAATAATTTTCTCTGCCTTGAGATATCTGAAGCTGTTTTATATTTTGATTTGTAAGAAAAAACAGATTTTTTGAACAGGAACTGTTTTGTAGTAGGCCAATATAATTCACTTTTAGCAAATCATTTTTTTCTGCTTCTACGTGTAGCAGAAAGTAATCTAAGCACTTCAGTACATGTTCGGGTATATAAATTCCTTCAAAACAGTAATCCCTTGCACACTGCGGTTCTTCTGAATGTACCAGATGTAACTAATATCTTGCGACATAATCCACCTTCTAATATTTTGAGAAAAGGGAAACTATTCATAAGACTTGCTGGCAAAGTTCAGCAAATATTTCAGGTATCCTGAGTGCTGTTATTCCTAGCTGATGCTTTGGATGCTGTTTCAAAGCCTCATTGAGGAGTTCCATAAATGGGACAGGTGTGTCAAGTTATCCAGAACAGGTGCTAAAATAATCCAGTCCAAGAAGGCCATCCCACATGTATTGGCCAACTTCCACAAAGAGAAATCTTACAATATTCCTGATACCTTTGATTGCCCCTTCTGTCTGTTATAATTATTATTATTTTTAGTGACAAGATTCTTCACTGGTCTAGTCCTTTAGCTGTTCTTTTACAATCATTGTCGTAATTGTTTTCAGTTTTCATGCAATGGTTTTATTTTATGGCTGTAGCCATAAGCTTGAATTTCAGTAGCATATGAATAGTCTAAAAAGGCAGTGCATAAAACTTTTTAAAAAAATCATCAACTTTTAAATTACTTGATCACTACATAGCTTGATTGTACTGCATATATAGGTTGCCAGCAGTTGTGGAAGGTAGATATCTGGAAAATAAGTTTGAATAGCATGATTCAGGTAAGTGTTATGTCGTAACTATGTTAAATTAATTAACAAAAATTAGGGTAGAGAACTTCGGTGTTTTAAAATAAATTGGATAAAGATGGGTTTAGAAACTTACTTCATCCCTGTTCTAGCATTTCCTAATGGTGGAAATGATGTAGAAAAAACTATTTGACACTAGAAGCATAGTTACTCCAGTCACTTGAAATAAAATTGTCATATCATGCAAAATAACTTTTTTTATTCACAAAGTCAGCATTTCCAAATCATGTTTAAAGCATTTCATTTTTGTTGAAGTAAAATCTAGATTAAAAGGGTCTTTCATCTCCCATTGCATTGTCTTCTCTCATTTCAGCATGTGTACACAACTACTGCCATAAATGGGACAAGTTTTTGTACATCCGCAAAGGATGCTGTCTTTATTTTGGCAAAGAGTTCTGCTGAATTTGCATCCATTAGTTGTTTTGGAGATTTTATCATATTTCTAGGAAAGGTAAGAGTAAGAAAAGGTACTGTTCCGTAAGGCTGAAGTGAATAATCAGGGTATGATTCTGTTTCTTGTACCAAAAGTAAATAAAAGGTTTTAAGCTTAAATAAGGTAATATTATTGTTAAACTAGGTGTTGTTAATGCTGTAAAATGAATTTGGAAGAGAGGATAATGTTTGAGGAACTTAATCCTTTTCATAGCTTTTACTGAGTTACTTATTTGTGTTAGTGTCCTTGGTGCCACTCTTGCAGTTCCTGTTGCACTGAGTCTTTGGTAAATATATAGTAGAAGATTGCTCCTGCCCTACAAAATTTGCACACTGAATTGAATACAAAATGTGGCAACTATTTTCCGAAAACTGCGTAGCCATTTCTCAGATGAGATGTTCTTTTAAAATATTAGCTGTAATTTGCCTGAGGATTTTGGTGGGGTTTTTTGTTGTTTCTTAGGAAAACAAAGAAACAAATTATGTGATTAATAAGGCTGCATTTCTCTCTCAATGCCCTTTACAGGTGTTTGTTGTATGTTTTACTGTTTTTGGAGGATTGATGGCATTTAACTACCATCGGGAGTTGCAAGCTTGGGTAGTTCCTCTGTTGTTGGTTGGATTTTTTGCCTACCTGATGTCCCACAGCTTCCTGTCTGTGTTTGAAGTGACGCTAGATGCCATGTTCCTTTGCTTTGCTATTGATATGGAAACAAATGATGGATCTGCAGAGAAGCCATACTTCGTAGATCAGGAACTGCTGGTAAGCCCCAGTGATAACAACAAAAATATTTGAGCCATTCTAAGCTTTTGAGGACTCTCTCTTTCCCATGACCTAGTAATCTGAACTCTTAATCCATCTGATTTCTTTTCCAAGCCCTTAGAAAAGGATGGGCTCAGGGATGCAAATTAAAAAAGTGAGTTTAAAAATTGAAATAAATGAACTCCTCCCTCTGGCCCCTGCGTGCTAGCGATGATCTGCTACCTTGTTTTAGATCATACCCTATAGGCAATGGCTGACTTTTTAAGGCTTAGTAAATATATAAATAAATAGCTGAGCTAGCTGCAGTACGATCCACAGTGTGCCCTAAGATTAGATGTTTATTTCCATTTTTCCTTTCTGTACAGCAAGGAGCAAAACTAAAGAACAAGGAGCTTGTAGCAGGTCAGGTATTAATATACATCTTATGGATGCTGTAGTTTTGAACAAACTTGATTCAAACTTGAGTTGCTTTCCTTCATACATATACAGATTCTTTTGCCAAAATACTGTCCTATGTTTCTTGATTAAATCCTTCTGTCTCTGGACTGACTGTTCTGTCTCTACCCTGATAATTACTGTATTGAACTGCAAGCTTTCCATGGAGAATCAATGCATAGCTAATAGTGATGGAGAGCTTTAGTTAACAGCTGCATTTGAAGCATTTGAGTGTATACAGGCCATCCCTTTCATATGAATATTGGAAATGTGGAAGCTTTTTTTCCTTTCATACTATTTTTGCCTGTCCTGTCCATTCTTTCATAAACCATGCAACAAAGAAAGTCTTAGCAGCCAGCCAGACTAGTTCAGATGATATGAATCTTCTGGAAGGATTTCTTCAGGACAGTGTCAGAACTGTTTTTGGTTTGTTTGGTTTTGTTTTGTTTGCTTTGTTTTGGTTTGTTTGGTTGGTTGGTTTTGGTTTTGTTTGTTTGTTTTAATGCTGCTATTAGATTTCCTGTAATGTTCTTAGAATTTTGTTGAAAACAAACAAAAACAATAAAAAGGCAGCCTAAACATAGGCTTAACCCTTTTTACAGAAGAAAGCAGATGGTGATTCTTTGGCCTTGATTCAGAACAGTACTTAAGCACACGTCCTGAATAGGAATATGTTACTTCATGGAAAACGCTGAAGCCTTGACCTCTGTTCTTCTTCCTCTGTTTTGCCAAATGCTAGAATACTTCTTAAGCCAATTCTCCTTCATGAGACAAACAGAGGCTTTCCTTTTTCCACTTCCAGACTTTGTGGTAGTTTTTCTTTAACTCTGGTTTAACTCTTAATTCTTTGTAGTTAGCTATTCCCTGGGGTCTGGGGTGAAGAGAGGACTTCCCGCAGGGGCGAGTCATCCAAGCAGGGCAGGCAGTATAACCTTGTATGGAAAAACTGGGGGCAGCACATCCAAACTCCTCCTCATTGCATGACCAATAGTATGTTTCATCACATAGACAAGGACTTGGAGTTTCCCAACACATGAAGGCATTGATGTGTGGCATCTGTGTTACAGTTGGGTGATAAACATCTGGGGGTGGAAGGGAGGCTCTGTGGCCCTCAGGATGATATGTGGCAATAGGTGGAGAGCTGGGTGAGTGATTTCAGACAGCCAGAGCTCTCATTGCTGCAGTAGAGGAAGTAAGAGGGATTCTTGTTTCATCCTATTCAGCTGCTTTCATCACCCTGCAGAGTGCCTCAAAGTATCACTAAGTGTCATCCAGCTAGGAACCAGCTAGTTTTATAGCCCCAGGTTAACTATCTTCCTTTACAAGGCTGTTTTTTTATTTTATTTTATTTTATTTACATAATGGTTCGCATTCCTGAATGATCTCACCCTGCTTTTTGTTTGTAGATGTTTGTGAATCAAAGTAACAACTTAACACAAGGGCATAAACACAGAACCATGAGATGTGACAACGAAGATGGGACAGAGCTCCAACCTATGGTGAGGAGGGAATATGGGCTGTGAACTTGTCTGCCAGCTGCTGTTTGCCTTTATGTCCTGAGAAGAAAAGATGTAGACTGTTGCGTCTTCTGATGTTTCACAGCCACAAACATTTCCCTTCTATTGCTTTCACTCCTCAGGAAACCCTCTGCTGGTACAAAATGGAAGGATGAAATATTTATACTCATCCTTCTTCCCATTCCCCAGTGTGCCCAGCAGAGGATGAGAAAAATCAGACAATTGCAAGGTGATGGGAGAGCAATCCTCTTTGGATAGTCCTTCACGTGCCTGCTGTAGGAAAGTCAGAACAGCAGTAGGCTGCTTGATTTTGTGAACACTTTCTGGAACTGTAAAGTTAGAGCTTAGATGCCTACCCCTCCTCTCCCCCACTTCCCTGGCATGTCCTCTACAGTAATTAAGTATTTCTTGCCTCTGTTTTATGCTGGGGTAAAAAAGCTGAGATGCTAGAAGGGAGTGTTCTCCCACACCCAAGCATGGGAATGTCCCGAGAGTGAAAGCTCACCAACTGCCATCTGAGGTCTGCACATTGCCCAAGCTGAGGAACTGCCCCAGCCAGCTGAGAATCTGGGGTGATTTTACTCCAGCACCAGGGGGCTACACCAAGGCTGCTGGAGAAAGATGCAGCAGCTACTCTGGCACCAGCTCCTGCTCCACATTACTACTAGTGTCTTGCGTCCTAGCTACTCCTTACGGGGGCGCAGAGATTGTGATGATTCTTCTTGGTCTACTTTGAAGAGGTCCCAGGCTCTAGGGTACCCTCCACAGTCTTGTGGGCATTCTGCTGTAGGCAGTTGGGCTAGAGGGCACTGCTTCAGTTTATAATATTTGTTCTTTTCACTGTGTGTGTCTGTTACTGCATTCTTCAGTAATATTTTGGCAAGCACAGAAACTGGGGGTTTCTGTTCCCTAAGAGATGACTGCAGATTTAAGACACAAACGAACCGTAATTATTTTCCCAGTTTACTTTTTCAGGCATATAAATGCAATAACAGGACCAGTGCTACACATTGCTTGATTCCTTTTTTCTCTGTTTGTAGACTTGAATGTGAAGTACACCAGGAAGTATGAAGGCAAACCAGCAATAGCAAAAACAGTTGCAGAAAAAAAGTAAAGGTTACCAATAACCCAGGACAAAGTAACTATTAGTTCTGTAAATCTCTGTTAAATCTGTTGTACCGTCTGCACTGGTAAAATGACCATCTATTTGTATGAATAATGTATTTCATGTCAGCATATCTTACTTTTATTAATAGACTTGTTATGATAGTCTATGAAAGTTGTTAATAAACAAATTCCTTATAAGTTTCTATGTCCTCTAACTAAAAATACTGAGTTTACAAGGTCATAGAGCTGTCCTTTTTACCTTTGTAGCATGTCATTTAACATGTGGGGTTTTTTTTTTTTTATCATGCTTCTCTGGGCCGGTTGTGCCTGGATCAGAAAATGTAGAAACATTTGCAGAGGAGGCACTCTGATTGTTTCCCGATTTATTCAGTATATCTGAACAGCCAGCGCATCCAATTAAGGAATGGCACTGAGCTCATTGATGGAAATTCTCTGTAGTCAAGATAATTAATAGTTATGAGGTAGCTGTCGTTCTTGTAATTAGACTCTATTGGGAATGGTCTTTACAAGTCAGTATCATAAACCATCCATTGGCTCCTCTTCAAAGGGCAGATGAGGAATGGCCTTTTTTTGTGTGTAAATAAACAACTACCTTCTCTTTGCAATTGAAAAGACAAAGCAGATACAAATTGTAGCTGGATTTAAAGCTTGACAAAGAAGTGGTGGCTGAACAGAAATGAGATAAAAGGATGATGTAAATAATACTTTATGAAGAAGTGTTAGTTGAAACGTGGATGTGAAATACACAGTATCATGGAGGAATGTAGAGGTGACTGACAGGGCTTTAAATCAGAAGAGGGAGAGAAGGTAAGTTTAGATGCGGTTTAAAAAGAAAAACTCTGTTTTCTTTTGAGCAGATTTGAGGTCTGTTTAAACTTCATACTTGGACTGTTTATAAAACACTTTCACAGTCCACCTTGTTCTGGGTATGGGGTTAGTTTTAGATTTTATTTAGTGGGACATGACTTTATTCTTTCTCTCTTTGAAGAGAGGTTTGAGGTAGAAAGATGACTCCAACTAGGGATTTCAGTACAGTACGCATCAAGTACATCAGGAAGCAAGACATTACTGCAAGTTAAGTGACTGAAACTGCTGTAACAAGTAAGGCCCGTAGAATACATTGCTAAACCTCTGATTAGTCACAGCTTGGAAGTGACATACAGAATAGTAAAGCTCATTGATGGTAAGAATGCCAAATCTGTTTTCATCTGAATACTGTTATCTGATCTGCTGCTGAAAGGAGACTAGCTATTTGCCAGGGGATGCTCAGAAACAGTGGCTGCTTATTCCTCGTTTAAACAACCTGTCTACTTTCATATGAGCGACTTCAAGAAGTGGAAGGATAAGGGATGCATGATGGGAAGGGAAAAGAAAGATTAATTACTTTCTGGGTGGCAGGTGAGCTTGATGATCTGCTTGGCTGTGACTCACTACCTCTTCATTATTTTAAACTATACACTTGGGTACTTCTGGTGCTTGTGTTTGTGGATGCTGTGGCAACTGGAAATTACACCGAATAAGCAATAGTGCTCTAATATTGAGAAGGTGTGCAGATATAGTACTTACAGAGGGAAAAAAACTTTCTTCTTCCACAGGTCTCAGTAAGATTGTTTGCAAATTATAGCATCTGCACAATGTAAAAATGTTTCACAATTTACAAAGCATAGTAGATTGCCTTGGAAGTTAGAACAATCAGTTACTGTGCATTATTTTTTCCCTGGTTTGTATTTGATACTCACACTGCATGTTTTGGCCCTTGACTTGAGAACCGAGTGGTGGAAGAAAGGAGGGGACATTTCAATAAATGTATCTCCATTTTCAGACAGTCCCTATGCTGGACAATCTCTAGATGACCTCCAGGGGTACCTTTCAGTCTCAATGATTCTGGGGTTATGTTCATTGCAATTATGATTCAGTATCATTGCCTTCAGTGCAGTTACTGGATGGAGAAAGGACTTTTAGATGCTTACTAGGAAGTTTGGTTTGTACTTCAAAGAAGGAAGTTACTGAAAATCGCAGTTAAACTGTACTTGAGGGTGTTTCATTTAAGCAGTGCTGTACTGCCTGTAGTGCGGAAGTTACAACTGTGACAACAGAATGTTTTCAGTCAGGTATAATTTTACAGAACAGTTCAGAATGTTTACCTTTTAACTATATTTTGTACAGAAAGCATAGCTTTATAGCTTTCAGGTGCAACACAAGACTTCCTAATCATATACATTCTTCTAGTAATTATGTCAACAGCCTCCAAATGTAGCAAGAATCTTCACCTGAGTAAAAAGGATCAAGTACCCTTAGAGAAGCTGATGCTATTTAGTGCTCGTTACTGCTGTCCTCCCCTGCAGGATACCTAGTCAGGCAACTGTAAAGCAGGCTGGAGTAGGTGGAGGGGCTGGTGTAGGAAGGCAGGCAGAGCTCGTGAGAGTGTAGTTATTACTACTGCATGTACTGGTACTTGTCCAAGTCACTTTTGGTGTTTGCAATGTCTGCCCTGCAAGGCAGCCCAACAGCACGTGGACCCTTCTGGACTGACTGATGCTATTTCCTGCACCTACAGAAGACTGGATTCCGAGGAATGGAAGGTACTTTTGAAACTACTTCCCGTAAAAAAAAAAAAAAAAAAAAAAAAAAAGAGATGGGGATGATTAGATGGTGTTTCTGCATACTGGGAAATAGCTACATATTACAGTTTATTGTTTTAAGCAAGGAAGTTTGTATCTAGTCTTGCTTGGTGTCTTCTTCAATCTCAATTTAGTTATGATTCCATTGTGTACCTCTGTGCATGAAAGGAACAGACGTGCTGAGAATAATTTGCATGTTGTTTTGGGCCTCCTGTCAAGTACATACATAATAAATATGTGCAAGCAGTTTAACACACAATTTTTGGCCTCAGAAATAGAAGGAAGGCATGGGTCAGGCTTTCAAAAGAGATTCTAACTTCACCCAAACTATGAAAATAGCAGAGCTTTTGTTGTCAATCATAGCACTGCTTTTCAGCATTTAATAACCTAGTTCTAAATTGTTAAATACTATTATTTTGAAGGGGGGAAGTACAGTGTAGGTCAGGAAGAGCAGGTCTGAACAGACATCTTGGTAATTCTCTTGCCCTGCATGTAGGGCCTGGACCAATGATCTCCAGAGGTCCTTCCTAATTTAAATTCTATGAAATAAATAAGCTTAAGACTTATTCAACAAATAAGTCAGTTGAAAGTCAAATCACCAGACCTGAAGATAAACTTAATGGAGCAAAGCACAAAATTTTGTCTTGAGGGAAGAATCTTTTACAAGTCCAAAACATAAATGTTAAAATACCTTCTATTATTCACAGAATTTAGGACCAGTGAAATTCCCCCCGCCCTTGATAGAAGCCTCTTTTTTCTCCTGTTGCAAGGAGCCCAGGTAAATTAATGCAGCCTATCTGTACTCTATGGCAAGGACAAAAACATTTTCAATTTAGTTACTATTATCAGAGCTTTATTCCTAAAGAACGCAGATTGCAGACCAGTGGAAATGAAGATCTGGATATCTCATTTCATATTTTAAAGCAAGTGTCTTTTAATTTCTCAAAATGATGGTATGAAGGAAGGTTATAGGCTGAAGCAGAGGCAGCGTTAAGTATCTGCAGTTCCTTATTTGCCTTGAGAGAAGAGCAGGGATTTAGTGAACATCTAAGGATCTTTGGTTGTAATCTCACAGTAATGTAGAGGGGAAGTGAACTCTGCTGTAAAGGAGCTACATTCCTTTCCTGTTAAGTCACTGTCACTCACTCACAAGAGATTTTTACAAGGTTGTTAGATTAAATCCCATGGAAAATAAAGAACTTAGCTGCAACAGACAGCAGTTTTACATTGCCCTTAACAGAGGCACGGGTGATGGTGATTTGGGAATAATTTTTGCCTTCTATTCTTTAATAACGGTAGCATAACAAATGAGGCAGAATCTTCTACGTACCTTTAAGAAAAAATATTTATTTATAAAAATACACTGGGATCAGTTTGAGAAGTGGCAATAAATACAGTTCAAGGAAGAAAAAGCATTTCTACATGGATATATTATGGCACAATAAAAGGTAAATGCACCATCAAACATGGGACTTCTGTTGGCTCAAGACTTTGTACAAGCTCCCTTTTTAGTAAGACAACTATTTCTATGAGTTTGGTCAGTGTAGATAATGGAATGAATACACAATCACAAATGCACACTTACGTCTAATGCAGGACTTACCATTAGCAAACAATACCGTAGAAACATAGTAATGATATTTAAATCACTAGTGTGATGTCTTAAACTTAATTGGCAAAGGCCGTATTTAATTTTAAGCATTAAATTCTTTTATCTCATCTGGAAAACAGAAAAGCTGTAAATATGTCAAATGAAGGCTTAATGTGGTATGTAAACCTACTTGAGTAGATTGTGAAAATGCATAGCTTCTTATTAGAAGGCCTGGCTGTACGAGAGCACTCCCCCTTTCACAGTATTCCTTTTTACTTCATATGCAGTTATTGTTTATGCTGTAGACTACAACTGTTACAGCACTAAAGGCAACTAGACAGGGAAAGGGCAGAGAAAGGAAAAAGGAATGTACGTAAGGCAGTATTTCTTTAGGTACATTAAGCATAGTGTGTAGGAAAGACAGGTAACAATTCCACAAGGCTAGTTTCGTTCTTACTGAATAAAATAATGGACTAATACTGAACTTTTGATGCAAATCTAATAATCAATGCCTTGGTCACTGTACTGACCATGGTAATCTCTTTGATAGTCATCTTGGTACTCTCCATGATAGTCATCTGGGTATTCTGCCTGATAATCGCTATCGCTGATTTCAGACCCGTTAGTTCCTGTTCCTTGGCTGCCATTATGAATGACAGGTTCTGTGGGTGCAGCACAGTACTTGGGGTCGTACACTTGCCGTCCAAGCCCATACACACTCATTCCCTTCTGTGAAGCTACTTTGTTGGTACCCATTTGTAATGAAATAGTTGAGTTATCCACAGGTTGCAATATGTGCTTCTGATCATAGATGTCTCTTCTGGTACCTGGTGCCAGCATACCAGCCTAGTGAAACAGGATTGTAGAAGTTCAATAAGAAGGTCAAGAGCTGCGGTTACAGGGTTTATGATTACAACTTGTATGACTTACTGGAAGTGCTAGAAAGTACAAACTTAAATACAACAGAACAGCGCATGTGTTCACTAGGAAGCAAGTCTGGGAAGAAAGTCCCTGCTGAAAGGGACTTTTCCCTCTTTGATAAGAATATACTGTTTGAACTGAGGTAGTGCTCAGGAAGTAATTTCTTTTTTGTGTCTGTCTAGTTAGTACTGGAAATGAAGTTGCTACTTTCTCCTGATACAACACAGCCAGCGGAAAAAAGTGCCAGGTCACCTTTATGCTTGAAGATTTTTCAGCACAGAACACACTGGTAAATGATAAGAAATTGAAGTTCCTAAATGACTCCACAGAACTCACTTGCCCATCCTGCAGCCTCTCCCAGGTTGGGAGTTCTGTCTGTTCTAGAAATACCACACACAGTCCTCCTTACCTGACTGGCTCCTTTGTTAGTGCCCATCTGTAGGCTAATCGTTGTCTGGTCAAATGGCTTGTCAGTTTGCATTTTTGGATCATAGAGGTGTCGTCTAGTTCCATAAGCAGTCATGCCTGCCTGACTGGCGCACTTATTGGTGCCCATCTTTATGGGGAGAAGGAAGAGGTAGACTGAGTAAGAGATCTATTTGTACAGCAAGCACCATTGTAAGGAAACATACAGTTGGTAATTGATGGCTGACAGAAAAAGTAATTTCAATGCATGCTTTTCTCATGTAGCTTGACCACTACCTGTAATAAGTTACCCTTTCTCCATACTGAGCTTCAAAAGGTAAAATAAAGCAACTGTCCTCCTAACGCGTTTCAGTGACTGGCATTTGCCCGACTGCATATGCAGTTAGAAATGAATTTATGCATCAAAATATAATAATCGGCTTCTACTCTGGACAGTAAAGATTCAATTTCACTGCCACAACTTGTTTACCACAGGAATTTTAGGATTTTATGTCACTTATTTTGGGTTTTATGACTATTATGGAAAGTGGAGAGAGAGGGGGGAGAAAAAAAAAATCTTCTACCATTTAAGGAGCTTTTGATATCCAAAGACTCCTACTAATTTTAAAGCCGCTGTCGGGGACAGAGATAATACTGATAATATTAGCTACTCTTTTCATTACCCTTAGTGCAGATTTAGAACAAGCAGAAAAACCTTCCAGACAGTCACATGAGCATAGAAAGGCAATCAACTGCTTACAGGAATTAAAACCTCACACCTCCTTCCATGATAAGAACATATTCTAACTGCAGCTTTTTTTTTTTTTGCATACAGAATAAATCAGTTAATCAAAACAAGAAAGCTGTTCTCAAGAGTATCTGCGAACATGAATTTCTTACTTACCTGCAGGCCAATTACACTTTGACCAGCTTTTAGTTTTCCTGCATCAAAACTTCGTGCTTGTTTCTCTGCATATTTGACACCAATATCAATTGTAGTATGAAAACCTTTGGTTTTTGCCTATTTAGGGGGGAAGGAATATAGGAGTATTAAGTATAGTTTCTGCTACTTGAAGTATGTATTAAAAGTATAGTTTCTGCTACTGAAATTGCTACTATTATATGGATACCTAGGCTGAAAGGCAGGCTGCCTCTGTACTTGATCCTCTGGTCTCTCAAATGATGCCACAAGCAGGATTAACTTGTATGAGAAACTCTGTATTGTGGGTGGGAGGAGATAACAGTTCCCATCACCAGTTGAAGGTGGCACTCCCAATCTATCTAAGTATATTTTGTCAGAGTGAGAAGGACAATCTGCAGTCATTAATGTTCTCTTGTGATATTCCCTGGTTCTGCGTATCTGCAGTCAAGGAACATAGAATGGTTGGGGTTGGAAGGGGCCTTAAAGCCCACCTAGTTCCAACCCCTGCCATGGGCAGGGACACCTCCCACCAGACCAGGTTGCTCGCAGCACCATCCAGCCTGGCCTTGAACACTTCCCAGGATGGGGCATTCACAGCTTCTCTGGGCAGCCTGTACCAGTGCCTCAACACCCTCTGAGTGAAGAATTTCTTCCTAATATCTAGTCTAAATCTACCCTGTTTCAGTTTAAAGCCATTACTCCTTGTCCTATGACTACGCTCCCTGACAGTGTCCCCTAGCTTTCCTGTAGGCCCCCTTTAGGTTACTGGAAGGCCACTATAAGGGCTCCCTGGAAAAAACATCATTTCAGCCTTTGCTCAAGGAATGAAGACACAGCCATTTCAAGAGCAACTATCTAGTAGATAGTATCTATCCCCTCCTGAGAGGCTGGATGCTGTTTTCTGTATTTAAATGAGTGGCAAGAGAGTATCTTGACTGGCATGTGGATTTCTACCACTGCCAAGGGTATAAATACTTACCAGACCTGCTAGTGCCACGAGAGTAGTCTGTACTTGAGTCATGTTCCCATTTTCAAAAAGATCATTTGCTTCAAAAATATCGTGTGGCTTCATGCCGTAGACTTGAATGGCTTTGATAAAATTCCCAATGTTCTCCAGCTAAACAGAAACAAAAAAGCCATTTTTTTGTTCAGTGTTTCAGTTCAGAAACTAAGTAACTAGTTTACATAACTTCACAGCTTTTTGGTGTTGGTTTTGTCTTTACACAGGTTCTTTGCCTTGTGAAGTTTGTCAAAACAGCTGGCCTGGTTAAGAGTGACTAATGGAGAGTTTGAGATTACTTTCTGTAGTTTTAATGTTGACTTCTGAAATCAGTTTAAGGGTTTGTCTAGTCTGGCATTTCTCTATCAGCGAATATCTGTTGGGGGGGGGTTGTAATGACAAAATTCAACTGTGTCCCAAGAGAAATCCAAATTCAAAACCTTCGAATAGGAAGAATTTACTTAAATGTCGATGCTGCTTGACTTTAGCAATTGATAATTTTGAGTAAAAGAATCAAAAACGTAACTATGTGGTTAGTAAGAACACTAAACGTGGTCTGAAAGTATTCTCTTGATCACCTACTGGAAAAAATTCAGACAAGCTTTTGGGTTTTACTGCTAGTTTTTAGCACTGTGTGCCGTAGAAAACGGCAATTAAGTACTAGGGAGTACATAAGCGAAGACCAAAACTCATCTTTCCTTTTGGAATCATAAGAGATTAAAACTTAAAAAATAAAAAAATCCTCCTCTGTATTTATTAGTGTTTGGTACCAATAAAAATAAGAGGCTGACACAGCAGTGTTGAGCTTGATCCAGCATCAGTAAAGGCAGCCAACTCTAACCAGCAGCCTTTCCAATGCCTGCTCTAAAAGCATGGTGCTGTTGATAGTCTCTTGGGGATTAAAAAAAAAAAAGCGCTTGGTAGACCACCCATATGAAATCCAATCTGGATATACTGAACTCAAACACACACTGTAGTTTGCACCATGTATTTTCTGAGTTTTGTTACACAACTACTTCCTCTGAGACTGTTTGGGTCCTTTCCCTCCCCTATGTCCCCCAACTGTCTTCTCAGGAGGATGCTTTGTATGGTGACCTCAGATGTCCAGGTACAGTCAAGCTGTTGACCTCAGGGCCTTACAGCACTGCCTGGATGGAATACTCTAGGTGTTGTTGGGTTAAAAAGGTTTTTTTTTCTCTTTTTTTTTTTTTTTGGGGGGTGGGGGGGGGGGAGGGGAGGAAGACACAGATGCAAGGACACGTGGTGTTGTTGGTTTTAAACTTGGAAAAAGCCTTGCTGTATTGCTCTATGTTCATTCTCCATTTAAAACTTCATATAACAGCTGAAGCGTTACTATTAAATATGTATAGTCAACTGCCATTTATGAGACATCTCAGTTATTAGAATTTCTCCTGTTGAATGCTTTCCATGTATGCAGTAATCTCAACTGCTGTGTGTGTATCTTGCTACACATACAAAAAACTTGATGCTATGAAGATTTAAGGTGTAGATATTCAGAGGAAATTTGTTAATACAAAAGAACTGTTTTGGGGTTGGAGGGGTTAGAGGTGTAGTTTTGGGGTTTTATTCTGTTGTTTTACCTGGTGCCAATTTAGTTTTGATTGATTAATTTTCTTCACTGATCCTGGCTGCAGCTTATTTATAAGCCTGGGGAGGTGAAAAAAAGGGAAATGCTTAAACAATAAATCTCATCCTTATACGATTTGTGCAGGCATATAATATTTTCACTCATACTTTATTAGTTGCATTAGTTTAATCAAAATGGTTAGTTTTTTGATTTATACAGAGTGCCTCTGGTCTAACAAGTGTAACAAATAAGTCATTATTGTTGTGTGCCATTTCATTATCATAGAAAAGATCTTTGTTGTTAAATTTAGAAATAGTTAGATATCTTTGCTGAAGTATAAAGGAGATTTCTCATTCTTCTCCACAATTTCAAAGAAGCTGTCTCCCACCCTACTGTCTGCTATCTTTGACTGTCATTGTTGATGTGTTTGAAGGGAATCTTCAGAAAGTCCCTCTGTAGTTCTGCAAATGTGGAAAATTGCTAAAAATAAGGTTACTTAATGCTTACTCGCATAAGATTATGCCGTCTTTTAGTCCCAGCTGAAAGTTTGCACCAATGCTCAGTCCTGTAACTTCTTCTATCCAGTTACGCAGGTCTTCTTCTATCTGGGGATCATACTTGAGGGCTATCTGTAACAGAAGCAGTTATAAAGTTATTTCACAAGAGAAAACTGCAAGTCTTTCTCCCAAATCTGTTTCAAAGAGTATGCCATAGCATTTATTTAGTACGGTATTTTAGTTATCAGGCTACAGATACAAGTCTTTATTCCTTCTACTATAATGCTAATGGCTTTACTAAATGTTTATTTGGAAATAGTCCTTTAAAGCACTTTTAACAGTTCCTCTTACTGTAAGATTTGCTAGAACTTGTGAACAGTCTTTTGATAGCTGCAGAGGAATAAGGACTTTTTTGAAAAATTATTTTACATCTAAGTTGTACTTTAGCAGCAAGTAAAAAGTGAAATAGTGTTGTATGGAAGTAAGAATTTTTAACTGCCACAGCATCAGTAGTACTGCTCCAACACAGACTTCCAGATGGGAACTTTAGCATAATAGATCTGATGTTATTTACCAGAAGATTATGGTGGATTTGCTTCTTTACCTAATGGAAATGGCTTGTTAGCTTTTCCCCTTGTTGCTACAACATTCAGAGCTACCTCGTGAGGGAATCTGGGGGCTGTGTGTGGCATTCCCCCCCCCCCCCCCCCCCCAAGTTAAGAGTCAGTATCCCTGCTATTCCTCTTTTCTTTGGGTTTGCTGGAAGACTCGGATGGAATAAGCTGTGATCTCATGTCTTAATTGCAAAGTTAGTGCACTATTATGGTAGAGAGAGAAAGCCTGGTCTTTGAAGTTCAAGGCACCAAACAGAGGCCAAGAGTTGTTAGCAAGGTGACTTAAAACGCCTTTTCCAGATACTCGGAGTTCACCACTCAGCGTGTCAGTTTATGCCGCGCTCGCTAGAAGTTGATGCGAACCAGCACACTTCAACTGGCTCCCCATCCCTGCTCTTCACAGGTGATGCTGAAAAGCATTGGGGCAAGCTGGAGAGAAGGGATTACCTCAGTGAAAGCAATCCTTAGTACTATAACTTGCTACTTTCTCTGCAAACAGAACAAGTGAACTGAGCACAGGATTTTATGGCATAACCAACCTCCTCTAGTGCGGAGGTTGGCAACACCTTTCCACCTGCATTACAAGTTGCCTCACGTGGGTCAGTGAGCAGGACTGGGATGAGGGAGTTGCCACAACGAATGTGAGTGATGGGTGAGCGCAGGGGTGCCTGCAGTACTCCTCACTGACACCTCGGCCGGCTGGCCTCCGGTCCCTTACAGATTCCTAACAGGAAACTCAGGTAAAGCCGCTAATGTTCAGGCCAAAATGTAAGTTTCATACTTTTTGCATATAGACTCCATCCCAGAAAGGCTAAGACTAGGTATTAGCAACCATTTTATAGTGCAGGACATTATAATTCCAATCTATCTGAATTACTGGGAGAGAGGAAATTACTGCATTTTGGCTAGCATTAGCAATCCCCAACTCCAATCTGACCAAACTAAAAAATTACAGTATGTTGTTCTCTATTTTTCTTCTAAAGGGAATGGAAAATTCCCGTATCTCTGGCTTTACTTCAGAAACTAGGGTGAGTAATAGTTATTTTCCTTAAACTATTTGTAATAGTGCTGCTCTGGTGCCTTAGTTACAGATCAGGATAATTCCCTTATTGATTAATACATGAAACTCCGCAGTGTTCTGCACAAGACAGTAAGTAAGTACCTCAGTGCTTAGACCAGTGGTGGTCTAAAATAATCAAACGTTCTCTCTTATTGAAGAAAAAAGGAAGAAAGCTCAGGTTATCCTGCTTAGTGTGAGGAAAATGACTTTCTTTAATCATAACTTTCAGATATTACATAGCTAAGATGAGAAGTGGACTAGAAAAGTTAGCTGCTAAGTTCACAGATCCATGTTAGAAGCCACCACATTTTTCTCTTTTTTCTTTTTTTAAGAAATACTCCTCTTGCCCTTTTTTTTTTTTTAAGGTTAGCCCAAGACTCAGTGCTACCACGTTATTCAGTGATTGTAATAATAGTAAGGAGAGGGTAGCCCCTTTCGAAGGCCTACCAGAAAGGTTAATTGTCTTGAAAATGGTGTATGAGGAAGTTGGTTATTGTCTTTCTCCTTCCTGACCTGGTGGTTAGCTTACAAATGACTTTTCATGGCTATTTTTGATTCCTATGGAAACCAGGCTTGTGTGATCACACCCTAGGTCTGTCTCCCTAGTAACATCTGAACAAGCTGCCTGAGTTGTGTCAAACTCAGAGAGGAGCTGCAATCTCAGAAACAACTGAATCCATCATTTTGTGTGTGTGTGTCAAAGTATTCAGGCAAAGGAGAAAGATCTCAAAACACTCCCGAAGACTAAAATGTAGCATCCCATTATTACGTGTTAAAGAACCTACAAAGACCTTACTGAAGCGCACAGACAAAATCTGAAGTTAGATGTACAGATGAGATGTGCTGTAGGTAATATACCGAAATGCCCAGCTCAGCGGAGGCCAGAACGCGGCCTGTTCCAATATTCTGGGTAGGGGAGTGAACTGTGCAGGCTGGTTGCTTCTGTGTTGACAGTTCATACGACACGAAAATCTCAGCTCTAACATGCACATCGGTACAGAGAGGGGTTTATGCTCTCTTCCACTATTCTTTAGTCATACTTAGACATGTAACAAACATTATGCTACTTCAAAAATCAGGCAGTTTGTTTCACTGTAGCTTAAAGGCAATGCTAAGTGATAGGTCAGCCATCCTGCAGCTGGAAGGGTCTGGAGTACAACTGGAGTTGTCTTTCTACAACTTAGTTTCCTTTTAAAAGAAGAAAAAAATTGTCAGTGCATGAAAGTAAATGAGATTATAGAAAAGCTGGTGATCGTGCCATCAAGGGACAAGCTTCAAAGATCACTCCTCCCTCCCCCTATTTACAATAAATAAATATAAAGTCTACTAGACAGAGTACCACCAAACACTTCTACATGTGTGGCTATTTCAGTCTTTCTTTGCAAGTATATAAAGGAAAAAGAAAGGTAGCATTTTTCCTCATTTAATGTCAAGTACATTTCACATTTGAGATTACAACTGATATGAATATTGAATCACTACCCCCACCGCTTGGGTAACTTGGAAGTAATCAGATGGAATTTTATCATGTCTCTTACATATTTACTTTATGTTGGAGTACTTTCATGTGTGTTAAAATCTTCAGTTTTTCAAGAGGTTTTAAAGTGTCTCGGGGATATCGCTACTGTGCTTAAATACAGATAGGAAATGTTTAAACACGTGAGGAAACTTTGCATTTTTTGCATTAAAAGCATTAGTATTAAATCTGAAAATTTTCTGCATTGTCTTCAGTAAGTACTGTACGGTTTGACTTAAATATGGCAAAGGTTTTGTTTTGATGTATTTGAACTGGTGGGCAACTAGGTTACAGAAAGTAAAGACGGGTGGTAGATAAAGTATAACTTTCAGAGAAACTATCTGAAAGGTAAAGACACGGAAACTTTAGAATCTGGCTTAAACATGTGACAAGAAGGAGTTAAGCAGGAAGAGCCTGGGTCTGGTACCAGGAGCAAAGTATTATGTTTACTTTGAATTGTTAGCTCTTTTTTTACTCCCAGTCACACAAGTAGAAGTTATGTAACACCAAACTGGTAAATACTTCATATTTTCCACATGTCTATCACCATCAGTTGTTCCAGTTTTCCTTTGATTGCTATCTGTGAGGGGAAAGTTGGAAGCTTTAATATAAATGAAAAACTTTATGGCTTTTTCCATTACTGCTTATCAACATGCCAACATTTGATTCTTTTTAAAGTACTAACTTTCATGGAAGATGCTTAAAACTTACGTTCACAAAAAAGAAAGCACTGTCTAGTGAAGACGATAGCAGTAGCTAAGCAGCTTAATTCGAAGTGTTCATCACCAGTGCCATTGAAAAAAGGTACCATTCAGAACACTGTAGAAAAGATCCAATTGTAGCAATGGATATAAAAATTTAAAACCTGGTTTAAAAACAGCAGGAAGCCAACTATTAATATAAGTTCTTTACTTTGTTCTGATAATTCTTGAAAGATATAAAGCTATGAATCCTATTGTTCTTGTTACTTCTGAGATACAGATTTCAAAGAAATCTCTTTGAAAGGAAACTAAACTTACGCAAGTGGTGAAAATCTATGGTAGTGGGAGGAAACAATTACATGTTACTTGCCTTTTACAAGCTCCTGACTGTTAGTCAAGTTCATAATATGGAAGAGCTGGCTTTGTTTTCAGCACAGAAAAAATACTTTGACAATTGAAGACAACTTTTCTGATTAACTGTAAGTAGAAATATGATACTTTTACCATAGAGGTAATCTTCAGAAGATTAAGTAGGTTTCACTTTGCTACTGTAAGTCACAAGAGGAGGCTGCAGAAAAATTAGGATCTTATTGTCATTTAGGACTGGCTTCTTTTCATTTAAAAAAAAAAAAAAACACACCACGTACTCCTTTTCAAATAGAGCTGTATAAAATACTTCAGTTAGTTGCATCTCTGCAAAACATTCCAGCTCTATCTGAATTTTTGGGGAAGGAGGTCAAAATCTGGAAAACTTCTCCATGCTTTAAAAGAACATTTTGAGCTTGACTCTTTTGTACCGGTTGAGATCACAGACATTAAATTTGTCTTCTTGAGCTTGTCACACAGTCATACAATGTTAACATTTTATTAAAGGATTTAAATTTATCAGAAGCTGTTTCAGATGCTTATGTGCTGCTGCTGTACAGTCTGTCCTGTATACAATCTTGTCTTATAAAGCCAGAATAGAAGACTGCCTCATTAATGATGCACAGAAACAGGAAAAAAAAGCTTTACTAACACAGTATGAAATTTAGCTGAAATCTCTTCCACATAGTAATCTTTTATTACAGATAACTTAAAGCACATTATCTTTATAACCTAGAACTGATGCATTTCAGTCTTAAAGGTGGAGGCTTGTTTTTTTTTTTTCAGCTTTTGTTTCCTAGATTTGTGTTGTCTTTCTGGAGTGGAAGGAGCACACTCGGCTTTAGAACTTGGGGTACCAATAGGTCAGCTCTTACTTTTACTAGCAATTCCCATCTTAAATGCCAAGTTTCATCTTTGAATGTCACACGCATATAATACTAGGCATCCTGATATATGTACATTCATGCCAATGCATATGCCTTCGGCTAAAATCCTTGGGTTAAACTTGATTCCTCTGGAAACTTCACAATACTTAGATGTACAATGAAATATTCTTTGGTGATGGTATACATTGATAGACTTGTTGCGGCATTTCATGCTATCCATGCTTACTTATAATATGCTTATCTTGGCAAACAGAGAATTCAGGATTCTTGAACTCTCTCTGATCCTCACATCTTGTTCTGTTCAGGTAGGACTTTCCCATTTGGGACCTCTTACAGCGTAAAAAAACCTTCCTCCATCCTTAGTACAAGAGAAATCATCATCACTGTTTTTATCAAGTGTATGGGTTCCTTGAAACAAATGGGAAGTTATCTTTGCCAACCCAAAGGGACACAGGCAGATCACTGAAGTTACTGTATGTGCCTGTAGGGTGCTGAGTTTGAGTGATAATGTTAACAAGTATTTCACACCATAAATGATCTCATATGGACTTTCATTTGTCCGTTTATACTAATCTTTTCCAAATTACACGCTACACACTGCACGTTACAGGCTATACATATGCCAAATCTCCAGTTTGAGTTCGGCTATCTTGCTGCTGCTCTGGAAAAATACTGTAACGGTATCTCAGGAAAATGTTTAAACACGCTGCATACCTTTTTACAAGTCACTGGGACTAACAAACACAGAATTTAGCAAGTTAAAAAGAAAAGTTATAAAAGATAAAACTTTCGAAGTTCCCTATCATGTTACATCTGCCAACAACTCTTCCTTCTTTTGGAACTTTTGACTTGCGCTTCAGGCCTCACGCCCCCGCAGCAGGAGTCACGCCTTTAGCATGCAGCATGCTGTATTTGAAGTACCAGAATACAGCTGGAAAACTGATCGTTGGTCAAAAATTTTAACCCTAAGAGCAACTGCTTGTCAAAGCGGGAGTGAGGCAGACTACAAGGCTAATCCCAAACTATTCTGCAGCATTCCTGCTCCTTGCATCTGAATTGCCCTGTTGTGTTCATTGCCTGTGGTTCCAGAACACGTTTTCAATTCCCACTTTTTTTTTTAAGGTTGTTTGGATCTACTTTTTATACAACTGAGTTAAAACTTTGTGGTTGAAGGTGTAAATAGATCATTGTACATATCTAAACTTCAGGGCTAAGGGAGAGTAACATAAGGACATAATCAGTATTTCTCAGCACAACCCTTCTAGTTGGAGCAAGTAAGTCTGTCAACAAAGTGGTTTAGTTGTAGAATAAAATAAAGAGTGTAACCTTTAAAATGAGACAAAGAATCTTAGGCAGTGGGAAACTACAAATCTCTGGTTTTACTGAAGGTGGGGCAGAAGAGGGAGTGACAGCACCAAGCTCACCGTCAAGTGGAGCCTTTTGTCATTTGAGCTTCCAACCCAATGAACTTTCACCATAAGGACAAATTAAAATTCCCTGTTAATTTTATGTATGTTGACCAGGGCTCCATGCAAAAACAGATGTCACGGGATGCGTATTTGTGCAGTGAGAAACCCAAATGTAAAAAGAAATGCAGACAGCCAGATGAAAAATAAATGGCAAGGTACAGTACAAAATGCAAGCCACCATTAAACATGCCCTGCTATTTGAACACACAGTTTTCTTCTGTCATTATGGACTGTTGTACAGAAAGGCAGGAAACTGTGTGTAACGCTAATGTTAAAAGAGCTCACTGTAGCACAATACACTACCTAGCACAAAATTTTTACAGCTGTATCCATTTTGCTTAATATTAAACTGTTTTTTGTTGTTATTTGTAGCATAGTTGGTAACTCACCCACATTTCACTGTTTTCTCTGTAAATCATAATTTAGAACACAAACCTTAAAAGAGGAATGGATGAGAATTAATCCAAATTTCCTGGCATTGTTTCCACCTGCACAAGTTGAAGCCCTGTGAAGTAAGAACAAGCCATGCCTCACAGTTTCCAAGTCATCTTACAAACAAGATACCTGTAGTCACGATGAGCTTTTGCTGCCAGAGCTTTCTGGCTTGTAGCTCCTGTTCTCCTCATTGATCAGCTTCTACTTCCAACTGCAGCAACATGATAGGACAAGGAGTAATAGCTTTAAACTAAAATGGTAGGTTTAGATTGGATATTAGGAAGAAATTCTTCACTCAGAGGGTGGTGAGGCACTGGCACAGGTTACCCAGAGAGGCTGTGGATGCCCCATCCCTGGAGGTGTTCAAGGCCAGGCTGGATGGGGCTGTGAGCAACCTGGTCTGGTGGGAGGTGTCCCTGCCCATGGCAGGGGTTTGGAACTAGGTGGTCTTTAAGATCCTTTCCAACCCAAACCATTTTATGATTCTGTGATCTGGTCCTGTCACCGTACATTATTATTCTTGATATCGAATCCGTTTGCATTGTATTATTTACTCTGTGTATTTCTGAATAGTTTGAATTTCTTTGCAGAACGTGGTTTCAGTAATATTCACTACCTATTATTTGAAACCATGGCAGTTTTCACTGCACAAAAAGCGCCAGAATGTAAAGTTTCTTCTCAGTTAGGACAGTGCTGATCCCACACAATGCACAAAGACCTGTTACCTCCTGAGAACAGGTTTTACTTGGTTTTGAGCCCTTCCCCAACATTACTGAACTCCGGTACAACAACAGATGGGTGCAGATCACACCATCAGCAGCAGTGACTACTTCTGATGAAAGAAAAGTGCTGAGCCATGCACTGAAAATATTGTTACCACGCCATCCAGAAAGACCAGTGATATCTAATTGCTTGTTTTGTGGGTGGGGGAAAACAAAATCTAACTGAGCAACCTGGTACATAAACATCAAATATCAAACAAAAATTCTGAGAATGTCCTATTTTCCCTAGTAGCAAACTAGAAAGTGTCTCCTGAGGTTCCTCCTATGGTAATGCTGGTGGAACGGTGTTCTCAAAGACTAGACAGCCTGCAGGCAGAAAGCAATAGCACCAAGGATCACTATTATCTATTTGAGAGTACTTCTTTACTGCTGCTACAACTATCCATGAAATCATGCGCTCTTTCAAGTTTACATACTTTTCTCCCCCAGTAGAACAGTTTTTAAAATGTCCCAGTAGGAGATAAAAAATGTTGATCGTATTCCAGGAAACATCAAAGAATATTCTGGATATGACCACCCAGGCAAGTTGTGCTTTAACCACGTAGAAAGAGTTGCAAGAAGAATATGATCTGCAATTACTGTGATATTAAAAAAAAAAGTACAAAAATATTAGAAAATATTTACTTAATTTTGTAATAACATCTATCTTTAAAAGTCTACCATTTAAAATCTGGAAGATTACTCAAGAAAGTCTAAGAAAACATATGCTAAGACCATTTGAAATTTAGCATGACACTTTCCCGGTTTACACAGATCCTGTAGGCAGTTCTATAGAAATCATAAAATCTTTGTAACAGACAGTAGAATAGGTATTTTTAAGAAGTTTATGATGAACTTTTGGAGCAACTATTTAAATTATATTTTAAGTTATGTGAAAATCAAGCCACAAACCTGCTATACTGAAGTTTATAACTAGTATGAAAGAAAGTACTACTGTTAAAGTACTAAAGACAGTCAAACCACTAAGATGCTCTGATTTAACCGCCCTGTAATAAGTTCTAAGCCAGGATTTTTCAGCAATTAAGCAAGTACTGGAAGGATATTTCTCCATGTAAGTTTTTCAAACTAAAGCATTTCAGTAACTGATTTATTTTAGCATGAAAAAATGGTGAAAGTAAGTTCAATTATGTCTTCCAATCGGTACGAAGACAAAGATCCCAGCAGATGGGATCCTGCACACACTGTTCTGAAATGGCTCATTTACATCACTGGATACAACCATACTCTTAGCATGGAATGTAAGATGATCTATTCTACACAGAAAACTACCATAAGTATACTTGTTTATTTTAATTCACTTGCTTTATTTGCTATTCTGGCATCTAACTGAATTTTCATCTCTATTCAAATCCAGCTGTACTCACACCATACGTACAGAATACAGTATAAGAGAGTTGGAATTGGTTAAAAATCCGAATGGAGAGTAACCCATACACATGCTTAATTAATCACATGTGAATGTTTGTGAACGGTATATACTACAAAAGTGTTAAAAAGTTAAAAATTGTGGTTTTACTGCTAGTAACCAATGAAAAGTCTTTCAGAAAGTGCATATAGATTTGTTTGCACTTTACAGGTAAAACACGTTCCTTGATTTATTTCAGCAGTTTCTTCCTTGCTAATTTACATAAATCCACCTTGGGCAGAGATAGTTCGTAACAAAAAAAAAAAAGGGGCAGTTACTGGTCTTCCCCTACCATACAACAGATTTCGTTTTACAGGTCGTGGTTGGTCTTCTGGAAACTTCCTGCCAGCTCCTTTTGCTCAGATAGTGAATGGCACAGATCGTAAAAGGCCCTGATAATCCTACAGGATTATCAATAGTCAGCACCACTAGAGGTGGGTAGGGGATGCACGTATGCACAGCATCCAAAACTCTGGATACTGCAAGATAAGTTGTAGTCTCATTACAATGAATTGAGGTGTGCAGTGTAAGTTTGTAAAATGCAAGTGAATTAAGAGCAGGGCAATGCTGTATTACAAACGAAGTGTAACTGAGAGGTCCCTGACCTAAAGTGTTCAAGGTTCCATCACTCTTCTGCAGAACGAAGTGCTGGGGTGCCCTGACTGAACTCTACCCTTGTTAGTTACGTTTTGTTCCAGTTCTTTTCCACCCATTAAAAGACCAGTTCTTTCTCTCCGATGTTTAATCTTACAGATCTTTTTAAAATTATTGTTAAAACCACTTCATTATTTCAAAAGAGAGGTACTTTTCCATACCGCAAAAATTTTCATGCCATCGTTTAGTAATGATAAAGGGTGCTCTCAAGATAGGCCATAATGAAGAGGCAGCAGTCTCTATTTTCTTAGAAAGTTTCCTGAACCGTTTACTTTTATTTGGACATGATTACCACAAGAATTTCAGCAAGGTAAGGGGACAGCCTTCTACAAAAATACGCAAAGAACATTTAGTGATAGATGTCTGAATTATATCTGCTCCATCGAGTTAACGCTGCACTGACTTCCAGATGTGCTATGTATAGGGTCACTTCGAACAGGAGCAGCGTGGTGTTACAGAGAGCCATAGCAGCGGCAGCTCAACACTCACCAGGCAGCGGGAGCCCCGACGGGCAGCCATGAGACCCAGCTGCTGCAGAGCAGGGTTGGGGGCTGTGTGCGGGCCTTCCTCCCGGCCTGGCCTCACTCAGCACGGACGGGAAACGTTCCGCGGGGGTCCCTGCTCACGGCCAAGTCAGAGCTGCCCCTGACCCTGAGCCTCTGGGGATAAGCGAACGCCTTCCTGTACGCATTTGTTCTTTCTGCCTTGTCTTTTGCTGGCAAGACTTGGGAGCATTTAGCCAACGGATTAGGGACAACAGAAAAACACTTTTCAGTTAAGTCACTCTTATTCAAGCATAACAAGGAGTACTAAGATCAGGCTATTTGTCTATAAACAAGAGGCTGTAGCAGTGGAAATATCAACAGGAAAGCAATATAACAGGAGAGCTTTCTTAACAGGAAAGCTAGGTAAAGCTTTTATAGTTGTGATGTCTGGTTTCACTCTGGGAACAGCCATGGTCCAAGCATGCAAGGCGAGCTAGGGAGGCTCATTTGGGATTGATCTGTAACTCTTCGGTCCTTGATGCAGGAGAGCAGATTCCACCCTCATGAACACCTTTCAGGGCAGCAAGGAAATGCCAGAATCTCATCTGCTTCAGGGAAGAGATGGCTGTATAAGGCAGTAAGGATTTTCACTATGTCTCCCCTCCTAGTATCTAGGAAAATCAGCACTAGTTTAAGAAAAAATGAAGGGTTGTTTTTTTTATTTTTTAAAAGAAAACAAGAACACAGAACCACCCACCTGAAGAAAGTCAAAACGGTAGAGAGAAACACAAAGTAATTCAATCCAATTAAACAGAAACAACATACGTTACTGACGCAATACTGCAAAACCAAAAATATTTACCCAAAAGAGAACGTTTGCTGCTGAATATAGCCATACAAGTTAACAGTTGTGTAGAATCAAACACTTACAAAAAGCATTTCTAAGCAAAAGAGTCCCTCTTACAAAGAGGGATTTTCACATGATCTCACTTAGAAAAAATCTGTTTCAAATTGCCCTACGTGTCCTGGCCTCAGGCCCATTTTTACTGAAGGCCTTTCCTGTACTGTTCCATAGGGGATGGGAATCTCTAAAAAGTTTTCCTTAAAAGGATGTGTCAGATGCACAGTGCATACGGTGTTACGTAGCTACCAAAGCTAGCAATCCTGGACACAGAGAAGTTTCCATCCTTTACTCTCCAAGGTAAATTATAACCCAGGAAAAAGCCTCTGAATTAATACTTACAAAGAAAGCTGAGATGAAAAAAATTACTCGTGCCATTATCCTGAAACAACACGTGCACGCATCCATCAGCTTTTAAAGAGTATTGACTCAGCAACAGGAATATATATATATATTAGGTACTTTTCTCCAAATTCTAAACCAAGTCTAACTCTGAATCCACACATACACACAAAAAAAATCCGAACATTTGAAACAAGCAAGTATTACTGAAGTGCAAATTACATTTTCTATTTTCTGAGACTACAAATCCTATTTAATCATCACGACTGTGTAAATTCAATTTGCTTTCCTCAGATGTGTTCTGGCTACAGGAGGTATACTGTTAGCTTGCACATAAAGGCTGCAAAACTTGGTACTTATTCCCCACCCTTAAACACTAACCTCAAGTTTTATGTTTTTCTATCACCAGTGAAAGTTTTACTGAAAAGTTTATTAATCCACCAGAAATGTTTCTGTAACACATTTTATAAAGTAACAGCTCTGAATTGGAAGTGCAGCCAACGCGCTGCCCAAGGTTAATCACAAAACCAGCATGGAGCAACCAGCCTCGCATCTCAGACACCACCACGCCGTGCAGGCCTGCCCAGTGCACCACCCCTGCTTTCAGAGAGGCGTTCATGGGGCAGCAGCAGCTGATCCCAGCTAAGCTCTGCCATTCATCACCTTCCTCCCAGAAAAGATGGGGTAAGCCAAGGGACGGACCTGAGATTCCACCTGTTGTGCAGGGCTTTACACAGGATGCTGATACAAGTCCCGCAGTTCAGGAGTTCCTGCTGGATGCTGCTCCAGGCCAGTTTAGGAACACAACAGGACTACCAAAGACAGCTGTCAGCTTGACAGAGACATGCCAAGGTTTACTGGGGATTTAAACCATGTGGTAAAGAAATCGCCTGTCACATCCCTGGTGACAGCAGTGACGGCCAAACGTCCTCCCGGCAGCCACTTCAGTGGCGTGCTTCCCCCCAGCTGTGTGGGGTTACCCAGCAGTGACCGTGGCCGCAGGATGGGCCTACCCGGGTGGCAGCTGAGGAAGGGTCCGTGAGCTCAGGAAGGGTGCAGGCTGGGCAGTCCTCAGCACACAGAAACAAGGGTTGTGTTTTGGGCGGGAAGGGTGCTCACATCCCCGTTAGCTGGCAAGGGAAACAGTTCCATGGCAAAATACGCGTCTCTGCTTATCATAGAGAAGTATTCTAAGTATGAACTGTCTACTACACAGGTTTCATTGCCATCAGCTTGTTAGGAGGTCCACTTATTGCTGCTTTAGTATTAACGCTTCTAAGGAATGCCCAATGAACTGGAAACCTGCGCTTGAGAGATGGTCGGGAGAGCAGGCCTGTCCTCAGATGGTGAGCAGCGTGACAGAAAACGGATCAGACACGCAGAGACAGAGCAGGGAGCAGACAGCAATGAATGCAGACGCCGCAGTTCAGGTTCCCTGCTGTAGGAAGACCTTCCCCCCTTAAAAAAGAGATCTAAACTAAACGCGTAGCTGTTGATTAGGCTTCTGCATGCCACTTGAATTGGTGTTAGGGATCTTCACACCCAGGATGCTCAGAAGCGTAAGAGACTTCTGTCCAGAGAGGGAGCAACGCGTGAGTTGGACGTGAATGGAAGCACATGGCAGGACCATTTTCTAAGTGACCTTGCACCTAAGATACTGAAACTTAGTATTATCAGTCAAAGTAAAACTAAGCATCGGAAACAAGTAACCAGCAAGCATATTTTAAGTAACTTAGAAGTAAGCTAGGTTGCTGATACAATAAAAAAATCTGGCATTTCAAGATTAACTTACAAAATGCAAGTTTTCTTGTGTTTGCATCAGTAATGTATTTTAAGTGGTACATATAGCTGTTGTGCCAAACAGACTGAACGTTAGTTTAGCTATGGAATAGCCACTGTAACATTTGTGGGTTGCGGTCAGATTTGTGCTGACTCCGCTATCAGAACCATACCACTAAGTACCATTCTCTTCTTACGTTTGGTGCATTCTATGTATCTGTTGGGTAGACTTCTTAACTAAATCTATAGTGGAATTTTTTCAGTGTTTCATTCATCTTTGTACATTACAATTATAAAGGAGGTTTGGGAACATATATCACAAAAATAAGATCCTTGAAGATTTGCGCTCTGAGATTTCTGGAAGACAATCAATATAAAAGACAAAGTTACGAGTAGTTCATTTGAACGGCAGATCTGTTACTAAAGCCTGGATCCAGCTGGAAAAAATTCACAGTTCTTTGGAAAAAAATAAATCAGACACGAAGAGAAAAAAATCAGTCCTGTGCACAATGAACCTTATATTTAGCCAGTAAATGTTAACTTCAAGACCAATGATCAACTATCAGAAACCATGCCCCAATTAATGGGGCAAACTGGAGTTCAGCGCTTGATCCTTTAAAACCCTTCTGCTGCTTCTGAAATTCCCTGTGAAAAATCTCAGCGTATAATACTTCTATTGTAATGTTTCTGACAGCATCAAAATACTGCATTTTTAATTTACTCTCCATGCAACAACCTGTTAAGATGTGTATCATGGGAAAGGTCAGAGACTGATTTTATTTTAAACTAATCACCTGTGTTTAATTCATAACTTGTAAATTAAAGATATTATTTCTTTAAAGGTTAGACTACTCTGTACAACAGAATAGGCAAGCAGAAATCCTGCACTGTCAGTTAGCATCACCTGTGCTCTGAAAGTGTTAAGTTCTCATTGCCTTTAGCCTCATTATTACCTTATTATTATTTTTTGTTATGTCATTATAGATAAATGTTAGTTGAAATATGTTTCATCAGCAGCAAAAATTCTTATGTAAGGTTCCTAAAGAACACTCTGTGAGCAAACCTAAAGGTTTGCTGAAGGAAAACAGTACATAGGAAGTGTGAAAAGAAGGGAAAAAAGTGTGCAGTTGGAACAGTTTATTTTTAAGTTACTTTTTAAAAAGAAAAGGGTATATATTATCTTTATGTTGAAAGGAAGACTGTGAAAGGGGAAGGAGAGGACCCAGCAGGCCAGCTACAGGCAGACAAAACTTCACGTAGATCCTGAGCCAACTGGATCACAAAGGTAAAAAGTCTGAAAGGCAGTAATTTGAATCTGGTTCCCAGTTAAAGTATTCATGAAAAGGTAATTTCTGGATGAAGAAATTAAATCTGTTTTTATTTGGCCTGTAGCAAGTGAAATCAGTACAAGAATTTTCTCCTCAGCAGTTTCAGGAGGAACATAATAATCATACCTAGGTCTGGCTGGTCTTATTCAGCACAGACTTGATTTCATGCTAATTAATTCATATTTGCCCTTGAGAATGAAAGCAGGAAGCACCGCTGCCCTCCCGCACGCCTTCACGCCAGGCGATGTTTTTGTTCATCCCTGCCTCCTGCGTGTCGCCAGCGCTTGGCCTTTCAGGGTCACCGCTGCAGGGACAGCCAGACTCCCTCCAGGTACTCCCTGTCTTTTATAAAATGTCAGAAAATGGTCTGGGCTGAGGCCAACTCCCTCATGGGTGGCGGTGTGGGAGGAATGATGGAGACTGGAGGCGAGACGTGGGACAGCTGAAGGCCACGCGAAGTTTGACTCCCCACCCACACCTCCCTTTTGCCATCCTCCTTTCATGCGCAGCTAAGACGGAGCGGCAATGCACCAAAGCTGGGAGGAGGGAGAAGATAGATAAATGCCCCATCCCAACGCGGCTGACATGGGAAGGGTGGAGTCGCGAGGAAGCAGCTGAGCGACCCGGAGCCTGCTCAGCTCATACCCCTGTTCCTGTTTTTTCCTCGCACTATGCCGTGAGACAACGGAGCATAAGCTTCTGCTAACGCCTTGCTACCTTGGTCCTAAGTCAGAGACCAAGACAACACCAGCTTGTAGCTTTATTTAATTCTATCATTGTCTCAAGCTATGCTAACGTCGTGCACTGCAGAAACCGTCCCACTTCTTAAGAAGAAAATTTACTGCCTGCAGAAGAAACTATCCGCTTAAATCAGCTTAAAAGGCTCCTCGCTGAACATTTGTTTTGGATCAAGTATCAGCTATGATCTCAAGTAAACAGGGAACCAACTTCAAAGGGATTATGCTAGTTTGACTACCTGCACATTTCTCATGCAGACAAGTTTCCTTCTAGCTGGGAACCAGTACCCAAATTCCATCCTTTATTGGTTGAGAGGGGGAAGGAGATCAGTAATGAGAGCAGGTACCTTATCGGTCAACTGAGGTAAGGAGCAAAACAAGAGAAGGGTGGGGCCTCAGAAGAAAATTAAAAAAATATATACATCCCTGAACACCAAACTGAACTATATAAGGATTTGAAGCTTAGAGCCAGAATCTAGAACATAAATTTTAAAAAATTTCTTAGGCAGCACCAAGACATGTTATATTCATCTATTCAAATACCACAGCAAACAAAAGGTCTCTCTGAACACTAATACAATGCCAAATGAGAAAATAAAGAACAAAAACCAAAACCAAGAGACTTTTCTATCCAGCAGAGCTGGGCCCTCAGGCCGCACAGCTATCAACACGTCTGTTTTCTGTAGGAAAAAAACTGCTTGGGGATTAGCACTGAAAATTTCAAACAAGGGCATCTAACATACGGCATCATTCAAGCAGGGAAGTACTGCAGCTACTGACAAACGTTACGCCAATGCCACGTTAAAAAACACACACACAATGGTTTCTGTGAAGGTCAGTGTTTTAGGAAGCCTGATTAAGATCAGTACTAAATAAATAGTCCACCGAGAGCTGGAAACTGGATGTTGATCTTCAAACATTTCATTTATGACACAGGAGGATTTGGAAAAAGGAATTTCTGATCTTCACAAAGCCATTCCTGTCTGATCCTCTGGAATCACAGGGAAACAGAGACGCATCCAATGCATGGAGCCATGCAAGATACGGGCTAGGAGGGATGCAGCATTTCTGTCCATAACATAATTGCTCTGAAATTTGATCTCTCGCAGTAAGCACAACATTCTCAGAGTTCAAAGCTGTATTTTTGCTGGACTTTTTTTTCTTACAAAAATGGGAGTTAATTTGTCTTTGGTACATTTGAGTAACTTTTTATGGCCACGCTGCTCCGATGTTTCCCCAGGACCACAGGAGAAGTCTGCACACCAGGAAAGCGGGGCTGCCTGCACAACACCCCTCCCTCCCTCCCTCCCTCCTCGCTACCTGCATTGAGAAAGCAGCGCGAGTGAGCGAAGGGCCGGAGCTGTAGCGACAAGGAGCAGGCGGCCTTCCCTCAGGGGCGTGAAACACGCCGGCGTCAGCCCCTCCGCTAACACGTGCGCTCACACAGCTCCTCTCAGGGGCCCCACGGGAGCCGGTGACAATAAGCGACTGAGGGAAGAGACAAAGCACTTCCACCTCGCCCTGCGCGCTGCCCCTGTGTTTGTGAAGCACGGCAGCGCTCCCCTCACGCGTGGTGCCGTCCTTCCTGCCGTGCTCGGGCAGGGGCCCCACGGGCACGCACGGGGCTCTGGGTCAGGCACCGGGGGAGCCCCTGCACGGTGCCGCCCCGGGGGAGCCGACTACGCACCGGCGTCCCTTCGGGCAGCTCCCGCTGCAGCCGCCTTTTGCACGAGCCCCGGAGCTGACAGCGCGCTCCTCTCCGTCCCCCTTTCAGGGACGTGCAGGAGCCCGACACCAGCTACACCGGCGGCCCGGCGCAGCGGCCGCAGGCGACGTCAGTGCCCGCTTTTTTTATTTTTTCGTTGTTTTCTGTCGCAGCCCTCAGGGCCGAGCCCCCCCCCAGTGCCGCCCCCGCGCCACCCCCGCGCCTTTGTGTGCCCGGGCGGGGCGGGGCGGGGCGGGCGAGGCGCGCTCAGCGCGGCGCCCCCGCCGATTGGCCGCGCGCCGGCCGTGCCCATGATGTCACGCGGCTGGAATGCGCGGCGCGGCCCCGCCCACGCGGCCCCGGCGGGACGGGACCGGAGGGGAGGGGAGGGGGGGGCAGGTGTCGGCAGCCGGGGCGCGGCGGGGCCGCCTCGCCGCCCAGGCACCGGCAGCGCTTCGCTCCCCGCCGCGGGGGTGTGTGAGGGCATCCTTCCATCCCGCCCCGCCGCACCGCGTGGAGCCGGCGGCTGCTGCGCTCCGTCCCCCGTGCAGACAAAGCCCCGGCGAGCTGCCCGCCGCCACGTCCCGTACCTTGTTCTTGACCTCGGCGGAGAGCCCGTACGAGGGCCCCTTGTTGAAGTGGGTCATTGTCCGCGGTCTCCCCGCTGCCTGGGGGCGCTGGCGGCGGGCGCTCGCTGCGGCGGGGCTGAGGGAAGAGTCAGCCCGCGGCCGCGGAAAGTTCTAGTCCCTCCCTCGCAGCCCGGCCCCGCGGCCCTCGGAGCCACCCGCTCGCCAATCGCGGCGCCGGGCTGACGGAGCCCCTCCCGGGCCGGCCGGGGGGAGGAGGAGGAGAGGCCGGGACCGCCCCGCCGCCGCCGCCGTGCGCCGCTTGAGGGGGAGCGGGGCGGGAGGGAGACGTCAACGGGAAAGAATCCGCTGCCAGCGAGGGCAGTGCTGCCCTCCCGCACGGGGCATCGACCGCTGGATCCCCCGGGATGAGGACCCGCGCTCCGCGGAGAGCCCAGCCCGGGAGGACCCGGCCCCGTGCCGCCCCTCGGGGCTCCCCTCCCGGGCCGGGCCCCCCAGGTGTGTGAGATCCCCTCACGGGCTGTCCTGAGCAGCGAGGGCAGCGGCGGCGAGGCGTCTGGAAAGTCGGGAGGGACGCCTGCCCCACACGCGGGGTGTCCTTTCAAACAAAAATATTTGAAAAAAAAAAGTTTGGCGTCGAGATATTTGTGGGGAAAACCAGCCCCTCGGTTGATGGGGTGGGTTGGGTAGTGGGTGCATGGTGGTTTGTGAGGTGGCCTGCCTCACTGCCTGTCCTGCGCCCCCAGGAACCACTGCTCTGCACTTGAATTTTGCAGCAAAAATCGAGGAGCGAGGCCTGGCTCAGCTCCGGCTGAAACCAGCGGGATTCTTGCAGGAGACGTGGGGTGGGAGCCCCGTCAGGCTGCCACGGTCTTGAGGGAACCGTGGGGCAGCCAGGAGGCTGTTTGAGATGGTGGTGTGTGACTTGCCTCAGCTCAAACCACTCCACTGCTCAGCCTCTAACGAAAACAGCCGAGGCTGTTCCTAATTAAAGGAAGCAGAGCTGCCTGAGCTACCCATTGGGAAAAGGAAACTGCAGGAGAAGCCGGAAACTAAAGAATGGGGTGAGGGAAATGGTGGCTCACGTAAGCATAATGAAAGTTCATTAATTTTTAGACATTAATGTTGGGAGAAACTCATCTTTCGTGACCTCAAGGGAACATACGATTTAGGGTTAGATCCTCTGAAGTCTTTGGAAATGTTTCCATTGACTTAAGAAATGTTGGATCAGAACCTTACTTCTTAATGTGCTCAATCAGTTCTGCTACAGTACACAGTGGCTTGGGAAGCTTCAGACATTTACAATGGGTATGCTTTTCTCAGCTCCATGAATTATATGTGTCATCAATTTTGAAACAAAATGTTCCTGATTAGTAGCAGACAAAAATATGGGATAATACTTTCTCGCTGAACAATCAGGTTTAAATAATGCTCAAATAAATCACTTAGCATTTTTGTTTTTTACCTCATCTGATCAGGACACAAATGCCATTTGGTGTTTTTGTTCTGACACTGTACACCCATTAAGAAAGCTACCGATCTCTTGGGGTGACTGCTGCTATTTATTCTGTGACCAGTACTATCACAGAATCATGCTTATACCCTACAGGAAAACAACAACAAGAGAGAAATATTTGTGCATAGTTAAAAATGCATTCTGTTTTGCATCCCTCTGAGAACACAAAGCAAATTTAAACCCCTCAGTGCCATACAAAGCAGCTGGACCATACTGGGCAATCTGGCTCATTATGTATAAATCTCTTATCTTTGCCCTATTTTTCCACATTACTTATTACCAAGGCTGTTTGTATGGAAAGAGGATTTGTAGAAGAATTATTCCCCACCTGAAATCATAATCCTCTTTGTGACATTGTAATAACTTCTTCAGCAACCACATGTAATATCATAAACATGCGCTGATGACTTCAGCTGGAAACTAGGAAAAAAGAGCTATGAAGAGACACAATCTGTTTTCTTGGAAACATGGACCATAATCTTACAAACATTCTTGCACATGAATTATTGTAAGCATATGTGTAGTCCTATTAAATGCCCTGAGCCTAAATTATCCCTTGTGTAATTCCACTGTAATCTATAGAATTAATGTGGCTCAATGGAAAACCATCAAACGCGCACTTTTATTCATTTTTGACTCTGTCATGGAGGTCCTATTTAGCGTCAGTGATTGAAGCCATGTAATGGGGTGACTGGCAAGTCGTCCACGTGGATTCAGGCCTAGCCCTGCCTGGGACAGATCATCTTCTCTTGCCTACCCATCTGATCCTGATAAAGTGCCTTGGTTTAATTATCTGGCTCAGCTGAGGAGGAGCTGGATGATTTCCCTGAAGGATGGAGAGAGGTTGTTTAGGAGAGCTAAATTGTGCTCAGGAAGTTCCTTTGCCAAGTCTGGCTCCAGAGGGTGATACATAAGAAGGGGGCTCTGCTGAGAGGGGGCTTGTCTAGGGAGGGGAGCAGAGCTCCTCAGCAGGTAAGGAGGTGCTGTCAGCCTTGGGGCTGGGTGGGATATGATGCTACCAGATGTTTGTAGTAGCAGATATGGGTGTAGCTCTGCTTGGAGCAGAGGAGTGGGCTCCTGGGGGGGGCTGTGCTGCAGCACAAAAGAAGGATGAAGCTGGGGCCATGCCCCCGTAGGGTAAAGGCAGCAGTGACTGGTGTGGGGAGTCCCATGCTCTGTGATTCATGGTGCTACCTGGCTGCAGTAACCATGGGGGAGCTGGCTGAAGAAAGGGTGCCTTAAGGAAGGGAAGGTACTCTAAGCTTTCTGTCCTGGTTTCAGGTAGGACAGAGTTAATTTTCCTCCTAGTAGCTGGCAGGGTGCTATGTTTTGGATTAGGATGAGAAGAGCGCTGATAACATGCTGATGTTTTAATTGTTGTAGAGCAGTGCTTACACCAAGCCAAGGACTTTTCAGCTTCTCGCTCTGTCCTGCTAGCGAGCAGGCTGGGGGTGCAGCAGGAGCTGGGAGGGGACAGACCCAGGACAGCTGACCCAAACTGGCCAAAGGGGTATTCCATACCATCTGACGTCATGCTGAACAATATATATAGGGGTGGCTAGCCGGATATCCACCCCTTCCTTTGAACATCCAACCCAGTACCAGCAGTCGGGGTGCCAGGAGGAGCTGCGCTTCAGTACCGACCACTTCCAAAGCAGATCGAACTCCCTCATATGCTGCCAATATCTCCTTTTCGGTTGGAGTATAGCGGGCCTCAGATCCTCTGTATCCCCGACTCCAAAACCCCAGGGGTCGACCTCGAGTTTCCCCAGGTTCTTTCTGCCAGAGGCTCCAGGTGGGACCATTCTCCCCGGCTGCGGTGTAGAGCACATTCTTTACATCTGGTCCTGTTCGGACTGGCCCAAGGGCTACTGCATGAACTATTTCCTGTTTAATTTGTTCAAAGGCTTGTCATTGCTCAGGGCCCCATTCAACATTGTCCTACCTGAAACCAGGACACTTTCTCAGTTACAGCTGTTCCTTTTCTGAGCATTGAGGTTGGGGGGAGAATACTGTGAGTACTGACCTGGTGAGGCAAAGGACAAGGCTGTACTGCTTGTTTCCCCTCTGATGCACTTCAGCTGAAAGGCAAGAAGCTAAGACCTCTTGCACTTCCTCTGAACTTGGTGGTGCCTTTCCTGGGCAGTCCTGTCCCACGTCAGTGTGTTAATTAGTCCTGGTACTGCGAAATGGCCTGTCCTAGGGTGCTAGAGACACTGCTGCTTGCTAATGTTTT
This sequence comes from Cygnus atratus, assembly GCF_013377495.2. Lineage (NCBI taxonomy): Eukaryota > Metazoa > Chordata > Aves > Anseriformes > Anatidae > Cygnus > Cygnus atratus. The sequence goes on from NC_066369.1 coordinate 1,710,882, forward strand.
AGCCTGATTAACTGATGTGTGGGACTAAAGTTATTAAACCAACTGCAGGATAGATACAGCTTGTGAGTCTGTCTGCAGCAAGACTTGCATCTCCCTGCTGGTTGATTCCTGTTCAGAACAAATGTTAGAATAGCACGCAGTAATATTTAAAAAAACTGCCTAAAAAGAGCTGTACAGGACAGGCAATGGTGAACCCTACCAGTACTCATATATGTCCTGGATTTTTCATTGATTATTTTCAAAAGGAATCTTAGTAAGTGATGTCTCCCTAGGTAAACTTAGGTAACATCTGTTGATAAATTACCTCAAATATCTATTTAAAACATTGCTATATTCATACTACTAATTGTAACTATGTGGGGGGATTTCAGGGGGTGCGCAGTCCTCCCCTCTGTGCTTTAAGGAAACATGCCATACTGTATGTATGTGGTATTGCCTCCGTGTCTAATTTAACAGACTCCATTCTCATCCTACATGAGATTCTCTTGCCTTGTAGAACAATTACAGATTGTATGAGGTGTTTGTAGCCACTCCACTCTCCTCTCAAGCAGACTATAGAAGACAATATTTTCTTGGCAGTCATTAATTCTACCTAAAAGGCTGGCATTTACAAGTGTTTCAAAAACCAACATCTGGAAAAACAAAGCATGCGTGCTTCTAACAAATACCACAAACTGAAATATGGGGTCAGATTCGGCCTTGATGGAATTATCTGATATCTATGTTCTGTGTTTTCCCTGTATTGTTTGAATAAAAAAACCTTATATGGAGACTTCAGTGACACATGCAATGCCAAAATGCTCTGAGAATTACATAGGACCAAACCTAAAATACTGTAGTAGAAAAAAATAAATATAAACCAAGACCATCCTTGAGAAGCGGCGGTAGTGGAAATCTCTGGTTGTGGGAAGGGTTTTTAAGCACAAGTTCTGGAAATTGACTGGGAGCTTTAGTCTTCTTTTGGAGAAAGATTCCCCTTTGTATTTAGATTTTTACAACATAAATGTTAGTCACATTGATGACGAAATAACTTCCTGAAGTGAAAATCTCTACAGATACAAATGTGTAGCAGTCTAAGCTTTATTTCACATACATATCCAGTTTTGTTTCAATATCTAAATGTTCACTTCTTAATTCACCATTTTCTTCAGTGACTCTAGTGCTGAAATCCTTTTCTGTTCTCCTATGAAAATCCCCCGCCCCGTGAGGCTAGCTGCTGATAAATAAGCTTAAGATGGACATTTGTGCTTTTTTATTTTTGAGATCCATCACCTATTAAAATGTGATAGTTGAATTCTTACCGGTGGGAGTACAGCTAGACAACAGTTCAGTTCCAAAGTACATTCCTGGATAGAGCTTTTATATTAAAGACTAAAAAAAATACAACTTACCTGCAGCCTGGTTAGCGTTATGGATTTCCTCCCCTCCCATCCCAAATATGATTGATAGGTGTGCTTCTGGTATTGGTTTTTAACTTGCTATAACTAATATACAAACAGAAGGCAAACAAGGACTTCAGATCACTTGCTATGCAAAATGGCTGAGATTTCAGTTTTCTTCCTCAAGCATAGTAACAACAAGTAAGATTGCTGGCTTGCAGTAGGTAGCAGAGATACGCTTCTCCCTCCTATTTGGCAACCTCATTTCTCTATCAGTAGGACCTAAACCACTTGCAGACGATCTTTTTCGGCTAGCAAATGTGATGCCCATCTACAAGAAGGGCTGGAGGGTAGACCCGGGAAACTATAGGCCTATTAGTTTGACCTCAGTGCCAGGGAAGCTCATGGAGCAGATTATCTTGAATGTCGTCACGCGGCACTTGAAGGGCAACCAGGCGATCAGGCCCAGTCAGCATGGGTTTATGAAAGGTAGGTCCTGCTTGACGAACCTGATCTCCTTCTATGACCAAGTGACGCGCCTGGTGGATGAGGCTGTGGATGTGGTCTACCTTGACTTCAGTAAAGCTTTTGACACCGTTTCCCACAACGTTCTCCTCAAGAAACTGGCTGCTTGTGGCTTGGACTGGCGTACGCTTCGTTGGGTTAAAAACTGGCTGGATGGCCGGGCCCAAAGAGTTGTGGTGAATGGAGTCAAATCCAGTTGGAGGCCGGTCACTAGTGGAGTCTCCCAGGGCTCAGTGCTGGGGCCGGTCCTCTTTAGTATCTTTATCGATGACCTGGATGAGGGGATCGAGTGCACCCTCAGTAAGTTTGCAGATGACACCAAGTTAGGTACGTGTGTCGATCTGCTTGAGGGTAGGAAGGCTCTGCAGGAGGATCTGGATAGGCTGGACCGATGGGCTGAGGTCAACTGTATGAAGTTCAACAAGGCCAAGTGCCGGGTCCTGCACGTGGGGCGCAACAACCCCAAGCAGCACTACAGGCTGGGAGATGAGTGGTTGGAAAGCTGCCTGGCCGAGAAGGACCTGGGAGTACTGGTTGATAGTCGGCTGAATATGAGCCAGCAGTGTGCTCAGGTGGCCAAGAAGGCCAACAGCGTCCTGGCTTGTATAAGAAGCAGCGTGGCCAGCAGGTCTAGGGAGGTGATTGTCCCCCTGTACTCGGCTCTGGTGAGGCCGCACCTCGAGTACTGTGTTCAGTTTTGGGCCTCTCGCTACAAGAAGGACATGGAGGTGCTCGAGAGAGTCCAGAGAAGGGCGACAAAGCTGGTGAGGGGTCTGGAGAACAAGTCTTACAAGGAGCGGCTGAGGGAGCTGGGGTTGTTTAGCCTGGAGAAGAAGAGGCTCAGGGGAGACCTCATCGCTCTCTATAGGTACCTTAAAGGAGGCTGTAGAGAGGTGGGGGATGGTCTATTCTCCCACGTGCCTGGTGGCAGGACGAGGGGGAATGGGCTAAAGTTGCACCAGGGGAGGTTTAGGTTGGCTATTAGGAAGAACTTCTTTACTGAAAGGGTTGTTAGGCATTGGAATGGACTGCCCAGGGAAGTGGTTGAGTCACCATCCCTGGAGGTCTTTAAAAGATGTTTAGATGTAGTCCTTAGTGATATGGTTTAGTGGAGGTCTTGTTAGTGTTAGGACAGAGGTTGGACTAGATGATCTTGGAGGTCTCTTCCAACCTAGACAATTCTGTGATTCTGTGATTTGTCACCAGCATGTGTGTACTCAAGTGTTTTATTCCATTTGTCAACAAAGAATGTTAACAAACATCTGCTTTATTTTTGATATTTATCTACAAGAACACTGTAGCAAAGCACACACAGGCAATGCATGCATGGACAGTATATGTTACTAGCAATCATCCTTGTGAAGGAGTTGACAGAAGTGCTATCTTCCTTTTTCTTCTTTTCTTCTTCATAAAGGAAGAAAAGGAAAAGCACTTGGCTTTCACGTGCCTATTGAAGGCAGACTTTGGTAGGCAGGTAACTTGGCACTGTATCTTCATGCTGTTGTTGAAGAGAACACTGAATGCCTGAAGAAATGGTGGCTTTTTCCTTAATTGTTTCTGATAGCTCTAAAAATTTCCCATGTGAAGCTCTGTTTCAGTCTCACTGTTGCTCCCCAAGTTCACCAGGCAGCTTTGCTGGCAGCCCTCAGCATCAGAAAGCCGAGGTCCAGACCCACCAAGCAGAATACGCCACAACTCTTCCTCCCAGTGACAGGACAGAGGATGTGTGCACACACTTAGAGTCCTGTATCTGCATCAGTGACAAAGAGAAATAATGAGTAGTCTTGAAAGGATGCTAGCAGGTGAAGCTATCCTAGGAGCACACGCTCTGCTTTACCAAGCTGTGCCAGGTGCAGAGAGAGCTGAGGGGCTTGGTGTGCCCAAAGCCACGGGGCGCTTCCAGCCCAGCGGGACAGCACTGCTGGCCAAACACCTTAAAACTATAGAGGCTTGGTTTTAAGTGTCCTGTCTTCTGCTCTGAGCAGACCTAAAAATGAACTGATGTAAGCAGTTAATTCTGATACAGAATGCCTTTTATTGAAAACAAGACTATGCTTGAGCAGTGCTGATATTTTAAATGGCTGCTTAATTATCCAGTGATACTGTTGTTTTCCTTCTCAAAATCTGAATATGGAAAAGAATAGAAAACTTTCCCCTTACTGCCTAGTTCAGTGACTTCTTTCAATTTTAATTATCTAGGCTGTATTTTCTAAGTGAGACTGATTCCTAACCAGAAGTGTTTCCCACCTCTGACACAGTGCTCTTGAAACGCTTGAGGAAATCTTTTGCTTTTTTGTTAACTTTAGTTCATTACCCTCCTTTCAACGTTTCAATTGTAGAGCTTTACTTAGAATAAGTTAATGTAGCTTTAAAACAATACATAAGTGATATTCAGCATCCTTCATAAGATTATTTGAGTCAAAGGAGAAACGGCTGATGAGTGTTGCACATGATGAGTGAATGGCTGAGATACAGTGGCATTTAGCCAGGGGCTCGCTACCACAGAGAGGAGACTCTGTTATTACAATAGTAGGGATCTCAAATCTGTTTGGATAAGAGAGGTTTCAAATAATCAGTGTCACTGTTAATGTACTTCAGTAGATGTTGGAGGATGTGATTCAGACTTCGGGGGAGAAAAGGGAATTTGGAATAGCTGATGTTCAGATAACTGAGACCGTACTGGAATACAGAATCCTGAGGTTTTCAGCTGCTTCATCCCAGATCATTAATCTTGTCCACTTTATGCTTGTGTTGCATCCCACAAAACTTCAGAATTTCCAGAAGATCTTGAGTGTGGGTGGCTTTTTTTTTTTTTTTTTTTCCTCTTGTGTGTGGTGTGGAGAAGTCTTTTCTTTCCCAAACTGGCAGAAAGGCTTAATATCTGAAGTAGTTATTTGCTAACTTTTAATGAAAGGAATACTGAGTTTTAAACAATAGGTAATAGTAATACTTTGTCCTCTGTGTGTACTAGGTGTGCTTACTCAGTAGTAAATGCGGTATTGGAGATGCTACTGTTCTGAACATGAAGTTCTCTTGTGCATTTTGCGTGTTGACGTGCCTCCAAAAAGGGGTGGGGAGGGAGAACTCAGTGCAAGTACGGGTAATGTTTACTGGTAATGTTTACAAAGGAAGCTTATGGAGATTAAAAATGCTAAGTAAACAGACAGCTTTATTTTGTATCTGCATTCTATAATAAGCCCTCTTTACAGGGAAAAAGCTTGGAAAATGAGCGTGATATTCTAGAAATACTCATGACATCCTAGCCAGCACAGTTCAGTGTTACAGACTGGCTGTAAATTCAGCCTACACGGTATAAGAACCTTAACTGCTATGTTATATTCTGAATCTTCAAAAAAATAAAAACCTAAAAGAACTGGGGGGAGGGGAGGGTGGCAAGGCAGCAGTGATGACATCTTTCCTGTTAGAATTGTTAAATCTTTCCTAAAGTAGTTTGGAGATGGAAGCAGCTCTCTGTCTTTCCTCACCATTCCTATTCTACCCCCATTATTGTTACTTAAGGAAAAAGTTAGATGAAGGTTTTCAGGAATTCTCTCTCGTCTGGAGAGAAATTAAGAATATGCTCATATCTCTGTATCATACTGATAAACCTGTAAATCCATGACAGAAGAGCAGAGAATACCTACATCAATAATTTACCAAAGTATCTGTTATGTGTCTAACTACAGTGAAAAATCAGATATAGCACCCTTTTAGAGCCGTGCTACTTTTTTTTTTTTTACAGAATTTTTACAAGTATTTAATTTAGAGCTGTTAAGATATCATTTCAAGTGCTGCTTTACAAATATTGCAGCATTATTTTTATCTTGCTTTTCAGTGTAGATATATGAAACCATTAACTGTGATTCCCAGCTGTCATGCTGTTTTTTTTAATACAAATGGTTGCCTGCAAAAACAGGCCTTGTTTGCTTCTACTGAATAGTAATTTCTGGACTTCATCTTGGCAATGAATGTTAGGGAGATATCTTTTAAGCCACTGGATTTGAGGTTAGGACATTCATTTCAGTGTCAGCTGACAACCCAGGCTGGATCATAAATGAAAAGCAGGGGTGTTCGATTGCACTATATAACAATAAAGCAGGAAACACTAATTAGCAGACTACGGTAACTGAAAGTAGAATTTACAGTAATGCGAACCGAGCAGATCCAACTGATACAACACTACAAATACCCATGCTTTCTTAAATGAAATAGAGGGGGGTTGATTTTTAGAAGCCTACTGTGCACCAAGGCATAGAAGAGGCACAATCAGGCACAACAGTGCAAACAGTTTTAGCTATCTACTCTCTTCAGTTCCTCCTCTGAAATTATTTATGACTGTTCTGACCTGCAACTTCACTGCATGGATTAGAATACTTCCTAAGTCTTAATCTCTATAAAAAAAAAAAAAAAGTGTGTGTATATATATATATTAAACAAGTCATGACACAGTGTTATCTCCTGCATACTGCAAGGACAACTTCATCTACGAATACTATCTCTCCCTTTCTTTATGAATGAAATTTGTACAAAATCTCTTGAAAATTGTACAGTTAAGTCTAAATTGAGCACTTGAACCCTGTTCCGGAAGACCACAGTGCTGCACAGTCATGAATATCTGATCTGTGTTCTTGGAAAAACTCAAATGAAATCCTCTGGGTGGAATAGTGATGAGAATATGGTAATACTGGAGTAGTGTCTGTGCTACCATTAATGAAGCATCAATTCATGGTAGTGTGTAGTGTGTATAATATCTTAATTGATGAAGTGGTATAGCTTGTTTGAAACAGCAAACAACACTTGCAGAGACCCCCCTACTTTCTCCATTTTTGTCTGTTAAATATTATTCTTGCCTCAAGTCTCTCTCTGATTAGATAGTAAATTTTAAACATCTCATTTAGCTTTATTCTTCAGGTATAAGCAAAGATAGCAAAAGGCATGTGTAAAACTGTTATCAACAAATAGATCTTTGGATACATGCATGGTTAAAGCCTACCAGTGGCATAGCTAAATGTGGAATTGCTTATTTTTGTTTCATGCATATTTGTCTGACCCACTAACTGTAATATAGAGCATGCTAAACTCTTTCTGGAGTGGGGATGTAGAAAAAAGAATAGAAGCTATTGAATGAGAAATTTTGCACTGTGCAGGATAGTCACTTGAGTTTAAACAAACGTGTCAGCAGAGGCTCATCTTTGTGTAGCATGTGACACTTTCTCTTCGTTATCCATTACCATTGCAGCGTGAAACAGTAATGCAGATGAAAAATGCTGTCTACAGCTATTGCAGTGGAAGCTACTGGTTTGCCTGTCCTTCACAAAGCTGTTTTCTGCAAGATGACTTCTGCATCAAAGTAATTCCTATTGACTCTAACAGTACTGGTCATAAGAGTATCGTTATGCTATAAGGAAGTATGGTGATAAAAAAGCAAGTCACATCCAAGTTTCAGGAAGATCTAAATTCAAAAAGTTACAGAGAACAAGAAGGGCTTGACGCTTACTTTCCTGCATTCTCACTCGCCTCCCAGAACTATCAGACACGTATTGGGGCAATGTGCACACAGCCTTGGTGGGGGTTAACGACAGGAGTATCAAAGAACAGAACGAGCCGAAGAGCTTCTTCAAAGACTTTACATGGTATTCGCTTGTGCTCTGACACTGTGACCAGTACTAGTGGTCTTCTAACTTTTTACTGTCAGGTCTAAAACAAAAATATAACTCAGTCTTGTTTAAAAATACGTTTTTCTGAAAGGTCTTGCTTTCTGCTGTAGAACTTGTTCTGTCCCACAATAGACACTCGCCAGTGCAATACTCTGACAAATGAGCTCCACTGAAATGATCTTTGCTCATCCCATGTAAGCTGTCCTTCTTTCACACAGTTTTATTAAGTGAATGGAAGACTGAGCTTGCTGAAACTATAATTAAGAAGTGATGTCCTAGGGAATGGATATTTTAAACATGACATTTAACAGCCAGCTTGTAATTACTTTCATGAAATTTAGATTCATTTCAGGAAACTAGATGCAGATTAAATGTTGTATGCTCTATTCCTAGTGCTGATAAACATCTAATACATACTCCAATGATCAAAGCTCTTGCATACATCACAGCTGGTGATGTCCCTTTCTTTGACTGGAAGGAAAGACTCTACCTATGTCCAGACTAACAGCAAATACATTACTGCTCTGCCCTGAGAGCAGTACTGCATTCAATTGTAGAAAATATTCATGAAGAAAACATTATTGCTTATCCTTGCTATAATGTCTTACATTTTTATCTAACATTGGCTATTTTATGTTTCTGATTTGCAGAATATGTTGTAAAGCAAAGGAAAAAAGTGACTTTTTAAAGCTTCAATGTTTCTGAAATGTATGACCTAATAGTAGTCTGCCAGGCTTTAACAAAGCACAGCACTGAACTAGCAGAAGTGAGGTGAGAGCGCTGTCATTGCAGTCCTTGTGCATTTGTGTTCATTCCCAGTGCCGCCGTTTAGTGAGAGCAGAAGTTCCTTTAAAGAAGAAATGAAAGCTGTGTAAGATCAGCGGCTTGTATCTGCACACTGCTGTAGCTCCCTATCCTCCTAAGCTGACTGTTGGTTTCAGATGTGATCAATACAGGGAAAGACAATGTAAACAGATGATTTGAGAGGGAATTCAGGTACTGTGCAGATAATGTGTTTGAGCTACCATTACGGTATCTAGCACAGGTCTGTAGCCTTCATTTCCATCGTGAAGATGGAGGACATGCAGTCTTTAAAGAGAAATGTTGATGTGTTCGTGAGGTGTTCGTGCTATTTGCAAAGGACTTATGTGTGGGGCAAACAGCTGTTCAACTGGGTTGTGCCAGTTGGTACTGAACCAAGCAGAGATTTGTGTGCCTCTGTGGCTGGCTGTCTCAGACACTCTTCCATGTAAGCGACCTATTTTCTCTATTGTCCCAAGAAAAAAAGGTTGCTTCTTGGATGCAATCTGTGATACCACGATGGCTAAGGCATGCTGTTAAGCTTACTTGGGGCTGAAAGGAGGAAAAGATGGTCTCACAGGACTAAGCTGGGTTCGTTTATGCTCTGTGGCCCCTTGCACAGATGCAAGAGTATCTTTGGCTTTACAAACATGATTTGTAAACATCTCTAAATTGGTCTGTGTGCTATTTGCATAGGTCAATCTTTTGTTTCAAGGCACTAACTGGCTGTCATTGTTATGACAGTGTTCTTGCACTAAAAACGGGTGTCTATAGATTTGTGTGAGAACAACCTCAGAATTTACCTTTGTGATTTTGACTTACTGTCCAAGAAATTTGTTTGTCCCCTGAAATCATTAATGGTTTGTAACATGCTACAGAGCAGCATAACCTTATTAAAATGGTTAGTGTGAAAGTTAAAAGCTATCTGCTTTATTGGCTGAAAGTAGATCAGCCTGTTTAGATTTCTTCTGGCATAACATAGAAATAATCTCTTAAGCTGTTTTTATCAAGCGTCAGTTCTCTTCCCATATCATTACTTTATTGCAGTCCAACTGGCACTCCTCGTTTATTTTCCCTTCCTTCTTTTAAATAAAATTAACCAGCTTTTATTGTATATGCACTATGTATTTTCCCTTAGAAGACAACCAGGTCAAAAGTGAAACAACTCTGAATATTTAATGCTTGTCAACTAATGCATATCTTGATAAAACAATCTGATAACTAAAACTCATTTTAAATTTTTAAGTTTTAATTTCCAGGCTAGGACTAAATGAAGGAATTTTTGGATGCCTTCTCTTCTCTTTTGATTCTTTGCCAGTTTTGATGATGGTATTTCAATAAAGTAATATTTATTTTCTTTGAAAAAAATATATTTATTCCCTATTTTTCTTTAAATCCATAAGATACTGTTTTCCTCTTTTGGACATGGAGAAAGAAGAGGTAATATATGACAGAGGTTTGGAGTGAAATTTATACAACGCAAACTTGTTTGCTTCTATGTTAATATTTAAGGGAAAGAATGAGACACAGCAAAATGCGAGAAGCTAAACAGAAGGAATCTAGTCAGTGAACTCTAAGTCTTTGGGGTAGATTGTCAGGATACTTTTTTGCATTTCACTGCTGGGAGCAGGAAGAATGCAATTTTCCTTCAGAACAATGACAGTTTGGCTGTACCCACCTACTACAAACAAAAGATAAGAGCTAGTCAATAATAAAACGATAGTTGACTTTGGCTCCACCGCTTTTGGAGAGAACTAGCAGTTACTTGAGATAATCTTTTCAAGGAAAAGTCAATCTGGTTGATAAGAAAACTTCCTTGAACAGAGTTTAAGCCAGGAACTCTTTTCTGTACTCTGCATGGTTACAAATGCAGTCTCTTGCTGAAGGCTTTGGTCAAAGTCAGTCTGTGATCCTTCATTTCTGAGCTCTCCTAAGTAGTTCTAGTTGCTTTAACTTTACACACTTCTGTCATTTCTAACCCAAGTTTTTGCTTACTAAGATTGATTATAAACTGCTGAATATGTAAATTTCCTTAACTCAAGTGGATGCCTGAGCCAGTAAGCAGTAAGGAAAATAGCTTCAAATACAAGGAACTGGGGTATTGTCCCACTCTCTTATGGGCTCACACCCAAACTGATTATCCAGATTAAAAAACAGTTTGCATTCACTGCTTTGACTCAGTTTGGTCAATCTGGGAAATTTAGTGAAGGACATGCTTTTCAGGGAACACAGGCAGAGATTCTTTTGGCCTTGCTCCCAAAGGTTGGGAGGGAAGTAAAGGGGAAAAAGTCTTCCCAAGACCTTGAAGATGAAACTCTTCCACATGAGAAGGCCTGGAGCAGCTCAGTTTTTCAGAGCAGTCTCTTGAAAAGAAATCAACTGCTACTTTCAGAGCACTTATGTGTGGGGTTACAAGTCTAAACAGGCAAGTGATTTCCTTCAGCAGCAGTGGTTACTACACAGGTGATAGATGGAAGAACACTCTTGGAACTCTCTGGTGTTCAGAGCCAAACTCATAAAGTTTATGAACCCGTAGTTTGAAAGCACACCAAACCCCTAAATCCAGCCCTGGGCAGGGCCGTAAGGGGCAACAGAGCAGCCAGAGATGCTTTCACAAAGGTATAAATCTACAGCAGGATGAAGGATGGGATATGTCCTGCTTTGCTCTGAACAGAAGCAGCACGTGAACTCCGTGCTGTTGGAGCCTTGCCTGTGTTTATGCGCTGGGCGGCCTGGGAGGTGGCCGTGCTGCCGGGCCAGCAAGCGATTCAGGCACGGATGCGGTGCATGAATGGGAGCATTCATTGCCATTCTCTTCTCATGCTTCTCTGAGCCTCAGGGTGTGATCCTGTGCTGCTGCCCCTAACCAGGAGCGGAGGAAGAGGCTGCCTCTGTCCTCCTTCCCCTCTACTCCAGTTTCCTTGTAAAACTAAAAGCAAGGTTCAGCTCAGAGAGCACCGATCTAAAATAACGTGCCGTTAGCCATAATAAAGTCCAGCCTATCACCAATTTACTGAACTATCTGCAACTGTGTAGAAAGTCCTGATAAGATAGTCCTCACACCACTTTGAGGGAGGGAAAAAAAAAAAAAAAAGATGTTTAGCAGATCAGAACTGCTTTACTCAGGTCATTTTCAAGGACCCGAGTATATTTTGTACAGATCCCTTCCCACGTATTCTTAACCTATTAGCTGCTCTTTAATGTCAGACGCAATCTGGGGTAAAAACCACAAAAAGTGTCTGTTCCAAACTCACATGTGACCACATCAAGGGACTCTAATTGTGTCTCTCCCACAGCTCAGGATTATTAAGCCTGTTGGACAGGTTATAACGGCTGGTTTCCCCACAGGGCCTCGCAATAGCATGACAGTCATTTTCTACTTAATGTTTTACAAAAAGCAAAATATTCTTCTAACTCCTGTTTCCTAACAGCAGGACCCACAGTTTCTGTTCAGCTGAATGCCATCCCCCGTTCCCTACCCGAATAACTGCTGCAGCTTTCTTGACATCTGACACTGAGGAAAAGGCTTTAGAGTGCGAGTCTCCTTCCGTGGCAGCACGAGGAGCTGCTGTTGGCTTCACCACAATGTCTGTAAAGTATTTCTACTTTTCTTTGAGCTTTTTTCTTTGTATATGTTTCTGTAGCCAGACACATAGCTCTGTGTGCACGCAGATGACAGATGTGTTTATATTGCTTTGGAGGTGGAACAGTGTGTAGAGTTACATTTTGCCAGATGAATGTGAAATACTAAAGTAGGCTTCACATGCTTAGCTCCAACAAAATAGATTTTTAAAATGGTTCCTATGGATAGCATACCGTTTTCCATGACAGAATCTTAAGTGTGTATCATAATGCTGAAAGTAAGGTGCTCAAAATGATAAGGTAGGATATACTGAAACTCAAAGTCCCTGTATTGGGAAAAGAGAAGGGAATCTCTGTTCCTTCCCCTACAACAGATAGTAAGGCTTTTTTTTCCCCCTCTATATATTAGAGCGTGAACCAGTTCAATTCTTCCAAGTGACAGTTTGCTCTCTGTGATGTAACCCCGATAAGGGTAAGCATGTAAGCTTTGAAGGATGTACTACTCGTATGTATAAATAATGTGCCTGTGCATGACACTTGTCACCTTTTTATTTATCTTAAGAACTGAACAAAAATTTTCAAAACGTGTACTACAGACTATAAGGATGGCGTTGACAAGCCCAGAGGAAAAATGATACTGCTTTAATGCTTTGGGGGGTTTGGAAGACTGCAGAGTACAAACTGTCATGAAGCCAACTTAATATAACTGTTTCTTTTATACTCTAAGGATTCACAAGGGACTTCACTGCTAGCATACAGGAAATAAAGTCTGTTGTGCTAGAACAAGACTTTGTTTCTTACAATTTAGAAAACTACACAAAGTTTCCTTACAGGAAATGTTACAATTCATACAAATTCCCATATTTATTTGTAGACAAAAATTGCTATTCACATAGCAGGAAAACTAGATGAAAACAGATGGCATAGACTTAAGGCCATTATGGGTATTAGTGAACAGACCTATATGATGCCAATAAATACAACTACACAAAAATGTACTTTAATGTAGAGAGATCTTTATTATTGTCTGCTTTTCCAGTAATGGCCGATTTTTTTTCTAACAGGAATACTTGAAAATAAATTGTTACATGAATGAATTTCTTCAGTGAGGAGCTTTCAGAGTTTATTTTAGGTAAAGCCTGTCTTCTGTTGTTATACTATTCGACCAAGATAGACCGACTTGGGATATTTTTCCTTTAGAGCAGGCCACTGAACAATGAAGTAATCTGAAAAGTAGTAAAGAATCTTTCCAGACAGGGATAAAGTTTCCACGCGGCAGATGCTTTCTACGTACACAATGATTGCTCTTTTTATTCCTAGAAGCCCAAGAAGAAGAGCAGATACACAGACAGGAACACATGTTCCTGGTCCATTGCACAGTATCTAAAAGAGAAACATTTTATAGAAGTAAACCATGAGTTTTTTCATATAGTAAAGAATTAAAAATGCACATATTCTAGTAACATTAAATGTTACACACAAAAAAAGAAAAAAGATTACAAAGATATTTTAAACAGAAGAGGCAACTGAATATGTAAAAAAAAAAAAAAAAAAAAAAAGGGGGGGGGGGTGGCAAACCCAAGACATTATTTCAAAGTAGCTGCCAAAAGAGATCATCACTTCATTCTTCAAGGAGAAGAAGAGCTCTGAAATGGTACAGTCTGCCTAAGAAGGAAGCAGAAAGGACTCCTGGGCTCTTGGATTTATAACTAAAACAGCTTCGATTCTCAATCACAGCTTTGTGTTGTATCATTCATGAGATTTATGCACAGATTAAAGCATAATAAGGCCAAAGAAGTTTAATTAGGATTACTAAACCTTGGATTCAGTTATAAACCCCTTGAACTTTGGCTTAAGTCAGCAAAAGACTTGAGAATTCAGCAAAAATGTGCTGACGAATTAGGACTTTCATCAAAACCTACTAGCTGATCTGCATGTCCAGGATTCTTATTTCAGTAAACACTAGTATTTACCAAAATGCCTTCCTTAGGTAGGCTTATTTCTATGTATGTGTTGCATACTTGTAGTAGAGGGTCTCAAATTCACATGTAAATGCTAACAGCAAAAGAAAGTGGTCTTTCAAACTTAGACATTGATAAACTGACAAACAGCCTGCTTAAAACTAAAAGCTTTAAAGCCGGGTATGTATCAGGCATACTACTTGAGTATCAAAATTGGTTTCGGGCAAGGAATTTCTTACTAAATTTAACTGCTACCATGTAATCAGCACTTTTCTGCACAGCTGGGGGTTATATGGAAATAAAGAGTTCTTTTACAAAATTGTGGTCCTGTATCCTATGAACTTACATTTTTGTTCCAAGTTCAACAGCTTGTGAAAAATGTTATATTGGTGGGGAGGAGAAAAAAAAATAGAGTTTCTGTTTCAGGGCTGTAACAAACATTTCAGAATGTTTCCTTCCCTGCTTCATGGTGAGATCCCACTGATAAGCTGGATGACAGCACCTTGCCTCGGTTAAAAGTAGACGCTTTTGATGTTACTGACCTGCTCACATACACTGTCCTTTGTCTCTAAAATGGACCCAGAAATCTAGTTTGGGGATGTGAAGACCATAAGGTAATACTTTCTTATCAGAATCCACAAAACTTGATATTATATGTAAAGTTATTCTGATTTTACTGTTTATCTTAATTTATCCAAAACTTGCTGGTGTTTTCTGGCAGACCCTTTGAACCAACATACTGTATACTGTTTTTGTCTTGAAATATTTGTATAAGAAAACTGCAAGAGCGTAATTCTTTTGTTAACAATTACATAGCAAAGAAGTGATTAAGCTGAACACATCCACTTTGCATATGATATTTCTGAAATCAAAGTCATATTCTCCAGTTTCAAACCTCCGGTTGAACTTTCTTTCAAGTAAATCCATGTTGGGGCTTAAAAACCTACTCTACAATCTGATGAGAATGAAAATCCATTTTTTTTTATATATTTGGCTTCGCAAACAAGGATGTAAATCAACCACACTTGGCCTTTTAGCATTTCAAAGAAACTTCCATACCTGTTAACTAAACCATGCATTTTGCCCTATATCCTGACAAACTTGATTAATTTGCATTGATGGTGATCCTGCTATTGGTATATGGCTCCTGATACCTAAATTAAAGCATGTTTGTGTACCTCTGTTTAGTAACAGCATTTGTTACTGTAGTGTAAACATAGGTGTATGAATCGACCTGGAGTGTTTTTCTGAGTTTTCAGGGAAAAAAAACAGAAACACAATCAACCAGGAAATCTGCTGCAGAACCTGCTGTGTTTCAGACAAACACATAAGAAGCACCAAAACAGTCCAATTGTTTACTACTTTTTCTTGTGAGTTGAATATTCAGTCTGACTACTGCTTTCAGCTTCAAAATTCCACTTTAACTAGATAGATAAAAATGTGTGCTGCTGCTAAATAGAAACTCTATTTATCCTTTCCTTGAGTAGAGCTACCTGGAGTACAAGTACTGCCTGTCTTGTCTTCATTGCTCTCCAGGATCTTTTTCTGCTTCATTCGAGTCCCATCCCCTCCCTTGTCCTTTCCTCATTGTCTTCCATTTCAGTGTTTCTCTGCACTCTGCCCAGCCCTCTGAGAGGTCTCCACCCATCCTCTCCTTCCTCATCTTTGTGATCTCAGTACTCTCCTCCTTCTGCCACCCTATTCCCAGGCATACTTCCACCTCTCTTCCTTCTGGACTCGCGCTGGCTCTGCATTATTCTTGCCTCCAGCCCCTGTGAAAGCTCAGCCCAGCTGGCTAAAGCAAGGGAAGAGTTTCACATCGTTCCCTTACCTTCTACAGTCTGACACAAAAAATAACAATCACTGATGAGATTTATGTCGCACAGAAATCCTAACATTCTCCTCATCCCAGAAGCTGAGGATGGTACAACAGGTTTTATAAAAAGCTGAATTAATAATAAACATGATGTTTATCAAGCCACTGTGCCATATACTTCGTTCTACTTCCCTCCTTCATTAAACTTGGCTAAAAGCTCTAGTCTTTTCAGTACTTTGA
The DNA here is from genome assembly GCF_013377495.2 of Cygnus atratus. Taxonomy (NCBI): domain Eukaryota; kingdom Metazoa; phylum Chordata; class Aves; order Anseriformes; family Anatidae; genus Cygnus; species Cygnus atratus. The sequence continues at coordinate 1,726,843 of NC_066369.1, forward strand.
CTGGGTGCAACACACAGTTAGAATGAATTCCAAACTAAATGTACTCACAAAAGATCCTGTAATGAAATAATATTAAATTGGTCTGTTTGTGAATATATACATAGATCTAAAGGCCACACTGAGTGCTGAGCACACTGGTGCTATTACTTTACTGACCTACAAGCCAGAAAAGCAATAATCAAAAATAAAATCCTAATAAAACATCTTTACTATATAAAGATTTAGATATGACATACTCAATTTATACCTTCTACTAGCTGTTTGTAACTTGTGATCTGCTTCTTAGATGTTCTTTGATTCATGGAAAACTCCTTGCATGGGGAAAAAGGATCAGGAAAAGTATGGAATAAGCATCTCTAAAAAAAAATTATCTGATCATAACTCATGCCCTTTCACACATACCCCTTCAAACAAGAGACAGCAGATGTGACTCCACGGGATCTCTGTATTCAAAACGTCCATTAGATGCTCTGGCTATAGATGTTCATATTCTAAAATCCTCTGTTTTAGGAATTCTGCCCTGAAAAAGACTCTGGTATGAACTTGCTGAACCCAACAGACAAATAGATCCCTGTCCGAATTTGGGGTTGTGATCTTTAAGTCAGAACTATTAATCAACCTTTCTGATCATTAAAAATTAACCTTCAGTTAACCTTCAGTACGTGTCTAGAGACATGTCATACCTGGAACTATTAGGGCAATTCCCCTCCAAAAATCTTGTCTGACCAGCCCTACTCACTCCCTCTCCCGCTGTCACTGGGAAGAGACAGCAGTGCTTCCACCATGTGCAATGCAATGCTAGACACTCATCGAGAGATACAAGGGAAACTTCTGAGGAAAGGAGCATGCACGCTCTAAGGACGAGGACCTGTTACAGACCTGTAAGTTAGAAATGCTGCCATTCACTTCTTTCCAGCAAGCAAACTTTTCGTGAAGATGGAAAGGAGCTGAATGATCTGCAACCTTCCCAAAGCTTGTAAGAGAAGATAAGCTCTCCTTTTAGGGAATTTCAAAACACTGTGCCAAAGTAACTTTTGGCGAATGATTGATGGCTTCCATCTTGCAAAGATCAAGGCTTTTGTTTTTTCTCCCCCCAGCAGAATCTGTTGGGGAATCTTGTGGGAATTATTAGTGCCCCATGCAGCAGACGCAGGCATCTATTGGGCAAGAAAGGACTAGGGCCTCTACAAGGTCGATCAGGCTATTTAGGGTGTTTCCCAATGTCTATTTACTTTAGCTACAAGGCTGCTTGTGGCATATTTGCCTTGCATGAGATATTTTTCTGATGGTTTCTGGTTTATTTGGTTCAGTCTTCCTCAAAGAAGCAGCAGAAAGGGTGAAAGAAAAGTGTCAAAGACAATTTTTGTGTTGTTGCCTTTGTGACCTCTGCTGCAACTGCCCACGGACTTTCTTGGTCACTGGTCCATCTCACTTTGTTGCCAGCAAGCTGTAAGGGATCATTCCAGAAGCCAGCACAGCAGGTCTCTTTACACCCTTTGTGTTCAGCTTTAATGCAAAGAAATTTCCAGACAACTCTTAAACTGGCTGCCTGTCTTCACAGCGAGGCCTGTAAGCTCAATCCTACATACTGAAATCCTCTAGCAAGTCAACGGAAGCTGTCTTTTAAACCGTAAACTAATCAATCTGCTTATTGACGGGGGTTTGAAAATAAAGCATCAGTATAAAACATTTATGCTTAGTGATTCTACAAATCTAATTTCATAATAACCACTTTCCCATAAAACTGGAATAGTTCTTGCCTTTGCATTTCAGATATTTTCTACAGCTGTTGAAAGAAAACAAGCTAAGCCAGCAGTCTGGCACACAGGGAACTCTGGCACATGGCACCATTGCTGATAAAAACTGCTTTAGAGTTGGTGAATGCAGCACTGTAGCAGAGTGACATTTACCAGCTCAAACACTGAAACCATAGCTCGCAGATTCACTGGGACTAAATGTCAAGCCACTGGTTAGAACAAAAAGTGAGAACAGCAGAAAACTTGTAGATTTTCCTATAACTATGTAAACATGTATTTGCTGTAAATCTTTAATGAACAAGTATTTGAGTACTGATTACATTTCCAAATTACGATAATCAAATGAGGGCAACATCAGCCCCTCTAAACCTAGTCAGAAAGTAAAAAAAAAAAAAAAGTGAGACTTGATTTGCATAAGAAACTGTTAACACCTGCTGTTTGTAATGATTTCCACAGACATTGGCCTTTACCACCTAGACAAGAGCAGAGCAACTCCTCACAGCCTGGGGCTGGGCAGCTTGTAGCATGGAAATGCTGACTGTGGGGCAATGCACACGCCTGAACCCAACACCATACAGCTCAGCAGCCCTGCAGCTAGCTCCTGGCAGGGGGTCAGGGCGTTGCTCGTGCCTCCCTGCTGCCCTGGTAATGCCCTTTCCCCACGGGGCTAAACAGCCAGGGACATGAATAAGGGAGAGGATAGTGGAGGCAGAAAACTGCTAAAAGAGGTAAAGGAAAACAGGATGATACAAAATTGGGTTTGACCCAAATTGGGTTAATTGTGTGACCTTTGTTTATCTATGCCAGTAAACAATGTTTAACAATGTTAAAAAAAAATAAAAAGCAATTAGGTATTTTCTGCTTCCTAGCCTAAAATGCTTGCTTATAAATTTTATTTTCTTCATATTTTTGCTGGACTGCTAAAACTCAGCTTTTGTTGATAAATACTTCATTTCAATGGCTAATTAACATTTGGGAACAAAAAAGTAACTGTTCAGCTTATGAAAGCCCACAAGATATCTCTGAGGTTTGTCGGGAAGGCCAAGGAAATCTGAATAGCTGTTTCTGATATTTTAAGGAAGGCAAAGGAAAAGGAGAGGGCGTTTAAAAATGACAGACCCAAATGTGCTGCTGTTGGTGGCTGGACTTGCATGACAACAACAAAAAAGAAATGCCTTAGCAAGTTATAATGTATGAAATCTTACAAAAATAGCTTTAGAAAACTCTAAAAAAAAGGGCAGACAAAAAAGTAAGCCTTTCACAAAAGCAGTAAAAATAACAGTAAACAAACACAATTCGATGACACATAAACAAGAAACTAACAGGGAGCAGAACACGCTGTCTTGATACAAAGAAACCACACTCCTGAAACCAAAAATCTGACCATTGAATAACCTGAAGATCTTTCAGAAACAAGGGAAATGGAACCGAGAATGGTTACAAAGACAGGGAAACTGAACAGCTAGATTTAGTAAAAGCTCTGCAGAAGTCCTTGGACATGGAGAGGACAATTAAAAGAAAAACCATAATAATATACTCATTTTTATGCATGGGCTGTTTTTGGACTTCTGCTTTTGTTAAGTAGGAACTAGGGTTTTTAACATTTCAGGAGTTTATTGCCTTTTGTGATTTCAGAGTACAATAACGAATTCGTGTGTTTTGTGGGTATTTTGCTGGGGGGGTTATTCCTTTCTGTGGCATGAGAAGTAAGAGAGAATCTGCAATGAATTCATTTGTATTCCACCATGCAAATTACAGCATCTCATGAGCTCATCTCCACTTGCTTGTTTTTAATATTATCTTACGGTATGAAAATTTCACATTAATGCATTGTAAAATGAAGTATCCAGTTGAACAATTTTTTTTTCACCCACAGAAATACTGAGTGGCTACAAAGGTAGGTGTAATGGGCTTCTTGGTCTCAGCTGTTACCATGTCTTTTCCCAAGCTTCTCAGGGACCTGATTCAGCTCAGGGGATCCTAAGCAGCACCTGCAGTCTGTGAGAAACACAACTGTGAGCATTACAGCCCTGTAGTTGTGGTACCAGCTCTCTTAATATGGGAGACTCTTCTAATGAAAAATTAAACAAACAAAAAAGTATTGATGAACAAATATCTCAAACTTTAATTGTAAATTTATTTACATTGTGAGCTCATGATCAAGATGCAAGCATGGAGAGCCAAGAAACCCAGGCTGTATTCATGACTCTGCTGTGATGTCAGCATGGGATTTGGGACCTGGTACTTACTTTCTGTCATATCAATATTTTCTACTTTAACACCAGGAAAACAGTAATTTACTGCTCAGAGGGGATGCATCAAGATTCCCGTATACTCTTCTCGGTGAAGATCTCCAGGTATGATGAGTATTGCTTTTATTAGCATGCATTTGCATTGATGGCAAACACAGAAAATTTGTGACTTTTTTCATAGCAACTAAATCTAAAAGGCTTCAAAAGATAAATTGTTGGTGTACATGGAGGTACTGCTGTTATGACAGAAATCAGGAATTCTAGGGAATACAAGACCATTTGGTAATCAGGAGAAAAAAACAAACAAACAGAGAACTGCCTTAATATTTTTGGTATTTCTTGAGGTTTAAAATAAGCAGGAAGTCCTTCTCCAACAATTCCCTGTTATTGTTGTTATTGGTGGGGAGGAAGAAGAAAGTCAGGTTGAACAGTATAAAGGTCATTAAACTAGCTATTGGCCTATTCCTTTTGAAAAATGAAGATCTTGCCCAGTTCATTTCCCTCTAAAACCTGTGTAAAAGCAGCTAAAACTTCACGCTATTTCTTGCTTGAATATACCTGCATGCTCAGGCTAGGACAAAAAATCTAGGTATGTAGTCTGATGTAAATCAGGTAGTTAAGGTAGAATTGAATCATACCTAGATACCCCTTTATCTTCTACTCTCCAAGCCCTGGAATGACCATGAGTACAAAACAATAGTTCCAGTGTTCTGTAGCAGGAGCTTGTGTTCAAGCTAGTCACCAGTTACAGCTTGTAGAACTGCCATGAAACATTTCTAGTCCACTCCTGGGCATTTTATTGCTACAGTTCCATTGTTATTATCACATAATACCCACAGTGGGTGAAGTGCTCTTCAAAACAAGCAGAGACTTGTGTGGTTCTAAGGCAGATTACCCAACAAGGGTAAATAAGAACAGTGAATGCCAGACTGGAAGAGAGATGTGGGAGAGCAATGACTTAAATTAGAAAACTGTGCAGTTGGTTTCCTGATGTGCACTACCTTTTTCTGCTTTCGATAGGAGCATTATTTTCATTAAAGAATAAAAATGTATTAGGAAGCATCATCAAATCCCTCATTTTCCCAGCTCTCACTTTAAAAAAAAAAAAAAAAAAAAGCTGGAGAGAGGGAGACAAAAATCCTACCTGGTGGGATTTTCTAGAGGTGGAAAACAGTAGTTCCACAAAATACTAGGGACCAGATACAACTGGATTTAATCATAACAGCAATAAGCATTGTCACTTCTGCCTTCTAGGCACTTAGTTGCCTGGCCCTGAGTTACTAGCCAACTGTCCTCAGAGGTAAGAGACAAGGCAGGGAGCACCGCTGACGTGCCATGTGTCAGTCTCCATGTGCAAAGTAGTAGTAGAGAAGAAGTAGTAGAGTTTCTGGACCTCAGCAGAGTTCAGGAATGTGGCTACTTGATGCCATCAAGCCATAAACAGCTCAGGTCTGTTTCTGTGTGTGCCTAAGGGCTTACATGTTGAAAAGAAAGATAACTGGGGTCATGCAAAGTCTCAGGAGTTAGGCAACAGCTTAGGAAGGTAAGTTTGAAAATCTAGATTTGGATGCATACAGAAATGTGCAAGTTTGACTTTTTTTTGGGTTAAACTAACCTTAGTTACCCTACTTAACTGCCCCTGTAATCAGGCAAAAGGTAGCAGGTCTGTGACTGGAAAGAAAAGGTCTTTGGAGTGATAGTTTCCATCCCCATATACGATGCTGCAGATACACGGAAGCAGAAGGGGATGTGAGCTTAGCATTCTCCCCAGTCGAGCTACCAAACGTAAAATGAGAATCATAGAACGAATCAGCCAAAAACAATGCTGAAGGACAGGCAAGAAAGTTGTACTAATACTCAAGTCTATTGGAAGGTTGGTGCTGGTTATTAAAACTTTAACACCCAGACTGTCAATGAGACCAGCCAAGCATCATTGTCTCTGCCAGACATCTGTGTGAGGAAACAGTGGCACGAGTGAGTCTTGCAAGAAACTGGGAGACGGATAAAAGGTTGCTTAAAAAAGAACAAGATCACCACGGCAGGTGCGGGCTGGAGAATAAGTTAACTCCCTACCTACATTACCATGGAGTACCAACAGCCTGTTCTTTATTGCTGCCACTTCTAAATTTGTGAGAAGTAAAAGAAATTGGACTTTGTGTAGATGAAAAAGTTGGTCATAGTGCAATTCAGCAAAGGGCCTGTGCCAAGCACATGGAATGGCAGTTACCAAACCACACCTGCAGCTACAAACACTAGGTGCTGGATGTCTTTCAGCAAGCTGTTATTGCACTTACTGTCACCTTGCCTGAGCGTCAACCTGACAATGGGCTTGGTCAGAGAGCCACGAGAAATACTATCAACCCTTCTAGAGCCTGTTTAAATGTAAGAGAGCATCTCATCTCCTCATGTCAAAAAGTAATGCTTATTATAATAGCCTGCTTTTACTTGGAAGGAAAGGAGAAATGAAATCCAAAGATTAAATTATATCATACATACTAACAGTGACCTGGAATGGGGCTTTAATTGCAAATCTCAATGCGTCTTTCATTAGTCAAGCATTCATTTAAGTAGAACTTTAAATAAGCACTTTAGGTTAGCTAAAACTTACATTTTGTAGTATATTAACATTTTTGAGGCTACTACTATACTAACTGTAGTTGCTATAACAAGAATCTGCATCAAACACCTGCCTGAAACTTCTTCACAATGCAAAACCTAGAGGTGTGAGCAGTCTGCGCTGGATGGCACGGGCCTGGTTCAGCTGTCAGGTTTAGTGAGACTGCTCACTTGAAACAGGGCTGTATGATGTATGTGGAAGTAGCGTGACCAGGGTGTGCATTAGGCTCATGACAGAGCTAATGAGTTAAGACTGATCAGCCTTTAGTTTAAATTGGACTTAAATCTAAGCTAAGATCTCAGTTAATCTTTACGGCTATTGCGATTCCCTTTCTGAAATGTGGTATCTAGAGGCATGTCTGACTGGTGGTAACAGAAGACACAGCTACCAAGCTAGCTTTAAAGCAGCTGACCTGAATGGCTTGAGATGTTTATCTCTGCTCAGCAGAGGGTAATTCGACATAGTGGCCGCAGGGTAGCTGTGCACAGCACACAAAATACAAGGTAGAGGAGCGGCAAACATGACTCATTTTCATTAACACTAGGAAGTTACAACACAAATTTGGATGTCTTCACTTTGTTTTCTTTTTAGACTATACAACTTAAATCACTGGTCTTAACCTGATGTTCTCACTCATCTGTTTTGACCGTTTTGATCTTAGAAGAACAACAGTTGATCAGACATTGTAAAATCAATTTGATCCAAAAGAATTATAAGCAGGGGAGAAGGATTCAGTAAACAAAAAAAATGAACCAGCTAGTCATAATACTGTATTATACAAAGTTCACTTGTTATGAAGTGAACAGAGGAAAAAATGTCACCACCCAGATTTTGTAGTTTTCCACCAAGTTCTAATAAGAACCGTGATATAAGGGACAATAGCTTATTATTCATCATAGCAATTTATCAAAGTGCTATGAACTTCAGACATTTTAGGCAGGGTACAAAGAATGGAAAATCTTAGCTAAATGAAATAATGATTTCCTTTCATATAGCTTGCTGTGAATACTTCTGTAACAACTCCAGAAGCTTGCTGTAGTGAATTTAACCAGTCTGGGGACCAGCGTGTGTAATGGGATGTGCAGGCCTCAGATGACTCATACGAGAATCGGTAGGCTGCTAAAAGCATAATCAGCTGTGCAGATTTCAGGCTTCTATAAAAGTTTGAAAAGGAGAGTCCTATTCAGCTGACAGCTGGTGGGGAGGGAGACAGCACAGCTTGTTGTACTTGCTGTGCAAATGTAAACTTCTTACTGGAGACTTCCCACGGGAAGGAGGCTCTAAAGTGGAAGGACTGCCTTCTTTGCCTGATTTAACCCTGGCTTTTCCAAACAGCAGCGGCCTGAAAATATCTGCTTATCTCAGGCTCTGTAGAGCACTGAAGCAACAGACACTGCTGAGGAGCGTCCCCAAAGTTTAGGATGCATGATGCAGTAATGAATGGAGCTGCAGAGCTTTGAAGGAGAGTCCAGCACTGACCCAATTACACATCCCATCTGTGGCTGAAAATGAGGGCTGGATGCAATCTCTGTACACTTTTCTATTGTGCGGTGCATGTGTATCCTTTGTTTTCAGCTTGACTTTGCGGTATGCCAGAATGCCTGGAGTAATTGTGATCCAGCCAAAGGGCTAGATCACCTGAAGACCTGGTTTCAGGGTTGGCAGATTGGCCCAGAGACTACAAAGACAATGGCTCTGTGAGGAGCAAGAAAACTGAAGACTAGGATCCTCTGAACTTGTAGCTACTGACTGTAAGCATGTTATAGAAAGGCTGTAGCATTATGCCTTCTTGGACAACAAATAATATATATATAAAAGATTCAATAACTTTTCTCTATCTTTGGGAAAATCTCTGTGCAGCTCATCTATTTTTCTGTATCTGTCTAAGCAGGATTTGCATCTTTCCCTAGATAGCAGATCTTCTAACACCTTATTTTGGGTTTAAGTTTCTTCTCAACTTTTCTCTCAATGAAGGCAATAAAAATCTCTTTTCTCTGACCAGCTGCCTGTTTTCATGGTAGGATTTTGCAGTCTTTGAGGCTATAAGTGTATATTAAATCTGGCTGCAGCTGATGGTGTTGTTTTTTTTTTTGGGGGGGGGGGGGGAAGGAAGGTGTAGACAGAGCGTGCTGGCACGAGCCTTGCTTTCCTGGAATTTTAGGTCTCTGCTTAGGAAGCCCATATAAGGTTGACGTATTGTAAAGACTGCCCAGCATAGATGTGCCTGCAAAACATTTTGATACCTATATTTCTAGAATTCTGTATTTGGCTATAAGAACACAAGACAATCATCACTTCTGACGTCTTAATTCTGTTACTTGCTTTAATACCTCTAAAGGGATTTAACTTCGCACAGTGCAGATGCTCATAACTCAGAAATGGGCCTCTTGAATATGATCTCAAACTGAACAACTCAACTAACTTTTACATTTCTTAAACCCTCTGGGGGCCCATTTTAAGTGCAGGTCAAGTCCTGCAAGACAGTAAAGGTCTCCTGGAAGTTGTTCAGTTCTTTCTGAACTCACTGTCTTGAAGAAGGGTTAGATGAAACTGCTTTCTCATGTAAAGTAAACTAAGAAGCTTTGCCAGAAGATCAGTGTGAGACGCAAAGGGGACACAGTGCTCATGTAAATAAGTACATATAAAGTAACTCCTGTGCTGCTAGGTTTGCTGTTTTCCCCCTTGTAGCTATTTTGGCTGGATAGTTTTGCGAGTTATGCCAGCCTAAGCCTATCTGCTCCAAACTTGCCTTTGTACACCTACTGGTTTCTGTCTCCCTTTGCACTACTTCTCTTGTCCCGCATTCCTTAAACTGAAACTGCAACAAATCTGCTTTTCTCTAGCTTTTGGGTGTCTGGAAAAGACTTCAAAGGATATAGCTAGTATTCCTTCAAACAACAAGTTTGTGACAAGCCTAAAAGCAAGTGTAAAGATTTGGGGATCACATGTATGTATAAATGACTTAGAAGCAATTCAAATGTGTCTTTCCTTCGTGCAGTTCAACAAAAACAATTGCCTAGGCTGAAACTGTACTCTACTCGTAAGCTCTACTGTTCAAAAATATGAAACTCTCAGCATGATGTAATAGTGTGCTTGCTTCTATATTCGGGTGTTCGTTTCCATGCCAAAAAGTTATAGATTAATCCTGTAAACTCCAGCATTTGTTCCACCCTTTCTGGGTCTTTAAACTACTAATCATTTATGTTCTGCCAAGAATAGGGGGAGTTGCAATTCACTGAGAACATTTTCCTCTAAAGGCAATTAAATATTACCAGTTGCTTCACGTACCACACAGAATCTTTTCACTGGCAATGCGAGGCATTTTAATCCCCATACCGCTTTACTTTGATAAGTGCTTTACAATCTTTACAGCTCTCTGACTTACTGTGTTTTGAAGAAATCCTAACTATGAGATACATACATACACAACTAGTAGTATAGTATGCAAGTAGTATGCAAAGCTACTTTGAAGTGGTATAAGATTTGGCATAAAGCCAGAAATATTCCTGCCAGTGGCAGTACCAGCTGCTGTTGTGGCCAAAAAAATATTTGGGAACTCCCTCCCCTCAAGCCCTTTTCTAATCATGGATAAGGAATCTTTGGACTAGTGTTTCCCTTAAACACTGCGAAGGTCTTACAGGTCTTGCTAAAATGTATTCTTAATTTTATGAGGACAAGTGTTTTTCAAAGGCATTAAGCTTTTGACATCTTATCATAGTTTATTAACTCCAACCACATTTCTGGTAATTCTACATGTAAATCCTACTGTCACTTTAAATTTCTCTTGTAAACAGAGGAACCATGGAATTAGTGACTTGCTGCTCTTCTCCTAGAATGTATCCTATTGACACTTTTGGTAATATATTAAGCTACACAGTGGGATTTCCAGTCAGTTTCTTTTGCGATATTTAGTTTAAAAATATATATACATCAATGAAACCAGTGGTGTAGCAAGGTGATTCCTAAATATCTGATACCTTTCCTGTAAGATATCTGCTTCATGTAAACTACCCATTAATATTTCCCCCCCAAATTAAAATCACTGTAGAAAGAAAAGTATCCCCTCCTCCATCCCAACTTTATAGGCTTGAAAAAAAGGACTGAAAAGAAACTGTGTGTTGTTCTGCACATTAAACTGTTCTGAAAACTTCAGCAAGTAAGTAGCTTTTGATCTAATAGGAACTGAAAAGTACTACTGAAGCCCATGAGATCATACAATTCACAGCAGCTTCTCTAAATGTTCAAAGTAACACAAATATATTTGAGCCTCTTTGGAATGAGCCATACAGTTCACAACGAGAGCTAAAAAAGTCTGTTTACAAACATCCTCTGCGGTGTATATACATCGTTACTAAATTATGAAAAATAACTTGCAACTGCACAAGTTTATACGGGTCTCATTTAAATATTAAAAGTAATAATAATTTGAAATTCTGCTAAAATGTCTTTTAAATCCCAAGTTTGGATATCTGATACCTTAATATGACAACTCTAGCAAAAGGTCAGATTTTACCAAAATTTTTCTTAGAGAATGGTAGGACTCAAACCAGGGAGTCCAATGCACTACCTTCTGAGTCTTGCATTAACAAAAATCTTTATCGATCAGATATGTCTTACTATTTTGTTTATTTCTATAATCTGACAACCCTGAATGCTTCTGACTCGATAAAATGTGTGGAATATTTTAAAATGCATGTTGTAATTAGCATGGAATTGTGGTTTTGTGAACAGCTACAAAAAGCTACTAGAAGTGAGAGGCTCTAGTTGATGTTTTGGCAGTGATACTTTTTGTCATCAGGTAATTGTTAGTCTGCCATAGACTAAATACATATGTATCTAGCTGAAAAGTCCATGTAAGCACAAGAACATTTCTGCAGGTCTGAACCTGTCTGTTCCAGACTGGTCACACCATTTCTGGAGCAAGACCAGCCAACAGGATAACCAGGCTTTCAGGCATAGTTTGTGCTGTCGCAATCCTGAAGAGATATTATCAAGAACCTGCAAACCTGTTTGTGGTAGCTCTACTGGCATTCACTTCCTAATGTTACCTGAAAACTTTGAGGAAGGACACTAGTTTTGCTGGTTTAATTCACTTGCATGAAACCATTCTGTTTCTTGGTGTATTGCTACAGTATCTCTTTCAGCTTTTAACATTCAAAAATGTATGTCCTGTGAACTGTAAAACTAAGCACACATATGTGATACAGTCTGCAATGTCTCGATATTCCAAATGCTTCTACAATGAAGATTAGCAAATTCTCAATACTTTAAAATGTACTTTACCTACCAAATCTGGTTTCAGTTTGTAGGTCAAAGGAAAGGAATAAAGTATGGAGTACAGGGTTGTTACCACGGAGGAGGTCCAAGATTGTCTAACCTCGCGGCTTCTGGGAATGCGATCAAGGGTGAACTGTAAGAGAGCATGATAAAGCTGAATTGTTATTTTTTCTAAGAATGTTGTTGTTCCTTCTATAGAGTTATTAGACCTATCTGTGCCAACATTTTTTTTTTTTTTAAATCTAGGTTGGAAATATTTGGGTATGAAATCTTTTCTTAGATGCCTTATTCACTACCATGCTTAGCACTCTTTGGAATGAGGTTAAACGAAATACTAGAATTATATATCTATTTTTTAAATCGTTTCCAATATTACTTTAAAACATTCCTAAATTTAAAAACAACTCAGCTGGAGCAACTTCGTCTGCTGTATGTTAACTTAGTGCCCCTCCTAGTGGTCACCGAGACACATTTCTAGGTTTCATAAACTAGTCCAAACAAGGTGACTCTTCTTTTTATTGCCTGCTTAAATTCGTTGTGGATTTACACTGCAGAAAATGTAACGACATTTCTCAATTAATGTCCAGTGCATGCTATTAAAATGTAATAGCAAATATCACTCTCCTTTAAGCGAGTACTCGATGAATATTCAGAAGAATATGCAAGACATACTCAAAATGCAAAATATTTGCATTTTAAAACAGGACAGAACATAATAAGTTTTAAAAAATACTATTCATTGTTTTTTACTTAGGCAAAATTAGAGATCATCCAATGTGTTGAAAAGGTATCAAATTAACAAAATATGGATGTTTTCTGTTTGTCTCAGAACACTGTATGCCGCCAACAGTAATCAGGCTTCGTGCACTCTCCCCCGATGTCTTTGACATAGAGGAACCACACCTAAGAATTATTGCTACAGCCAAGGGCAGTCCTGATGCCAACTCAATTTGTCATTGTTGAGATGAAAAACAAATACATTAAGTACACTGTACTGTCCAGTGATGTTAACATATTGTTTAGATCTGGACAGTAGTCACTAACTTCACGTGGGACACCAGATCACTAACATTCTGGCAGAATTCATATTGGGAGTGAGGGACTCTAAATATCATTATACATATTGAAAATTCCCCATTTACTTCAATTACACCATGTCTGACTGACACAATTTAGCCCTGGTGATTTGTGACTAGGAAAGATGATGTTACCAATAGTTGCACACTAAATACAAACTAGGAATCAGTCTTGAATAGGTGTAACTGAGGTCTTTTTTATGTGAAGTGGAAAGAATTAAAACAAACAAAAAGAACCCTTACAAATGCAGAATATTAAGTTAATTTTCTTGACTGAAATTATCTTGTTTCATTGCAATAAGGTTCTTTAATTGTTGTAATACTATAAGGCATTAACAGATGTTACAAACTGGCTGTTTTATATTTTATTTGAAGGTGTTGAAACTGGTTGCATTAGTCTGATAACAAAATATGGAAAAACAAATGTGCCTCCTGCTCCCCATTTAACAGGATTCTGGTTATCACTATTTCTTAAAGCTTTGGAAGAGATCAGGTGATAAAAAGAAATGCTGTAAGTGGAGTTTAGACTCTTTCATAGTATGCCATCCTGTAAGAAATATGTTTTGACAAGGTAGTTTTAGGCAGATCAAGTTTTAGCAGAAGTATTTGGATGTTCCCTTCACTGCAAGAATGGTACTAAATAATAAAGTTCTTGCCAAAGAACTGTATGTAATTTTCTCCATTGTTAAAAAAAAAAAAAAAAAGGGACCCCAAATAGTATCGAAGTAGAAATTTAGTTGTAGAATTGAAGTAAAGATCAAACTGGTTTTATCTATGTTCTATATAAACTATGTTCTTCACAATACATGCTTGAAACTTTGCACACTGACGTCTGTATCGTATGTTAGAACTTCAGCCCATGCATCAATCAACCCTTGAATATTTAGCTGGGGAACAAAATAGGATTCTGTTTGTTTAAAAGCCACTGCCAGGTGTTTTTCCAGTCTCTCACCTAATGGAGTACTGTTAGTATTCTGGACAAAGGCACCTCCTGAATCTTTTGTTGGAAAACTGCATAATATGTCTGATATCAGAAACAGACAAACTCGTCCCTAACTTCTGTGGTCTCATACTGTTGCATTTATTTTTCTTACTGCTGTAGCAGAATCAGAAACCTTTTCATTATTTGAAGACAAATGTTCCAAACTGGCAATTCTATGATGTTGACAGGGTACTGCAATTTTAAAAACCGGTGATGTAGTCCTTACCTATTTAATAGCGTAGTTTTGCAAGCATGCAGGGAAAAGTTGCATGCATGCATCATGGAAAACTGTCATTGCTGTGACTTGTTATAGTATCCTCAACTGAATATACTGCAGTTTTTCCAAAGAAACTGGGTTTATGCAGTCCTTTTTCATGCTGACGAACAGGATTTCCTAGCATGATAACTTTCATGAAACATAACGGAAAAGAACGTGGTCAAATGAGCATTATGTAAAGGCAAGTTAATCTGGCTTGTCCTCTTAGACATGGTGAATGGGGGTACAAGATCCCTTGAAGAATGTGTGTTATCCAGTCAACATATGTAAATTGTCTTTCTGCTGCTAGACTAAGTCAGCAGGAGCGTAAGCAGGTTCTCTGTGCTGAGCGCAGAAGATAACCTGGCTATCAGCTGTGGAGGCAACCAAGTAGAATTACTGTTGTTACAGGTTGGGAGCCAGAGATAATAAAAGTGATAGCATGACCAGGGACTTCTCTTAGGAGGCTTTTTGGATTTTATTTTCCAGAAGACTTAGTGGGTAGGTGTGCAGCATTTTGTTTCTTGTAAGCAAGATGTTGCCTTTAGCTTCTTTTCCTTCTGCCTGAATACTGCAGCTTTTAGATCTGGGCTAAACCACATATCAGAAAGATAAATTGGTTATATTTGTGTTTTTTACATGGTAATTTGCTACAGAAATACATTGATTTTCTCTTAGATCATTATTCTAATCTGTCTTCTGTCCAGTCCTTAGTTCTGGTAAAACATACTTCCTTGACAAGAAGAGGAAGGTAATGATTGTGGATTGAAGCTTTCAGAGTTTTCCCCTTCATTTATTCAAAGCTGCAAGAAGCCACTAACGTGATTTTTAAACGGGTATGTATTCTAGCACCCTCAGTGCCAAAACACACATTAGGTGAAAGCATACTCTGAAAGTTGGCAAATATATGCTATAGGCACGTGACCTTCACTTTCCAAAATGTATCTTCTATTTCACTCTGAATATTTTTTGCTCAGTGGAAAAAGAATGGCCAAAGTAAAGCAAGCATCTGTTATCCAGACAGCAAACTCAGATGCAGCCAAGTACGTTCCTCTGGCTTTCAATGCTCAAGGAAAATGTAACTACACGATGTGTTAGCAGTTGGCTGGGGGTAGGAAAGGGAAGTTGCTTAGCAAAACTAAGTGAACTAGTGAAAAATACATCGTTTTTTAATACTTGAAATATGTATTTTTTTAAGAAATTTAATAACTTAGGGTTGGACATTTTTCAGATAAGTGAATATGGTTCTTGATGCAAATGACCAATTACCAAACAAGATTTCTCTGAATTACAAAATACCTCCTGCCACTTAACTAAACTCATCCTTGGTACACAACAAGAGAAGAGACAGCCACACTGAATTGTAAATGAAGTCATCCCCACTCGATTCAGCCATTTGTGAAATGCAAGGAACCTTCACCTTTAGAGTTGAAAGTGGAGTAGACAAACTTATAAACTTCATTCCTAAGTGAGCTTGTTGCTCGCCTTAGCAGCAGTTGCTTTACAAGGAAAGGGTCTATTCTGAAAATCACTAGTACTGAGTCCTAGTTTTCAGTCCTATCAGTGTTGCTGAAAACAACAGAAATAGTGTAAGTGCACCATTAGAAATCAATGTCACATAAATAAGTTATTTATGACATGTTGTACAGCTTGCTCAAAAGGAATAAGATTTTTGTAATTGAAACACTAATTTCCATTGTACTTGTTCCATTTTCTAAATAAAAACGTAATCTTTCTACTAATTCCACTGGGCATCAGATTGTACTTTACATCAGCAGAGAGTCATACTGCTGGTCTGTTAGTGATACAGTCAACTGGCTCAAAGCAAGCAAACATTTGATAAAAAGATATTCAGGACATATTCATGATTTTTCATTATTTTTAGGAGTTCAGTGTTTGCTCAGGTCATCAACCAGAAAACTACTGACATTAAGATGCATTAAATACTTTTAAACACTTGTGTAACTAATGCTCAGTTTTAAAAACACAGTAAAACACAGTCTAGAAACACAAAAGGAATACAATTTCAATCAATTTCAATTTCTATTCTTAGATAAAACCTTAGATAATAATTCTTTCAAAAATATACTTATGTTGCTGAGGGAAATGCCAAAGTAAAAAATAAAATACCACCACCAAAACCAAACAAAAAACACACCATATTTCTATACAAATATTTTTTATAGCTACAAGTAACGCTTCTGTGACTAACTAGTTTACAGAATTGAGAGTTTTTTTTCAGCATGCTTTTCTTGAGCAGTAGATAGCCTTCTTTCTACAGTCACTTTCGCTACAATTATGTTCTCCCATTGCTTTAAATGGATTAGCATGGTAACCAGTGGTAAAGACCATTCCTTTTAAGAAAGTAAGGAAGGTAGGAGTGAAAATTGGAAGCGATAATGGCATTTGCTATTTTTAAGTACTTTGCGTTTTCAGGGTCTCTCTAGTACAAGATAAATCAATTTCATTTATTTAGCTCACTTTTAGCAACATAAAATCCAGTATGTACAGAATGGCACTTTAGCTGAACTTTAGTGAAAATGATTATCAATAGCTAGAAAATCAAAAGCACATGCTGATCTTAAAAATAACCTTTTAAAGAATCACTTCTAAATTGTCTTGAATTAGAATGTCATGTTGAGATCAATTTATCTTATAAGAGCATATTTAACAAGTTACCTGGGAATTGGAGAACTTTTCAGCCCTTTTTTGTTCAAAAGAACGTATTTTAGCTTCACTCATCTTATCTGAGTCTGCAAAAATATAATGTCTAGGCGAGTATGACTCTGACAAACAACTAAGTAACCTCAGGATTTCTGTTGTGTGCCCTCCTGTAAAAATAAAATAAACTGCTGTTAGTGTATGAAATATTCTGTAACTTTCTATTTCTTCAGTTGAATTAGTCGCTTTTCCTTTTAAATTTTTTTAGCACTAATAGTATCAGTCACACTCTTCTGAAAGGAGAAGATTCAATTAAAGGATGATTGAGACTGTTTAAGTAACATAATGGCAATTCAGGTCCCACTGAAGCTATACGGATGGAAGTTCTTCAGTTAAATGAGATTGAAACAGGATCACGTAGAAGTGAGACATTTGTGTTTAATGTCCTGTACATCATGCAAAAATAATTGGGTAGAGTTATACTGCAGTCCATATTCAGAGACCATACCCAAGTCCAGCTGTCGAAATAAAACTGAATAGGAGCTGCACCTTGGAAGTGTAACTCTCACTGAGCCGCCCGAGCGTTCAGCCTACGGCCTGGAAGACCAGATTCGGGGACCGCGCTGTCCCAGCTCATAAAGCTGGAAACGAGCAGGCAGCAATATCACTCTGCAGCTAGGTCAGTGCAAAAGCCGAATGTCACGCACCAGCCCGTCCAGCCCCAGCCAAATGCCTCACCTACTGCCCTTGCATGGGTGTCGAGCTTTTAACTGCAAGGTCACTTCGTTCGGGGAGCTGAACTGGCAGTAGGCTGAAGAGAAGGGCGTGTTCTTTTTTTTTTTTTCTGTCAGTTTAGTTTCCAGAACTGGGGGTATATGAATAACGGTGGAGTGGGGAGGGGGAAGACGGTGTAGCTGTGTAGAATGAAGTCTGCTCACCTGGGGCTGGATCAGCCTAACATCAGGCTGCACCCCACAGTATGTACACAGGCATTTATGGGATGTGTTGCTTTGTGTGCTGCTGGAAGTTGCAGACCAGAACAGTGAGCTGGACGTATCCCTGCTGCCTCCTGTTGTCAGCTTTCATCAGCCTCCTGCGAGACCTTTACTATTGAAGCCAAGTGTCCCGGCCCAGCAAGGATCTGACGCTGCTGGACTAGGCGCAAGAATCTGCCCCCTCCCCACATGATTTTATGCACCAGTTTTCAAACATTTTTGGAGGGGTTTTCTCGTGAGCGATGGCTTGTTGAAGCTTTCACAGATTTTAATAAAGTCGTGTGAGCATTCATAGAAGAGAAGGAGATTCCTACTTCAAAGAAGTCTGTAATAATGGGTCTGAGCGTTGTGTGAATCTTAACCGACTGATGAATTATTTCACCTGGGAAACCTTTTTATTTTTTTTTAATATGTGCAAACTAGACTTGACAGGACTGAAGAAAAACAAGCACATTACCAGTCCTGGCCGGAGTAAAATCACCTGACGTTACAAAAACGCCGTCAGACAGCACAAAGACCGGCATTAATTTCTCGCCGGTCAGCGTGTAAGAAGCCCAGGGCTACGGCTCCGCCGCGACTACAACTCCCGGCACGTACCGGGACGCCCCTGTGAACCCCGCCGTCGCCCTTGCTCCGCGCTGCATGCCGGGAGCTGTAGTTCCCGCTGTCCTCCGCGGGCTCCCTGCCGCGCGACCCGCTGGCGGCGACCCCTACTCACCGGAGCCGGCCACCACCAGCAGGCTGAGGGGAGGCGCCCGCCGCCCACGCCGTCTCCTTGCCAGGAACGCCAAGGGGACGAGCAGGAGGGGGAGGAGGAGCAGGATGGCGGCGGTGCCGCTCAGCAGGGGAAGCGGTGGCTCCATGGCGCGGCCGCGGGCGGCACCTCTCGGCCTACGGCAGCCGGCGCGGCTCAAGGCTCCCCGCTGGGCGGGAGCGCGGGCCCCGGCACGGCGGCCCCCACAGCCCCAGGGCAGGCAGACACCGGCGTGAGGTGAGGGCTTCTGTGCCGCTGGTCCTCCGTGCGGCAGGAGGTGTGGCCCCCGTGATTAAGTTATGCGTTACGAAATACCCGTGTGGTTCCGCCGAGTCTTGAGGGAGTTTGCAAACACGCAGACATGACCCCTATCCAGGTATGTATGCGTACGTGGAATTACCGCTCACATACCGTACAACGATGCATAAACACAGGCATGTCAGTGTTCTGCCGCCTCTCACGAGCCCTGTTTGTATTTGTTCTAACGCTTTAGCCTTTCATTCCGGTAGGAAACGCGAAGCACCACACCAGCATTCATTCCATCCCTGTCAGCAGCCAGCCGTTTGCGAGGAGGAGGTTGTGATCATGCAGCCGCTGGGACTAATTTCAGATGAGGTGTGCGTTTGCTAAAAGAGAGTAGGAGATCACACTTTATGGTTAGGAAAGAGCAAGCTCCAGTGGTGTCTGTTCATCGTTGCCCTTAAGCCACCTGCCAGGGAGGAGGGCTCTGCGATTGGCCTCGCAATGGGGATCAATGAGCTCGAGAACTTCTTGGAGACTTCACAAACACAATAGACCAGATGCCTGAATTCTGCACCTGTCTGTTGTGGTTTCTCTGGCTGTTGTATTTTTTTTTTTCTTGTTCATTCTTAGCAAGTTTTTGTATCCCCATCAGCCTTGGAAGCTGAACATTTCTTTCTCATTTTTAATGAAAATTTGTGTCAGCCATGGATTCAAGTAATTCTTGTATAATTTATGAGTAAATTGTATTATTCCTAGCTACCATTTGCCATCTTAGGATCTGAAGTAAAGTGATTTTTTCCAATTCATGTCTTGCAGTTCTACACGTTATCCTTTGTCCTTCTTTTTAAAGTCAGTGCAGTGTGTAAATTGGCAGTTGTCTGAAGCAGAGACTATTAAAAAGTGTTGCCATAGTAAGGTTTTCCACCCAAGTGAGTAACCTGTTTGTAGACAGCCTCACAACAAATATCTCACTACTTAATCATTACTGACATTTGGAAGCAACAAGGCTTTAATTAATAGTTACATTGATGATGCATGAATCTCAAAAATTAGTTTTGCTTTCCACTTAATTAGCTACATAAAACTAATAATTAGGGACAATAGAGATACATGCCCCTAAATTACAGAAGAGGAAGAAAGCACCACAGTCCTTTTTCAGAAAATAAACTACTGTGTTAAAACAAGTTAGTAAGCTCTGTAGGCAATGTAAATACTAATTTTGTCTGTGGTGGTATCCATCCCTCTTAAACGTTCTTCAGTGAAATACCTGTTCCTTGGACTACGAAACTGACAAGCTGACTGTTCAAAGCAAAGGTCCCGACTTTCGAGGCGTCTAGAAAGCTACCAGTGAGTTTGCCTCATAATCTCCTAGAACAAGTGCTGGAAGTCCTAATCATTGGGAATTTTGCTTGAATAAGGAATATAGCTTCCAAGGAGTATCCACAGCCAATTGCAAGGCTGGAGGGAAGATTCAGAGTTTGGTGAGGCTGGTTAAAGGAATTTCTTAAAGACTGAAGTGACAATATGCAACCTGCAAACCTAAAGCTTTGCAAGGTGTTTTCATTATTTCTTTTTGTTTTAAAAGTTGAGTAGAGTTAGCCCACAAAGATGTCATGTGCTGCCAGTGAATGTAGAACCTATTTGTTTGAGAGGAAGCAGTGCACTTGCCCTGAGAGTCATTTGACAGAAAGTGATGTCAGTGCAGTAATTACAAGGGCTGTCCCTGGTACCTGTGTGGCTTATGCAGGAAGTACCTTTGAACTGCTTCACTGAAGGAGAAATAAACCACCCTCATTCCAAGCAATTGGTCACTGTTGTTCAAAAGAAAACTTTTAAACTCTTGAATAGGATTTTTTTTTTTTTTTAATGTAAAATGGTATAGTATTTTTTCCATTTACCATTTGTAAGCCAATGCTCTGGAGAAAAAACTGCTGCTGTCCTTTTTATATGTGACTATTCTCTGTGGAAGCAAACTAGTACATCTGGTGCATGTCTCCTTTGAAAGTTACACTGGTGAGTATTAAATTGAATTGAAGAAAACTCGCTATCTAGTTTCATTTTTTTTCTGTCTTCAGTAGGAAAGGCTGCAAATAGACTGTAAACGAAAGTATTTTTTTCTTGAAAAAAAAATGTAGGCAGCTTTGGCTATCCAATAGTCACTAACTTTCTGACATTCAATTTTTAAGTGATCTAATTTTAACTGTTAAAAAAGAAACTCTTTCCATGTAACTAAACTATACCTTATATTCACAATTTCTTAACTGGAACTTTGAATAATTACTTTTTTCTTCTTCTAATTATGAATTCTAGAAGTAGACATAAAGCTATTAATACAAAAGTTTAAAAACCAATAGGAAAATTAAGTACTTGTGCTTTTCAGATAATGTTTTGCTTTTGTTGGCTTTCTAGATGATAAACAATTTTTAAATTCTAGATCCATTTGATGAGGTTTGTTCACGTTTGTCAGTCTAGGATTTTTACTCCAAAATAACTTAAGGTGTAAGTTTACGTAAAGCTATCTATTCTGGATAAAGCTTTTAAAACTTTTTGAACTTGTTGTTTTCTTAAGTGAGGTCATTTTGCCTTGTTTGGACTTCCACAAACAGCTGCATCAGCACAACCGTGGGGTGAATTAGCAAAATGTTACGAGAAGGGGTGAGGAAAAGGGTAGGAACCTCTTAGCCAGTCTTTGCTACTGGAAAAATTGTACTGTGGAACTGTTTACAATGTTAAAACGCCAGTTATATATTAAATGCATCTAACTATTTTTCTTAGTTTCTGCAAGATCTTTTTATAAGAGAAGTGATTTGGAAAACAAAATGTTACATAAGTAAATGTGATTTCTGCAGAAAACACTTTTTATGTGCTTCCAATTGTTCTTCGAAACATAAAGAGAAGTGATATTATGCTCTCTGATTAGAGGAAACCTCTAATTAGAAGGCTTCTGACTGGGCTTCTAATGATTATTCTTTAATAATAGAAATTCAAGTTGCATCTGGAAGACTTCAGAACAATAACATCATCACAGATGTTGTAAAAAGCTCTGCTGTTGGGAGGAAAAGGGCTTTTAAATTAAAGCAGTGGACTAGACCATTGTGGACCAGCTGGGGACAAGATGGAGCAGGCAGCTGATCAGCGTACAAGCTGTTGGCTGATCTCACTTGATGGCAGAATTGGGGTATGTCAGAGCCAGTCTGTGGCAAAATTTGTCCTTTTTAGCAGCAGTTACTTTCGATTGCTTTCTTTGGGCTAAGTGCTGTTTTACTTCTTCATGAGTCAGGAACTTACAAAAGATGCTGTCATTGCAATTACAGAAATGCAGTCTTAGAAGCCCTGATTTGTATCTGTAATCAATAACATTTGTAATATTTATGTTAACATTACAGTTAGTGCCGTGTTTCCTAGCATAACGGCACTTCTCATATATATTTAAGATGGCTCTTGTTTGTTTAATCACAAAGATACAACATTTGCAAACACTTGAACAGCGCTTGGCCTAAGTAACTGAAAAGCTGGAACCAATTCCCCAAATAATGGGATTTGTTCTCTATTAAGGTTGTATTAATTCTCCCAATTACGCTTGCTATTCTTTCCACCTTAATTTTCACTGGTGTGCTTTGGTGTGTAACTCTGCCGTAAGTGACGGAGAGCAAAGTGGTCGTTAGTTTACACCAACCAAAGAAATAAGGTAGCCTTCCCTCCAACTGCCTAAAGATTTCTGTCTTTCTGGCCATGATAAATTCTCTGTATATAGTCTGAGGAAGTGGGGGAAGAGGTAAGAGGTTGTTTTTAGAAATCCATCTTGGTCTAAGTGCAGTGTATGAATTTACAATCAGTAGCAATTCGTAGGGAAGAAGTTTTTCTCTCATAGGCATGAGCTACACTGAGCAGATGTTGCTTCAGCTTGCTGCATCAGAGAGCCAGCCCGCCTTGCTTTGATGACACAACGCTTTGTAACAGTTTGGACGCATTCTGATTGCAATTTTATGAAGCAAGAACATTTATAGTAGGCAACACCAAAATTACATATTGCAATTTGCTCTAATTACCAGGAAGCATGCTTAGGGAGCAGTCCCTGTAACATAATGTAAACTCATGTTCTCATCTATTCCAAAAGCCAGGAGAAGGAGACTTGTTTCATAACTTAAAAGTAGTGAGCAACCTGGAGGTCACCGGGTGCCTCTGGCTGCTCAGACTGTAAAAATAAGGCTTTTTAGCTTTGGAGTCTGATATTATCTTCCTGAAAATATATTTTCAAATCTGCTTATAATGCAAGATGAAATTTTGCAGTGTACTCGGGGGTCAAGTTGTGGTGTTCTGTACATATTCACTGCTTCACTAAGACGGGGATTTCCTGAGCTTTCCCTGGATCTGGAAGGAGACTGTGGAGACATGCAGCATTTGCTTGGCCTTCCCTGATCCCTGCTGCCAGGAGAAAACTGGCCAGGGCAAATGCTTCTTGTGAAGGGAGATAGCCTTGTCTCATCTATCAGCACATTCCTCTTCCCTCAGACTGGAAATCAGGCACTTGGGGTGATGCTGCTGGCATCACGGGTCCTTTTCTAGGTTTCAGTACTCCACCCTTAGCGTTTTTAGGCTTAAGAAAAATGCCTCACCCTTCTTTGCTCTCTCCATCCCCTCCTTATGAGGATACAACATGTGATATCTTCTCCAGTAAAGATGGGCTCCTGAGTTGAAAGTGAGGACAGTTTTCTGAGCTGTTCAGGTTTCTGAAGGTCTAGCATTGAGTTAGTGAAATGCTGGAGTTGATGATATACTCTGGGTTTGCTCTATGCTGTCTTTCATTCACTTTTCCCTTCCTCCCTTTTTCCTTGTGTCTTTTGCAGTAATATTTTAAAATGTCATTTATTGACTATTGCTTTGGGGATACTGCCAGGTCTGGGGATTTGTCCAAATCCTATTAAAGGCAGCTGAATGTTACAGCTCCACTAACTCTCAGTGGAGATAAATTGAATTGTTTGTAGAGTTTGCAAGGACTGGTCAAGTTATGTCAGTATTTTAATTTGTGTAAATTTGCGCATAACCCTTGCAAGACAATATATTAAAAAATTGAAATCTGACATTCCTTCTATTGCGTTTATCTGGTTTGTTACAAATATGTATAATGTGAAATGCAGCAAACTGGCAATAAAAAGGTCTCACAGCTAACAGTCCAGATAGAACACAATGGCTCACCTTCTGTACTACATTTTAAAAGTCCTCAATTGGGTGATCATGTACAATTTAAAGGCAGATACCGCCTCACTTACCTTTTTTTCATCAACTTCAGGTAATGTGCAACACTGTTCTCTCTCTGATAAAATGAACGTTAGGAAAAAATACACGATTTGCATCAGCTGGTGTGAGTTAAATGCATTGTTAAGGTGTCATGAGGAGTTGGTCAGTTCCTGTTGTGAATTAAACAATGATGAGGCAATTGCTTAGAGTTAAGTTATGGTATTAAGTATTTTGCTGACTGATGATGAATGTATTAGTGAAAAGAATAAAAATTTATGCATGTGAAAACACGAGATTTCATGGTAGCTTCTGATTTTCTAATGCTGGACCAAAGACAAGTAAAAAATAGAATTTCCAAATAGAGATCTTAAAAGTGATTTCCTGTTTTTTTTTTTTTTTTTTTTTTTTTTTTTTTTTTAGAATACTTTGAAGACAAGCTATGTTGTCTTTTTGACTGGACCTTTGTATCGGGAGGGCTAGTATGATTGTAGGTACAAGCAGTTCTTAAGCAGGAAATAGTCACACCAAGGGCACATATATGCGTTGATATATTTATTTGCATCTAATTGAGAAACTGCAAGGAAAGCTGCAATCTCAGTTAGAAGGTTCTGTCCATAGAAAGAAAAAATAGTTTGTTCAAAATGACACGAAAAGTTACTGGTCCTGTACTTGTTACCTTCTCCCTACGTTGTTTATTTTGGTGGTTAAGAATCAGATCATGAGAAGCTTGTATTCCTGCAGCTTCCACAGTGCTTACAAGGGGATGAAGTACTGTGTTCTTTTCTGAATTGTTTTTTATTGTTATGGGACGCGGGAATTCTTTGGGACAAGCACAATATAAAAGAAAGGTGAAAAGACTGTCCCGTTTTAAGCAGAAGTATTTTTTTTTTTTTTTTAAGATAGATTAATTATGCAAGGTGCAGAGCATTGCCTGCCCTGGAACCTGGTTTCATGTTTTTCCCTAGGATAACCTGGCAAATAAGTTTGTTCAGCGCCCAGATGGCCTGTATACGTGAGCATCGAATTTGCTGAATTGTGAAACTTGTGAACTTGCTGCATGGTAAGTCTGGCACATCCAGTGAGTCAGAGATGGCCAGCCCAACACTCCGTGCATGCACATGGAGCACGGTATGGCCAGAACGTACCTAACTTGTGCATAGCAGAGCACAGCACATGGACCACAGGACTGGGTCTGCGTACGCGCAGCGCTGCTGCCCCAAATACCTTGAATCTGAAGGTTCCTGCTTTCAGTGGGGAAGCTCTTGTTTCTGCTGGGGCATAATTTCCACTTAAGAAGAGGACATCTCCAGAGGAACTCCAGATGTGTAATATCCATAATTCAGCAAATCAAATGAACAAATGCTGAATTTCTTTAAGAAGTTCTTTAAGAAGTTCCAATAGAATTATTATAGCAAAATGTGCATGAACAACAAAATAAATGTGCAATGCTGAAAAGAAATCAAGCTGTTGTAATTAGTGAATATCCAATTCCAGAAAAATTGCATTTATACAGTGTATTTGTTGCAGTTTGCAAAGAGACTTTTCAAACTCATTTATAATGTTTGCATGATATATTTTTATGGTGAAACTTCCACCTTAGCATTTTTTCATGTATATTAGATAGACGATTAGGTTTATTTTTGCATTTTTCTGAACTTATTTTTAATTATCTGTGGGTTTTATATTTTTTCCCTAATATTTGTAGACATTTGAGTAAGTCGATCAGAGTGAGTGTTGCATGTCTGTAAAAATGTATCTGGCGTTGATGAATGTTGGTGTGAAAAAGCTAAAAAAATTCTCCACTTGATCTGAAAGGCAAGCTTTAGTTCTGTGTTTTAGCCCCAATGGATGTAAAAAGAGTTTTTCTTCTCTTTTAAATCTTTCTTACCAGGACTGCTGTTTAGATAATAGGTTTGCAAGTTACAGGACAGAACGTGATCTCCTTCGAACAACTAGGATTGTGTGGAGGCTTGTATGAAATAATGTGCAGATCAAGGCTTTAGAGAGGGGCAAAATCACTAGACCTGCTGATATCAACAGAAACTAAGAATTAAACTCTAGGTAAGAAGTTAGTAATTGGTAAGTGTGCCAATACAAAAATTTTAAATAAATTACAGTATTAACAATTAGCACTTCTAAAAGCAGGGTCTTTATTTTACTGATAATATCTTTTAGCAAGGAAGAATAGTTCATTCTGAGGCTCCTAAGCAGATAAATTATACCACTTTAATATCTACCCCAAAATATGAAATTTAAAAGTTTTAGTATTTAAGAGAGAACAATGTAAAAATCATCTTGTTCTCTGAAAAATATATAGTTGCTGCAAATATTAATGAGTACTGTATTTGGGAACTGTGTGGAAAACGATTTTATTTTCTTACTCAAGATTTTTCAAATGGATTTCAACAGTATTTAGACATATATGATGTGAGTGTGCAGGTGGTTTCATTGGTTCTTTGTGCCACTAATTTTCCTTCCTTGTTTCCTCAAGACTTTCACAGAGCAGCAAAGGAGGGAAAAATTACTAAAAGTGATAGATAAATTTTTGTAAAATCTTGAAAATTGACAGAGACGGTCATAGCAAACTATATTGTCTGAAGAAACTACGTAACCTTTCCGAATTAATATATCTGACATTAAAATATCTAAATAAACCATTTTTTTCTGCACCATGGTACATTCTGAAAGAGGCATAGTTGAATGCTGTGCAGCTGCTATGGCGTGTGCCAAAGTTGAGACTGATTTAAGCAAGGCTTGGAAGCTGTCTTTAGCATACAGATGAGTGATACACTCCCAAGTGTGCATTCTGTCTTGTTACCTGATGTGCTGCTTCTGAAAATCAGATGCTGATGCGTAAAACAAAAAAAAAACTAGAGCCAATGTACGCTATTTTGTTCACTATTTAAATTATGCTAATTTTTAATTGACAGTCTGAATAAAAAGACATTGCTTTCTGGCCCTTCGCACATTGAATATTTGGGAAATAATTTGTTTGGTTTTAGTACAGTTTGGCACCAATGTAATGCTTTTCAGTTGTATGCCTTTACAAAGTACATCTTCTTTCATTTTCTGCTGCTCTGACGTTACCAAATTCTAGTCACTACCCAATTCTACAGGGCTCTTGTTGTTAAGAGTCTCAACTGCCACAATGCAAAAGGAAATACGTGCATGTGAATAAAGAAGTCTTGTATTATTTCAGGCTTCCTCCTACTGTTTTTGGTGTGCTCCATGTCACACATTAGGGAAGCAAGAAGTCATGTTACTCTTGGAGCTGTCTGGTTTAAGCCTTTGGGAATGGAATGCTTTCTAGACCCTCAGTTTGCAGATCCCAAGGATGCACCCAGGTGCAGCATTATTTATGAAAGAGCAAAGGACACATTTAACAAAGCTGCAGTACTGCCTTTAATACAGCCCTTTGTATGGGTGCATCAGAGGAAAGAAAATGCATGCAGGAGTGTGAGGTGGCCAGTGAAGGAAGCCGGGAAGGATGACTGTGAGGAGGAAGAAAATGTGACATAAAAGGGAAAGGTGCTAAGAAAATAGAGAATAAAGTAGGAAAGGCAAAAAGATGCAAAAAAGAGTGACCTGGAAAAGGAAAAAAAAAAATGTTATTCTTGAAAGTTCTGTAGATCACATTCAGCACATTTGTCTTAATGCAGTTTGATGTTTTGTCATAATGCTGACAAGGTGCATCGGTGTAATGTTTGTAATGCGGAATAATAAACTCACAATGTGCCGTTTTACAGGTCCTCAATAGCTTCTGGATGGTTATAATCAGGACAGTAACACCAACAGAGAGGGTAATGCTGCAGGTGAGGTGTAACTAGATGAAAGAGCGTGCGATGAGAGATAAATGGAGAAGAGAAGACAGAAAAGCTGGAAGAAAACTGAACAAGGGAGGCTGAGATACGGGAAGAGGTTAGTGACCAGACAGCTTTCCAGAACAAGCCTTTGTTTGATCACTGAGAGTAAGTACTGCTGTCAGAAATGCTGTTTCAAATGGGGAGGTGACAGGAGCTGAGAAAGCTCAACTAACTGATCTGACATGAAAAAAGGAGGGTGTGTTTGGAGGAAGTAAACTAACACGGGGAAATTAAGATATTTAGTGCACTGTTACCTGAAAATGAGACAAGGTATGATATAGTGACCTGTGCTGAAAAGGTAAGATTCACATTCTATAGCACTCAGTCTGAGTAGGTATAGCAAAGTATGTATCAACATACAAAAAGTGGGAAAGTGAGGATTACACTTTTCCTTCAGGCAAACATACAACTCAACAGCTATTAACTGGGAGCATGCAGAGTGTTTAAAAAAAAAAAAAAGTACAAACAAACAAAAAGCATGCAGAAACAGTCATTTTTTCTATGCAAATTTTTTTTTGGGGGGAAGGGATTTTTTTTAAAATGCAGTGGGTTTTTTTTGTTTTTTCTTTTTCCATTCACTACTTCCCTGCTATTTTTCAGCTATTTTGGCTAACACCAAATTCAGATCCTTTCTTTTCAGTGTCTTTTCAGTCATGGGTTGTCTGAATTAAATGCTGTAATACTAGCTGCCTACACTTCCTGTGATTGGACTCCAGGGGTGGCATGAGCAATTTTCAGACAATGGAGCTGGCTCTTTTCTCACTCACACCAGTGTAACTGTTGGCTTCAGTGGAGTTGCTCTTGATTCACAATGTTGTGAAAGGAGAATTGTGCTTTCTCTTTCATACGTTCCTTCTTCTCCATGATATTTTTGCCTACATGTATAATTGATTTTCTGGGAATATCTCCTGCTGCTGACAGGTAGACATAGGAACTTTCTAAGGTGGAAATAAATTTGAGCACTTTTTAGGTCACTGAGTTCAATCCACTGCTGCTACAGCACAATGTTATATAATTTGTTTCATAAACTGATCAGGTTGTTCTTTAAACATTAAGATTCTATTCTTTCTACAGTTGGTAAATTCAGACAGAAAGGTTAGTTATGTTTTAAGTTCAAAGCTGCAACCAAAATATTTTTGACTGCTCTAGAAGTATTTTGCTTTCTCACATATGCCTCACTTTTCAGTACAGCAACCATCATAAAAGCTTGCTTCTTGGCAGAGGTAAGTTCAGTTCTGAAATAACAGGCATACTTAGAAAAGGGTGCCATGTAGTTTTCTATTTGTGGTCACCTCTCTCACAGATTTTAGTAGGAGTTACAAGCAGTCATCTGACAAGAAATTTTTACCATGTCTGAAATGCTACTCTGAAAGTCAATTACAGAAGGAGAAGGATATGGAACAGGTGTGTACAACTTGGCTGAGGATGGGTTACTACAGACTTCAACTTACGGTGGACTGCCTTCTCTTTACCACCCCATCTTAGCAGACCCACTCCATTTCATCCAGCTTTGTTCCTCACTTATGGAATATTTGGGCCTATTTGGCATGAAGCTTAAAATTATCAATATAGCCAAGAAGTTTTATTGTAATTAAAGTGTAGATGAAAGGCAGAGCCCAGTTTTCTCTTACATAGTGTAAATAAGATGATCCAACTGAAGCCACCAGAATTATGCTGTTATCTGCAAATGTACTGTAGTACCTCCATGTCCCCCCTGTGCTCTCTCAGTATATCTGCTCTTTTATCAACATGGAATATATATATATATATATATATATATATATATATATATATATTTCCCCCGTGTTCCTGTGTCTTTGTTTTACACCTCACCATAGCAACCCTATTGCCCTTACTTCCCTTCTGAAGCTTGTCTCCAGAAGCTGTATTTGTTACTGGGGAACTTCTTGACCGTTACCATTTATTGGTGGCAACTCTTCTTTACAACGGCTTGAGGATGATGGCTGCACATCACAAGGAAGTGAGGAAAAGGTGCATAAACTGTGAAAGCTGAACCATGGTTGCTGTATAGCAACCAATTGGCTGTGATACTACTCTGGTTATTGCTTACCCCACCCTTGGGCTACTGTATTTTCAATGCAAAAGTTAGGTGCACAAGATACATCAATAAGCCTCATACTTTTAGGACTTATTGTAAATGCTGAAAGTAATTGTATGGTAAGTTCATAAATGTATGGTAAGTTCATAAATGACTTGGATGCAAAGCTCAATGGTACACTAAGAAGTAAGTTTGTGGATGATGCTGAATTGTGAGGAACTGTTGACTCCCTTAATGGTAGAGAGGACTTGCAGAGAAATCTTGCCAAGTTAGAGGACTGGGTAATCACCAGCTGCATGAATTTCGACAAGAAAAAGTGCCAGATTCTGCACCTAGGACAGGGCAACCCTGGCTATATGTACAGAGACTGGAGAGCAGCCCTGTGGAAAGGGACCTGGGGGCTCTGTTTGATGGCAAGTTAAATATGAGTAACAGTGTGTCCCGACAGCCAAAAGGGCGAGCCATACCCTGGGGTGCATCAGGCACGGCATTGCCAGCTGGTTGAGGGAAGGGATTGTCCCACTCTGCGCAGTGCTGGTGCGACCTCACCTCGAGTACTGTGTGCAGCCTTGGGTACCACCAGTATAAAGACGACATAAAACTATTAGGGAGCCTTGAAAGGAGGGCCACAAAGGTGGTGAAGGGTATGGAGGAGATTTATGAGGAGCAGATGAGTTCTCTTGGTTTGTTCAGCCCAGAGCAGAGCAGGCTGAGGGGAGGCCTCATGGTGGCCTGCAGCTCCCTCACGAGGGAAACAGAGGGGCAGGCGCTGAGCTCTGCTCTCTGGGGACAGCGACAGGACCCGAGGGAATGGCGTGGAGCTGGGACGGGAGGGTCAGGCTGGGTGTTAGGGAAAGGTTCTTCACTGAGAGGGTGGTCAGGCACTGGGACAGGCTCCTCCGGGAAGTGATCACAGCACTGGGCCTGCTGGAGTCCAAGGAGCATTGGGACAGCACTCTCAGAGGTGTGGTTTGATTTTGGGATGGCCCTGTGTGGAGCCGGGAATTGGACTTGATGATCATTGTGGGTCCGTTCCAACTCAGGATATTCTGTGATTCATGCAACACCATACAAGAGTATGAGAACACTCTTGATTTCATTGGAATTTCTTTGCCCATGCAACATTGGCATAGTGTGTTTGTGCTGAGACCTCTTTGGCTTTGCTGGACGTAAGACATCCAAGTTGAAGCTGCCGCACTTATGCAGTAGCAACCAGTCTGGTAGGATTACTAGATACAAACAATCCCAGATATATAGGCAGTGCTCAAAATCCTCCTGGAGAACATTTCTGGCTGGAAAAGAGGACAGACAAACAAAGACAACCTGGGCTTAAGGTAGCTGTATTTAAACATGTCCACAGCCTTCTACTACAATGCCTTTGTACCTCCTTAGCCAGTTCTCTTTTATCTGCAAGTTCTCTCTTTATCAAAAAGCTGAGAGAGATCCCACTATATGCACATGGAGAGCAGCTACCAGCCAGGAATTCTCAGCACATCACCATCTCTCAGCTTTCCTTAGCTTTGCTCAACCGAGCACGTGTTGTTGGGCTGTTGAGAGACAGTATTGCCTCTGGTCATCATCTGCTGCGTGCTCAACAACGTGCTTATCAAGGGCCAAGGTGAGAGTAGTGAGGCAGGTCAAACTAGTTTCTTTCACCCACGCAGCATGCTGGGCCAGAGGAATTATTTGGTAAGAAGCGTGCTATGCTGGCCTGATGCAGAGGTTTGGGGAGAATCTGGTTTGTCTTTTGGATGCTTCCTAGCCTTGTAACTGCATAATGGTGATGGGTTATTCTGAGGCTTAGAGCTCTGACAGTTATCCGTTCAGTTTAAGACATTACCACTCTTAACTGCCTGCTTTACCCTGCTGCTAGGTACAACCATGCTTTTAAGGTAGAGGCTCCAGATCATAAACAGGTGTATTAAAAAACTGCCTACTTAATTGTTGTGCTCTGCTGGAACGATCATGACCTCAGGCAGTTGGGAGAAAGAACATCCTAAAACAAGGTTGCTGAATGTGCCAGAGCTTGTTGGTCAGAGCCTCTGGCTCTGAATTGCGAGCAGAGAGTCCTTGCCAGTCCTTGCCGGTGCCTGCCTGTCCCGGTGTACCTGAGGGCCTGAGAACAGCCATTGCAGCCTTCCCTGGCACCACAGGCCCTCTGTCATCCCCAGGGGCTCCTGCTCGTTCACGTGGAAGATGGTTGTTACAGTTGTTATGGCTTGGGAGAGCAAGAAGTACATATAAAGACATTTTAAATTTGGTGATATCAGACTAAACAAGAAGTGAGGCCTGCTCTTTGGAAGGTGAATTGTTGAAGAAAACACTCTCTTAAAACATTCTAGTTTGTCATCTTGGAAGTGGTTTATGATTCCACCATGCTGTTCTTAGGTTGTAATGACTGTTCTGTTTTGCTAGAAACTGCAGACATACATAAAAGAAAGTAGGTTGAAATCTTTTCATTATATGAAGAATGAAATGATAGGACATCAGAGTAAAAGATGCGGATTTTATCCCAATTTCATTAAGAAGTTGTGTTTATATTCTATTACTGTCTTTATCCATCTGTTTGTTTCTGGAATGGAAGAATTTGGGAGCAGGATCAGGATCTCCTGCTTTACTCAGCTGAGCGTGCCTCGTGGTTCAGAAAAGTCAGTCAGCCATACGACACAAGTCCATTGGAAGTCAAACTTAGTAGTTCTCATCTTTACACAAATGTTTATCTGGCAGATGATTTATATGTTTAGCAATGGATTAAGCTGAAGTAGCCTGAAACAAGGACAAATGCTGGGGGTGTGCCCTGCCCACCTCCTACAGGTTGCCGTTTCCACAGAGGGATGGCTCAATGGCTCAATATCCATACCTGCATTCTGGCTGGCGGCAGTAAGGCAACATCGGTTTCTGCTCGGGATTTAAGCCTTTGCATTCCTGCCGTGGGGGACTCTCGCAAGAGAGATCGGTGTATGCAGTTGGGAGAGATGGTTTCTTGGGCATGTGCAGCTTGTTTCATTGCAAGGTGTATCTGAATACCTTTAATGTTAATTGTTTTAGAGAAGAGAACTTAGACATTCTTGATCTTGAAGATCAGGCATCCTTAAGGGAAAATGGAAGCTGAAGTGGTTTGGGATGCTATGATAGTAGAATTATACAAAAAGAAGTGGAATGATGAGCGTTACGCTTCCTAGTTCATAAAATTTGCTATTTCCTGGAAAAAGTTAAATAAGCCCATTGATCATCACAGTATTTCATTGCGTTAGCAGAATTTTGCTTGGTTTTGTAAATACGTGACAATTCAAAAATGTGAAATGAAAACGAATCCGCCAGAAACATGCCAGCGTTTGGTGTCAGCAGTAGCGAGCGTCAGCAGCGGCAGTTCCGCGGGCAGCCCGGTGCCGGAGGAGCTGCGCCCCCCGTACAGCGTTACGGGGCAGCCTGCTCCCGGCCAGCGTTTCGGGCCGCGGGGCCCCGGAGGCGGGAGCACCGCAGGGGGTGCAGGCGGCGCGCTGCCCGCAGCAGCCCCCCGACACGCCAGCCCTTCTCAGCCGCCCGCATGTGGCAGGATTTGGGGTCCAGAGTCCAGCGCGGCGCACGGGCGGCCCCGGCAGCTGCAGCGGGCGGTGAGTGGGCTCCCGGGGTGGCAGCGGCAGCCCCCGGCCCCGCGGGGCCGCCCGGGGCCCGGCAGCCGGTGGCGGCTCGGCCGCTTTAAGGCCCCGCCTGCCGTAACCCGAGCCCCGCCGCCGCCGGCGGAGCATCCAGCGGGGAGGCACGGCGGGGGCGGCCCCGGCGGCCCCGCTGCCGGGCGCGGAGGGCGGGCCGGCGGCCTCCGGCTCTCGTCTGCCTTCTCCTCCCTCGGTCCGGCCCCGGTGCGCGGAGCTGTGCGGCGGCCCCTGCCCGCGGGGCTGCCCCAGGAGCAGGTAACGGGCCGCCCGCCGCGCCCCGGGGCTGCCCCCTGCCCCTCCGCGCCCTCCCGGGAGCCGGCAGGTCCGGGGAGCGGCGCCGCAGCGCGGAGCTGCCCGGGCCGGCGGGTGGTCGCCGGCGTCGCTTCGGTGCTCCGGGATCCCGTCGGAGCTCGGGGCGCCGCTATCCTTGCGGAGGAGAGGAGGGGATGGCTTAGGCTGTGGTGGCTGTGATTTGTCTCGCTGTCTCCGGGGGGCTGCCGTAGCGTGCTGGGGAGTCGTCCTGCGCTTGTTCCGGAGCCGAGGCACAGACCGAGTGCGGTGCGTCTAACGTGACTGGGGCGGCGGGAGCTGCTGGTGGGGACCGGCAACGTGGCAACACTGGAGCATTGCAGGTGTTGTGTTGTTAGGTTTGCTGTAAAACGAGCCAACAGTTGCTAGTACCAAGTTGTTTGCATATTATCGTGGCAAGTTTTTTTTATGAAGATTGGGTTTAGCTTTCAGTTTTAAGCAGATCAGGAGAACTTAGGGCTGGATGGGATGTCCTGATGTCGCTAGCGGCTTCAACACCTAATACCGGCTGGGAATTGATCGCCCTAGTCTTAAAGAAAATAGGGGCTGTGGGCCACGCACCTTGCTCTGCACCTCCATACTATGTCTTGTGGTTATACAATAGCATGTCTTATGTTTGTGTTGTGAAAGATTGATATCAGCAGGGAAAACGTAAACACCAAATGCCATGGATGGTACAAACGCTTGGTAGCTCTTCGGCTCCTTTATACTCTCACTAAGTGCTGACTTCTTCCTATTAGAAGTTTGTAATGGTTTCACACTGGGGTGAATGAATTTTGAGTTGTCGTATACATATATGTAATTTTAGTGCTCTTATTTATTTATTTATTCTAAAGTAGAAACAGAGTCTCAGGAAAACCACAGAATGTTATTACCAGATGAAAAGATTGCATTTTCAGTGCTTTCTGAATACTATTGAAAAGCTCTGTTATTAGCTTTTTCAAAATCGGTGGGGTCAACAGAGCAATCTGATACTGTGCTAGACACGTGTAACTAATACCTTGCTGAAATTTTTTAGTTTCAAGCATTTGATGATGTTTATTTACATCAAGACTACATTGAAAAGATGCAAGGGTGAAGTTCGGACCACTTGTACTTACTGTCTAGCTGAATGGTTAAGACAGCAATTTTGGGTTAGCAAGGCAAAGTCCGCTGTTAAATATCTAATGGTGAAGAACCAACCCTGATACGTTACTTTTTTGCTGAATTACAAAGTAGTTACACTAACACCCCCTTCCCTACCTTCCAGTAGCTCAAAAACCGTATCCGCTGACTGAATGGTAATCAATGACTATGCAGTTTGTGGGATAAAGTGTCAGCTTATATATAATCCATGAAGTTCTGTATCTAGACTGGACTTTGCTGGACAGCCATGAGAAGATACTGGGGCAGAAAAACACAGCGTAGTTGAAATCCACTTTTGACTTACGTTAGTGATTTTTTTGTCAGAACAAAGAAATATGTAATCAGAAGCATATTATGTTACTTTTAAATGATAAAGTTTAGTTCAGCAAAGTGAATGATTTTGCTTATTTAAAATGAAATCTGGTAAGCAGCAGTTAATTTTGACGTTAACCAGGATATAGCTGAAAACAACTTAGAAATATGAGAAAACATTTATAGTTGAACTGTTCTTTCATCTCATATAAAACATTGTGTCCTAAAACCTGGTTCTTGAATTGAATTAAAATGCAGCACTCTTAATTTGCCAAAGTAAAATATGAAATTATTCCTGGACCTTGGCACTTTATGTGCATGAACAGTGTGTTGATAAAGCACGTATGAAATCCCCTTCTGAAATCAGTATTGCAAAACTCTTCTTAGTACCTGTCAGACCAACCGTAGGGGCCGGGTGACTACTTTCTCTGCTGCCATGATACCTTCCTCCCTTGCTGGCATCGTGGTTCTTTCTGTACTTGCTACTAAAAGTGCTGAGAGGTGTATGCACATAATACTTCTGAAAGTCAGATCATGTACTTTCCACACAAGTGCTTTTTCTTAAAACAAATTCCATGTACAATCTCCATAGAACAAAAATAAACTCTTTTATTAATTTCCTGCAAGGGATGGTTGGGAGTTTTTTTTTTTGTTGTTGTTGTTTGTTTGTTTTGTTTTGTTTTGTTTTTTTGGTGTGTAACTCCCTAATCTCCTGTACTGAAATGAGCATCTGCCATGCACTGAAATATTACTTACTTAATAAAATCTTCTGGTGCTAAGGGAACAAAAGAAAACATGCGTTTCTTTTGTCCAAGAAATTGTTAGTGTCTTTCAAAGTCAGAGGTACTAGTGTAGTCATGGCAGATGAATAAAATTGGTGGCATGAGAATTGTTAATATTCTGGTCAAAAGGGTAAAGTAGGTGTGTTTTGTGTTCACTGCCTTTGATATTTTTCTGAGGAGATTCGGCTTCACCATGCATTTTGGCTTCTTTCATACACGTTGGAAATCAAGCAGACTTACTTTTTCTTTAAGTGGTCCAGGAGAGGACTTTATTACTACAAATTAAAGATGTAACAACAAAGTTCTGGCCCCAGGCGCTGCATCTGGAATGGGCACCATGCGATGTTTTTCAGTGGGCTTAAATAGGAGGTTATAAAACTTAACTGATTGTTTTATTCCTTCAAATTGAAAAGTTTTTAGAAAATGAAACTTTGAACCCATTGTCTCCAGTACTAAAAACTGCATTGCAGTATATTTTGTGTCCTCTTGGCCAGTGGAGGCAAATGGAGAAGTATGGGGAGAACTCTATAAACATAATCGAGAGAATGCAGAACTTTCAGGATAGTATTTGAATACTTTCAGATAGTATTTGAAATTGAAAGTTTCAGGTAGACTAGCATTAAAAAGTACAAAAGGCTGGTATGCTGCTGAACTAGAACAGGTCATCAGATGAACAACTGGAATGAACCAAACTTTGTTGTAGTGCATTGCAGCGTGTGTACTTTCAAATCTTAATGTGGAGTAAAAGTGCACTTCACAAACTGAATCTTTGCATCGTGCCCACTTACTGCCTTTTGGTTTGTGTTGCATAGCAGTCCCAGATCTTGTAGGCAGGTTTTCTTCTGCATTGCTCTAAGCAGGAAGATGCACCCAGAGAGCACATCAAATGCAATCTAACAAGTGTGGGGTCCCTAGGACTGGATTAAAGCTGGGCTAAGGTACACTCCTGAAATCCATATGATATGGGTGTGGGCTTCACTCGAGAGATCTGCTCATGTCTGAGCTGCACTCTGCTCACACAGCTGTAGCTTTTATGGTAGGTGTTGCTCTGAGAATGTTTTAGGTAATTCACTTTTTTTTGAAAAAAGAGAAGCGGGGGGGATTTTGAGACAGTTGAACCTTCTGCTTCTAAAACTTTGAAGACAAAAGTGCATTCTTCCTTATTGTTTAGCTCCTATTTATAGATAGTACACATTTGTAAAGTTTTCTGTTTAAATGCAAAACGTTTCCATACACTCACTCACCAAGTACCCCACATGCCTACACTATTGCACTTAATTTTTTTAGAAGCTGTTATTGTAAATAATGGACTTTTATTTCTTTTTGTCTCTCCCTGAAGCTCAAGTTTCTTTCTATCTGCAATGCAGATATAGTTTTAAAACTCTAATACACATTCCCTCATTGTATAATGCATGTGAACTGAATATGGACATAAGTGTACTGTATTATTGTATCAGTTTTTGCTACCACTAGTTGTTGTAATAACATCAAATTATGCTAGCCTCTAAGTCTTCATTCTATTTTTAGATGTTTTCTTCAGAAAAAAAATCAAAGGAGTGACAGTAGTTATATTGTTATTTAACTAAAATTGTTATTTTAGAGCAAACCATTTGTTTGTGGCTTTCTTCCCCTTTTCTGTTCAACTTAATAGAAATTGACTTTTTATGAGTTTGTGACCTTTGTCAGTCATGGAATATAAAACACTTCTCCACACCATCAAACCAGAGATATATGTCAGAAGTTTGTGACTTCTGGGAAAATACCATGTTGCCTTGCAAAGTACTGGAGGCTTCTGAGAAATGACTTCAAGTATTTACAGACTGTTATTTGTGTTTGGAATTGTTCAGCTATTGATTTAGACCTCATAAAATAGCTAAACAATACAGTATCTGAAAAATGCATTAGCCCTGATGATAGGAAGCTTTTCAGTGTGCTCAGAAATTGCACAAAGTTTAGCTTTCCATGTAAAGAAAAAAGTTCAAATGCCATAGCTTGCATGATATGGCAAGGAGAAGCCCTCAGCTGTGAACAAAAGTGCAAACTGAGAGCTCCTGTCCCTGTAAAGTACAAAAACAAAGCTGCAGTGAGGTTAGTACTTCCTGAAGCCTTCTCAGCTGACCTGGAAATCTCTCTACTATGCTTATGTGATTTCACTGTTGCTTTCAAAATCCTGTTGATAGCCGTCAATCTGTTAAGAGTGAGATGGGTTTTAACTTCGGAGCTTCTTGGGACAGGAGCAGAGGCTACTGAGCCAGCACTTCCATTGTTCAGGGTAGGGAGGATCCAGTAGCAGAAATTGGGAAGCTCAAGTTGGATGCGTACCATACAAAGATAAACAAAAATCCACAACACCACAACTTCTACAGTAAAAAAAAAAAAAAAAGTTTGGGGATACTTCAGTATTTTTAGTGAATAGTATTTCTGTTGGTAAGTTAGCTGTCAAT